>NC_140304.1:12593839-13168783 GCF_964211825.1 Aythya ferina
CCGGGGAGGGGTCAAAAATAAACCCTTCTGCAATATAGACTTTGCCTTCCCTGATTGTCCTCCCCTCCCGCCTCCATCCCGCCCGAGCACGTGGCTCTCCGCCAACACGGGGAGGGACGAGGCTGGAGCAGGGCCGGTGCCCCCCTTCCCCACCGTGCCGCCCTCACCTCCCTTGTGCTTACACCCAAAAGCATCCGACCCCGTCCCCGCCGAGCCCCGGACATCACCGATGCCCTGGGGACGCCCCCGTTCCCCCTCCCCGTGTCCCCAAAAAGCCCTCCGTGTCCGATTCCCACGGGAGATCCTGGAAACATCTCACGTACGTCCCGGCGGGCGCCTCCGGCGGTGCTGCGTTTGCGGGCTGCTGGCGGAGGGGGTGGGAGCGGGTTTGCGAGGGGGGCCGGGGCGGGGGGCGAGCGGTGTTTAGAAGGGGGGGTGATCCATGTCGTCCAGCCAGGAGGCCGGGCTGGTGGGAAAGTCTGGGTACCCGACGCTGCTCCCCGTGGAGATGTCGGAGGTGGGGCCCCCCCCGGCCATGGCGCGCAGCGTCTGACTCACCCCCTGCGCCCCGTGTGCCACCAGCCCCAGGCCGCTGTCCATGGCGTAGTCCAGCCCGTTGAGCAAGGGCGGGTGGGACGGCAGGGACGAGATGGACGATGGCGACTGGGGGAGCCCGTAGGGGCTGCCGTCCCGCAAGTCCTGGTACGATTGTCCCGTCCCGTCCATGGAGAAGTTCCCGTTCATCAACTGTCCGCCTGCCACGTCCCCGACCGTGCCGTAAACCCTGTTGGTGTGGCCGAGCTCGGAGAGGATCTGGTCTTCTGCTGGGGAGAAGGGGGAGAGCAGAGGGGGTGTCAGTGCATGGAAAACCCCACAGACCCCCCCAGCCCCTCGCCCCTGTCCCCGCTCACCGCGGAAGCTGAGCTCGCTGTCGCTGACGCCGCAGTCCTCGGCCGAGCTCTCCTTCTCCAGCTTGCCGCCCCCGCGGCTCCGCTTGACGCTCTTGTAGAACTGCCCCCAGCGGTGCCGCCCCGCGTCCTTCTTCAGCCGCTTCTCCTTGGCCCGCCGGTTCTGGAACCACACCTGGGGCAGGCAACGGGGACGTGGGTGGCACCGCAGCACCCCCTGACCCAGCACAGCAGCGCCCAAACAGCCCAGCCCCACACACCGGGACCCCACAGCTCTGCACCACAGCTTCCAGGCACCCGTGCAGATGAGCACCCTGCAGTCTGACACCCCAGCACGGCACATCCATGACACCCAGCACCCCAGCACCCATGCAACCCAGCACCCCGCAGCCCAGCACCCCCCTTGCTGGGACCAGCCCGTCCTGGGGGCAGGGGGTCGCCCCGGGGCTCACCTGCACCACCCTCATGTCCAGCCCCGTCTCGGAGGAGAGCTGCTCCCGCACGTGCCGGGCGGGCTTGGGGGAGTTCTTGTAGGCATTCTTCAGCGTCTCCAGCTGCTTGGCCGTGATGGTGGTCCGGGGCCGCTTCGCCCCCGCCTCGGAGTCATCTGGGAGCAAACGAGCAGCGTGAGCATCCCCGAAACGTGCCTGGAGGAGCAGCCCCTGCCTAAAGCGCAGCCCACCCGCTCCGGGACCAGAAAATCCTCAAAGAACTGGATTGCCCGCTGGAGGCGGGCACCAGGTGCCGTGAGGGCCGCGCTTACCGTTCTGCTTGGCGGTCTCGTAGTCCTCCTTGCACACCAGCCTCCCGTCCTCCATCAGGTAGAACTCGTCGCCCGTGGCCAGCTGCCGGCTGCAGATGATGCAGGCGAAGCAGTGCAGGTGGTAGACGAAGTCCTGGGCTTTCCGCACCACCTGCGTGGGGGGGATGCCCTGCTGGCACGCCGTGCATTTGGTCCCGAAACGCCTGCAAGGACAAGCGGTGGCCCTGAGCCCCGGCCGGGGACGGGCACGGGTGGGCTCCGGTGCAATAAGGGCTGGGGGGGGGGATGCTGGGAGAGGGGGCAAAGTTTAAACCAGCAATCAAGCTAATTATGCATGACACTTCACACGCCGGGGTTTTATCTTCTTCAGCATGAGAGACCGGCCTAATGGATCTGAGGAAGGTTTGATTTTAATGGTTCTTTTAACTAATGCTTATAGGCTGCCTGATTTCCCCTGCAAGGACAGTACATATTTCATCCACATTAATACCAAATAAATTAATTACACCGCCCCGCTAGCATGATGAATCCCAGATTAATTCAGAATGATAGGGCTCTTACACCATAATGACAGCCCGCTGGGTGCACCGGCCGCGCCGGCGTGGGGTGGGCGCGGGGCCCAGCACGTCTCCAAGGAGCCTGCAAGAATGGTGCACGGAGCGTACAAGGAGTGTGCAAGAGGTGTGCAAGTAGCCTGCAAGAATCGTGCATGGAGCGTGCAAGGAGTGTGCAAGGAGCCTGCAAGAACGGTGCGTGGAGTTGCAAGGAACACGCAAGAGGTGCACAAGGAGCGTGCAAGGAGCAAAGAGCTTGGACAGAGCTTGCATGGAGCGTGCAAGGAGTGTGCAACAAGCGTGCATCTCGCCCCCCTGGGCCACAGACAGAAAGCAAAGGGTGCCATCGCTCCATGTGCACCCGCAGGACAGCGGGATGGGGCAGAGGGAGGGATGGACAGGACAGACAGACCCCATTTCTCCGTGCCCAAGAGCAAGCCTGCAGAAGGGCGCACTCATTGCATCAGCAAGGAACAGTGATTGGGGGAAAAAAAGTAAATAAATTTAAAAAAAAAAAAAAAAACTGGCTTTTTTGGCAGCCCCAAAGAAGCTGGCCTGAAATCCCCATGTGCCCCACAGGTCACGGAGCCGGGGTCCAGGGGCAGGTGAAATAAAGGTGAAGCGAGCGGCCGCCGTGGAGCTATCGATCGGCGCGAAATAATCCAGGCGGGACCTAATCTGAGAACATCGCTGAGCTCCCGGCTCTAATTAACATCGATTACCCACACCTTTCGGGCAGCTATTTAAATGACTTTGAGATTAATAGTCTGGAGAGCGTCGCGGGGGAAACGCTACCACCAGGGCTGGGGCGGCCGCCTGCCCGCCGAGCAATCCCAGCGGCATTTTGCGCAGTGACTTTTGGCTGCCACAGCAGCAAGGAGAAGGGGAATCTGCACAGCACCAGGGTTTATCCGTGCTGGTTTTGGCTTCCCAAGGGGCACAGAAGCCCCGCACCAAGCCCCCTGTGCCACTAAACCGGGGAAAGTCCTGCCTGGGGATTACGGCCGTGTAATCGCCATTTCGCGGTTTAGCCGGCGATGAAGGATGGGGCACGCGGCACAGCCCCCCTGGGGCTTGCAGGGGACAGGGACAGGGATGTAGCCCCTGTCCCTGAGGTGTGGCAGCTCCTTGTTGGCCCGGCTCCACCACCTGAAGCAGGATCCGTCCCTCCTCCCCTCTGCCTCACGTCACAGCAGCCAATGCCAATGTACCCGCTGTGCCCGGCCCTGGTGCAACACCCGCTGCCAGCCCTGGGGAAAACTCCCAGATTTTGCCAGCAATCATGGAATAAAGCGTCTTTGCTGAAGAGTCCATTTCTTTTTCCCTGGAAAAAGGTTTTTCTTCCCTGCAGGAGCTGGGGAAAACACCGAGGAGGGTGCATCACGCGGCTCAGGGGCCAATTGCAAAGCAGCAACAAAATGAAACGAGGTTTTTGCACACCAGGAGCAAAATAAAAGCAATAAAATTAAATAAAATTAAAAAAAAAAAAAAAAGGCAAGGGAAAACAAAAAAAAAAAAAAAAGAGGAGAAAAATGGGGGGGAAAATGTGAAAAAAAATAAAAGCAAAGGGAGAGAAGCGGCACCAGCAGAGCCCCGGAGCAGGCAGCGCTGCGCCTTGCATGGGTGGCTCCTGCCCTCTAGCTCCCAGCACCGCGGGGCTGCCAACCGAGATCAATTCGGGCTGCAAAATATAAAAGGGAGCTGGGCAGGGAGTGTGAGGGGGAGCTGGGTCTGTAGGATTAAATCCTGACAAACAGCACCCAGCCTGGGCCAGCCGGGAAGCGGCAAAATTTCCTTGTTCTAAGCACTTGGGCTTGAAAAAAAATATAGACAGGACAAAAAAAAAAAAAATTGGAGACGTGATGCTTTAAAATGGTGTGTGCTTGCCTGCTTTGCTGGTGGGGTTTTTGGGGCGCTGTACTCACTTGAAGAAGTCTTCCTTGCAGTAGACGCTGCCGGCGCGGGCGAAGCAGCGGTCGGCCAGCTGCATCTGGCAGTCGGCGCACTTGAGGCAGGAGCTGTGCCAGTGCCGGTCCAGCACCTTCAGGATGAACTTGTCAAGGATGTGCTGGTTGCAGCCGGCGCACTGGGGGATTTCTGGGGAGGGGGAGATGGAGAGAAAAGCAGCGTCAGCCCCCCCCCGGCTGCTCCGTGCGTGCACCCCTCGCTTTCCTGCGCTCTGCCACCTGTTTGCCGTGCCGGGAGCAGGGACTGAAGCCTCCTCCCCTCTGGCATCGAGGAATAGATTTCCAAAATTCGTTCCCACATGGAAAAACGTCTCTTCCTCCCCTGCTTGCTCCCACTTCACCCCGAGGACCGTGCGTGCCCGGTTTCCCCCCTGCAGGGGCTGCAGGCTCGCCCGCCGGCTCCCAGCCGCATGTTGCGGATCCCCGGTGCTGGAAAGGGGCTGAAGCAAGGGGGGGGGGGCTCCAGCAGGGCTTGGGGTAACCCTGCGGGTGGCCAACGCGTCCCTGGCCTCCTCTGCAGCCCCCCTGCTGCAGGAGGATGCGTGTGCGGTGCCTCACACACAGCATCTGCCCGCAGCCCGGCTGCTCCCGTGGATCTGGAGAGCCGGGTGTTTCTCTCTCTTTCTACCCGACCCTAGCTCGGAATAAACAGGGGGGGCTGTAAAAGTCTGCAGGAGATTGCCCGGTAAAAGCCATGCACAAAACGCTGAGACGCACGCATGAAAGAAAATTGATTTTTTGGGGAAAAAAAAAAACCCTCACGCTCATAGCTGGAGATGCTCCGGCATCAGCTCTGCCTCCCCTCCCGCCGGTGCCAGCAGAGCAGCTCACGGGAAATATCTGGGCTGCTGGGGGGATTTTTGTTCTGGCCACCACAAATCCCGGGTGGGATTAGGAGCCGCTCGGCTGCCCCCGGAGCAGTGGCTGGGCGAGCGCCTTTGCCCCGCGCACCCCAGAGAGGGATGGGCAAGGGGAGAAGGAGGGGAGAGGGAAATAAAAGGGGAAAGGAAAGGAAAGGAAAGGAAAGGAAAGGAAAGGAAAGGAAAGGAAAGGAAAGGAAAGGAAAGGAAAGGAAAGGAAAGGAAAGGAAAGGAAAGGAAAGGAAAGGAAAGGAAAGGAAAGGAAAGGAAAGGAAAGGAAAGGAAAGGAAAGGAAAGGAAAGGAAAGGAAAGGAAAGGAAAGGAAAGGAAAGGAAAGGAAAGGAAAGGAAAGGAAAGGAAAGGAAAGGAAAGGAAAGGAAAGGAAAGGAAAGGAAAGGAAAGGAAAGGAAGAAGAAAAAAGGAAAAATGAGGAAAAAAAAGGAAAAATGAAGAAAAAAGAAAAAAGGAAAAAGGGGAAGGGAAAAGGAAAAGAAAGGAAAGGATCAGAAATGACAAAATGAGAGGAATTAAAAGGCAAAAGAGAAGGAAAAAAAGGAAAAATGAAAAGAAAAAAAAGAAAAAAAATGAAAAAGAAAAGTGAAAAGAAAGGAAGAAAGGAAAGGAAATGAGAAGGTGAAAAGAAAGGAAAGGAAAGCAAAATGGAAAAAGAACAGAACAGAACAGAACAGAACAGAACAGAAAAGAAAAGAAAAGAAAAAGGTAGAAAAGACAGAAAAAGAAAAGGGCAGACAAGAAAAGAAACGGAAAATGAAATGAATATAAAAGGAAAAAAAGAAAGGAAAATAAAAAAATAAATAAAAAAGAAAGGAAAAGAAAAGGGAAAAAAGAAAGGAAAATAAAAGAGAAAAGGAAAGGAAAAGAGAAGGGAAAAATAAAAAGGGAAAAGAAAAGGTGAAAAAGAAAAGGTGAAAAGGTGAAAAGAGAGGAAAATAAAATGAAAAATAAAGGAAAAGAAAAGGGAAAGAGACAGGAAAAGAAAAGGGAAAAAGGTACGAAAAGGAAATGGAAATACAGGAAAAGGAAAGGGGGGGGAGGAAATGAAAAGAGGAAAAAAAAAATGAAAAGGAGAAATAAAGGAAAAGAAAATTGGGAAGAAAGGGGAAAAGGCAAGTAAAAGCAAAGTGGAAAAGAAAGAAAGAAAATAAAAGTTAAAAAAAAAATAATGGGGAAAAAGAAAGGAAAAGGGCACAGTAGGAAATTATATCATTACAGTCTAAACCAAACCAACATTACTTAAAATTACTTTGGGGTTACTGACAAGTCTGTCAAGTGAAGCCAGCTTATTTTATAATTCTCGAGGGCAGATAAGTTACAATCCCAGTGGCCTTCGGGCCGTATTTATTGCTGGCATTTAAGCCCGTGTCACATTAACAGCACGAGGATGAATAAAACCCCGCACACGCAGGTCCCGCAGTCCCTCTCCCCGCTTGTTTTGGGACTGCACCCAACTTCTTGCCCTCCTTTGCACCTTGCTCACCCCTGCCACAGCCCAACACCAGATTTTGGGGTCCCAATTCCACCCGGACCCTGCTCCAGAGAGATTCCGGCACTGCAATGCCCAGCCCCGGAGCGGCCGGGTCGGTGGCACCGAAAAGTGAATTATCTCACTTATTTCATAAACATACGTGCTGCTTTATGAAATGGGATTTATGTGCGTGTTTATTTGTCCGAGCGGGGAGGTGGAGGTGCTCGGGAGCTCGCAGGTTTCTCGCTGTCGAGGGCAGCGGCACGGCTTCACGTCAACACGCAAACAGTCGCGATCGGTATCACAATGCCTGCCCCCAAATTGCCGGGGGGGGGAAAAATAAATAAATATACATTCGAAAATAAAATATAAGATGAAGCAAAACTAAAAAAAAAAAAAAAAAAAAAAAAAAAAAGCAACTAAACAAAAGAAAATAAAAACAAATCAAAACGCAACGAAACAAAATAAGCCGAAGCAAAGCAAAACAAAGCCAAGCCAAGCAAAAACCGAGCCGAGGACCGGCTCTTGCCCGCGGGCTGCCCGGAGCCACACGGTGCTGCGGACCACCCCCCGGACCCCCCCCGCCCCGGGATGGGCGCACACGGAGCGGCCCCACGCGTGGCACGGCCCCGCGGGGCCCCCCCAGCCGCCCACGGTGGCGGTGACAGCGATAGGCGGGGGACAGACCTGGTGCCACCATAGCAGGCGATTTTTTAAAAAAAAAAATTATTATTTTATCATTTCGGGAAGAGCTCCCCGCAACCCCGCGGCCTCTGCCTTGCAGCAGGACGTTAATAAATAGCGCTGTTAATCACGGCCGGCAATTAGCACGAAGCACCCAGGGGCTGCCGGGGGGTGTGGGGGGGTTCTCCTGGATTTCCCCGCCCGGGGGCAGCCCCTTGCCCCCCGGGAAGACATCCCTGGGCAGGATTGGGCCCCGACATCGCGGTGCCACGGGGCCCGCTGGCTGCTCGTAGGGCTCAGCACCAGGCAATTAATTAATTAATTAATTGCACGGCTTGGGCCCCCCAGGAGGCGGGGAGAACCCGGTAGCACGTATATGTGTGTGTGTGTGTGTGTGTATATATGGACACGGCTATATAGCAAATAGATATCTATCTGCCACCAATTTCTGTGCTTAAATAAATCCGAATAACAAAATCTCGTTTGATTTTTCCCTGCTAATTCCCGCTGCACGGTTACCGCGGCAGTGGTGGGGGGGGAAGGCTGGTGGCACCCCGAGGGGCCGGGGGGGAACAGGGGCCGTGCTGGGGGCTGAATCTCCCTTCGGACACCTCGTTTATCCCTTGCTGCAGCGAGATTTTGGGGCCATAAACGCCGATTCCGCGGCTCTGCCCCGGAGCTGTCATTTGGCTGCGGGGGGAGGTCAGGATGCGGCCGTGGGACAGAGCCCCGCGGCCCCGGGGGGGGGCCCACCCGTTACACGGGGCGTGTAATTGCCTCCGGGCCCGGCCATGGGAACGAAAAGGGGCAAAAGCGGGGAAACAGCCCCAAAACCTGGTGCGGGGGGGTTGAGCCGAGCCGTCGGGACCGGCACCGGTGGCGCACGGACAGCGGCTGCGGGTGGGTGACGGCGGCCGGGCCGGGACCGGGGGGACTCGGGGGGGGTGCAGCGGGCACGGGAAGGAGATTTGGGGGTGGAGGGGGGTGAAAAGAGGGTTTGGGGGCGCAGCAGCGAGCAGATGAGGGCGAAGGCCGGCGGCAGAGCGGGACAGACAGACGGGGCACAGCCGTCTGTATCCCCCCGAAAAGCAGCCGCCCCCCAGGCAGAGCCGCCCGCTCAGCACGGCCCCGGGGCTCGGGTCCTGTTCATCCCCGCACCGTTGTCCCCTTTAATCCCCCTCTTCCCCCCCCAAAAAAAACCCACAACTTTCCCGGGGCCCCGGGGCCGCAGAGCATCGCCCGGCTCCCCCCAACGAGCTCCCCGTCCCCGGGCTCGCCGGGACGCTCCGGTTCTCCGGAACCGTTTGCAAACAACGGGAAAAAAAAAAAAAATAACAAAAATAATCAAATCAACAACAACAGCAACAAAACCGCCCCCACCGCCGGCTCCCCACCACCACCCCCGGCAGGGCAGGGTCCGGCCGGCCCCGTGGAAAGGGGGGGGGGGGGGGCAAAATCGGGGCTCTCCCGCAGCACGTCGGGGCCGGGCCGTCCCCGTGCGGTGCTGTGCCCGCAGCCCGGCGGCGGGGGGGGGCGGCTGGGTGCGCTACCTGTGGCTGTGCGGCACGTATGGCCATGTGCACACACACACATATAGATATAAATATATAAATATATAAAATATACGCCTGGTGCGGGGGAGCCCGCAGCCGCAGCGGGATCACCGCCGCCCTCCCCGTCCCGGCTGCAGGGCTCTCCCCTCCGCCGCGGCTTGCCTGTCGCGATAAACGACATAAGCGGGGTGTCGTGCGGTAGGGGCCGGGAAGGGGGCACCGCGAGCATCCCCGCACCTCCCCACCGCGCCGCGCCGCGCCGACCTCCCCGTCGGGGCCGGGCCCTCCCGGCTCCCCCCGTGCCCTGCGGCAGGGAGCGAAGCGGGGGAGAAGAGAAACGCGTCCTTACGTTGCACCGGCACGCCGAGGATCTCCGGCAGCCCCTTGACAGCCCCTTCGGCAGCGAGCGCGGAGCTCTGCATCATTTTATTGGCCCGGGGGTTGGGGGGACGGGAGGGCAGGGCAGGGCCGGCGGAGCCCCGGGGCCGGCGCTCGGAGCCCAGCCGTGCCCGTGCCGGTGCCGGTGCCGGTGCCGGTGGCGGCCCGGGCGCGGCGCCGCAGCTGTGCCCGCCCGCGCCGCCCGCCTCCCATTCATTCCCCTGCGGGGAGCGCGCCTGACGTCACCGCCCGCAGGGGGGCGGGGGCGGGGCGGGCCAATCCCCGCCCGCCCCGCGCCCTAGGGGGCGGGGCCAGCTCGGAGAAGGGGCGGGGTTTGTGGGCTTCGGGGGAGGGGCCTGCGGGGAAGGGGCGGGGCTTGCGGGGCGCGCCACGCCCCGCGCGCGGGGGTCCGGCGGCTGCGGAGCGTGGCGAGGGTGTCGCGACAGAGGGGATCGCGATATAGGGATCGCGATATAAGGGAATCGCGATATAGGGGACGAGGAGCTCTGCTTCACGAGCTTCCACGAGGGATCCCACAGCCAAACGGGACCCGGCCAGGGACCCGCGCTGCGGGTGCCCGCGGGACACCAAGAATTGGGGGGAAAAAAAGGGAAAAGGGGCGAAAATAAAACACGGGAGGATGGAGGGGAGGAATGCAGCAATTCTGGTGCTTCCTCGGGAAAAATCATCAGCCGCTGCTGGGTGTTCACCCCCGCGCCCGGTGGCACCGCAGGACCCCGGCTCCTTGCTCACCGCAGCCGTGGCCCCCCCGGCCCCCACCCCAAACCCCGCCGTGCCGTGGGGGTGTCGGCCCTGACCCCAAACCTCCCGGCCCCAAAACCCGGCTCTGCGCTGCGCTGAGCGCATCCCAGGCCCCTGCAGCCCCCACCACCTGCGGCCGGGGCCGACCCCGGGGACGCGGCTGCTGTCCCCAGCGGGTCTGGGGGAGAAGTCCCCCGGCAGGACGCGTGGCCGTGCATGGACAGCACCTCTCCTGCTCCTCCTCCTCCTCTCCTCCTCCCGAAGCGGTTCCCCAATTACCCCAGGGCTGTCGGCAGGCATCGCGCTCTCCTCCTCTCCTCCAGGCTCTGATTTATCTTTCTGTCTGGAACGCGGCTCCCCCCCCCCCCCCCTTCCCCCCCAACCCCCTTCTCCTCGGGGAATTCAATTTTCATTCATTTTTCTGCCGTGCCGGATTGATGCAGACCCCGCTGCCCCGCTCCATATCACTCATCGCGACGGCGAGCGGCCGCGGGGAGCAGCGCAGCGCCGAGTTTCCCCTAAAAAACCCCCCCGAGCATCCTCCTCTCGGGCTGCCCGCGGCTTCCCTGTGCCCCCCCCCCCGTCCCTGTGCCCCCCCGTGCCGTGTCGCTTGGTCTTTGCCCCCCCAGCCCCTTGCTGCCCCTCTGCTCCTCGCCTTGCGGGGTTTGGTGGCCGCGGGGTTTGTTTTGCCTTCGGGGGGGAGAGGGTGGCGCAGGGAGAATCGCCCAGGTATTTCCCATCCCAAACCATGAGCGAGGATTTTTTGGGGGGGGAATTCCCCCCCTCCCACCCCCTCCCAGGGTTTATTTTCTCCCCCGAGCTAAATCGGGGCGAAGTTTCGGCGCGGTGCCTGCCGGGGGGCGACCATCCCGAATTCCAGCAGGTTGCATTTCGGGGCAGTTTGGGGGATGCTCAGCTGGGTTTCCCCATTTCCAACCGCAGCAGGGCCACCCCAAGACCCCAAAAACCCCCCCAAAGCCACCCCCCCGCCCTGGGCCGCATCCCGCCCCGGCGGTGCCATTTGTGCCACCCCTGCACCAAGCTCGCCAGGTCTCAGCCCGCCTCCCGGCGCCCCCCTGCGCGACCAAACCAGGCTCAGCACGGCCCCCCCCCAATTCTTGGGCACCCCCCCACACACCCCAAATCATCCCATCCCCATCTCCCGGAGCTCGGGCACTTACCGGCGGCTGGAGAAAGCGGGGGCTGGCGGGCAGGGAGCCGGTGATTTTAATTGGGAATTATCGGACATTAAAGGCCCCCCCTGTGTGTGTGCGTCCCGTGTCCCCCCCCCTCCCCGGTGATTTTAGGGCCCGAGCAGGGGCGGCGGGGGGGTGCCGGCACAACGCTCTCGCCCACGCCGAGGAGGGAGAAAGGGAAAAGGAAAAAGGAAAAAAAAAGGACCGAGGGGAGAAAGGGAGCGGCTGGGGGGCGGCGAGCCGGGGGGGGGGGGGGGGCAGGCTGGCCTGGAGGAAAATTAAATTGCACTTGAGGGCAAATTCTATTAGGGAATAGCGCCTGGCTCCCGCAGCCTGCGGCCACTTAGGTAATTAGCTGTGGGGCCAGGGGGGTGCTGGGGGGGGGCTCGGGAAGGGGCGAGCCCCATGGGGGGGGCTCTTTGGGGTACCCCCCCTTGTCCCCAGGATGTCCCAGCCCAGCCCTGAGCGGGGCACGAGGCGGCGCTGCCCCAAAGGTGCTGCGGGAGGGGGTCCCCTCCACGTGCCCCCCCCCAAAAAAAAGGGGATTCAGGCCCGCACCAAACAGGATTACGGAAAGTCTATTTACGGGACTCTCTTTTTTTTTTTTCCTTTTTTTTTTTTTTTCCTGCACGCATGGCAGCTTCAGCTGCCCGGCCCCACAAATCTCCCCGCAGCGCCTGCCGGGGATGCTAATCCGGGCAGCTAAACACCCCCCCAAAAAAAAAACCACCACCCTGCATCCCCCCCTCCCCATCCCATTTTGCCAACCACATGTTTTGGGGTCGGGGGGGGGGGGGCAGGGGAG
The DNA here is from genome assembly GCF_964211825.1 of Aythya ferina. NCBI lineage: Eukaryota > Metazoa > Chordata > Aves > Anseriformes > Anatidae > Aythya > Aythya ferina. The sequence goes on from NC_140304.1 coordinate 12,605,756, forward strand.
CAGCTGGTGGCAAGGCTGGGCCGGGGCGGGGATGCATGGGGTGGGGGGAATTGATGCTGGGGATGAGCCCCCCCAGGGAAATCAAGGAGAGGGAGGCAGCAGCGACAGGCGATTTATTTCGAGGGCAGGAGGCTGGGGCTGCAGGAGCCAGGGCTCCCCGTCCTGCCGGCCCTCTCCTCCCACCTGGGCGAAGTGAAGACAGCAAGAAAAAGGTTGCAAATCGGATTGACGTCCCCCACCCCTTAATAAAGTTTATTATCAGCTGGGCTCTAATCCTTTTAAATCCCCCGGGCGGGGGGCAGGGCCGGGATTAGGGAGGGCAGCGTAATCCCAATGAATTTGTTACAGGGGGGATTTAGGCAGCGCCAGCGCAGCAGATGGCCCCGGCCCCAGAAAACAACCATTTTCCTTAATGATTCCTAACAAGGATAAAAGGGCAGAGGGAAACGGGGCCAGGTCCCCCTCCCCGGGGATGCTCCCGCATCCCTGCCCCACACCAAGCCGCAGCTCGGCACCGGGGCTGGTTCATTCCCAGCTGGTTTCCCCGCGTGTGCCCCGCTGCACGGGCTGCTTGCCTGTCCCCCCCCTTGGGGACAAACCAGGAGCTGGGGGGGTACACAGCAGCAAAAAGCAGGGGAAAATTTAGGGATGAGCCGAGACAGCGGGGCCGCCGTCGGCAAAAAATAATTTATTCCACTAAAACAAGCAGAGAGCGAGCAGCGGGGGGTGTGGGGTGGACACGAGACGCAGGTGAGACCCACGAGTGCCCCCCCTGCCCCGCAGCGCCTGGGGGTGGGGGGTGGCCCCAAATCCCAATGCTCCCGGCCCCAGCAGTGGTGTGACCCCACAGGGCTGCCCCCGGCACGGGGCCGGGACCCCAACCACCGTCAGCATCCCCGCAGCACGGGGAGGGACGCTGCCACACCTCCATTCCCACCCCCCGCCCCCCAAAAATCACCCTCCACCCGCCGCCCTGGGAGAGGCAGCAAAACCTCTCCCTGGGTGTGAGGCAGCGGGGGGGGGCCCTCAAATCCCAGGGGCTGCCCCGTCCCCCCGCTCGCTCTCAGGCCACGGGGAAGCCGGGGCGACCCTTGCGGGCACGGGTACGGAGCCGAAAAAACGTGTACATGCCCAGGAGGCACATGGAGGAGAGGAAGTAGAGCGCGATGCAGAGGCTGACGTCCAAGCGGGAGAAGCCCAAGCCGAGCACCCGCAGCCAGGGGCTCCTCCGCAAGCTTCCTCCTTCCTCCTCCTCCTCTTCCTCCCGGGTCTCCGGAGCCCGCAGGCGCTCCCAGCCGGCATCCTGGTGCAGAGGGATGGTGTCCCGCTTGCTGAGCCGCCGGCGCCGGCCGGCTGCCCGCAGTGCCTTGCTCTTGAAGTGCTGCTCACTGAAGGAGTCCAGGTCCACGATGTCCTCGCCCGCCTCCCGCAGCCGCGGGTTCCTGCGCACGATGCTGGGGCGACGCAGCTCGGGGGAGCCCGGCCGCCCCGTCTCACCCTCCCCGTCGGGTTTCTCCGCCTCCTTCTCTTCCTTTTCCTTCTCCTCTTCCTCCTCCTTCTCCCGGGGGCTGGCCGTGCCCAGCCTGGCACCCACCACCGCCTCCTCCCCGGCCCGGGGGACGGGGACGGCGTAGTCCAGGTCGATGTTGCCCGGGGAGAAGAAGGTTTTGAGGAAGCTCAGCACGGCCAACTCGTCCCAGGCGTGCACGCCCCGCTCCTCCTTGTGGCACTGGGGACACATGTCCGGCGGGGGCCACTGCAGCTTGGGGAACTGGGGGTCCTCCGTGTCACTACCTGGAGGGGCAGCGGGTGAGAGGGGTCCTCTGCAGCCCCCCACGTGCTGGTACCGACACCACGGAGCAGCGAGCAGAGGGGGACGGGGACAGGGACATCTCAGGAGGATGGGTGCTCCAAGGGCAGTTTTGGGAGGCTCCATGCAACCAGCTACCAGCCCCTGGGCTGGGAGGGACATGGGATGTCCCCACCCCCATGGGACCCCATCTTAGCGAAGCTGTTGGCCAACTCCACCATGAGGAGGGATGCTCCTATGTCCCGGATCCCTTCCCCTTGGGAAACCAGCCTGGCTCAGTCCCCACACCTCCGGGTCCCACCCTGCCACCCCTCCTCTTCCCCACCTCGGCCCCCTTACCCGCCAGGCGTGCGTTGACCTCGTTGTGGTGGGACCAGAGCCAGAGGACGGCCTCGTCCCGGCCCTTCACCTGGTCCATGGACTTGGCCGCCATGGCCTCGAAGTGCTGGGCGCACTCCTGGCAGCCGAAGAAGTACTTGACGTAGCAGCGCATGGTGCCCAGCACCTCCAGCGGCAGCTCTGGGGGGCACAGAGAGCGATTGTGGACCCCGCAGAGCCTCCACCGCTCAGTTTCCCCTTGGTACAGAGCACCCCCTGTCCCCCTGCCCATGGAGGGACGCCCTTACCTTTGTCGGGGCCGCCCTGGGCAGCCTGGACGGTCAGCAGGTGGAAGACGGTCCAGAGCCCGCAGGGGTAGCCGCGGAAATGGGGCTCGCTGCCCCTGCAGCCCACCCAGGTGACGTTGGTGGGGAGCACGGCCGGGGGGGAGGCCTGCAGGACAGAGGGACAGGGCCTGACGGGGCTGGAGACCGAGACGGGGAGGATGGGGAGGACTGGGAAAAGGGAGGAGGGAGCCTTACGTCCTGGTTGTTCTTCACCGCCTCCTTCAGGGCGCTGCGGGGCAGCTCGGGCTCCGTCCAGTTCCTCAGCCAGCCATCAAGGGTCTGCAGGTAGCTCTGCACGCAGGGGCGCCCGGGGAAGTACTGCGATGAAACGGGGGGAAAAACGGGTGAGGAAAGAGTCAGAGATCCAGCACCCGGCCGTCTGAGCAGGGCACAAAGCTGCTCTGACAGGGAGGCAGCCAAAGCCGATTAGCGGCAGCGCTCGCAAACCGCAGGCACGGCGGGGAGATGGGGAGCCCGTGAGTGAGTGCTGGTGGCAGGAGGATGGACAGAGGGACAGGCTCGTGCCACAGCCACCAGAAAGACAGCAGCAGACAGGAAAAGCAGCTGGAAGTAAAAGGAGCATTTTGCTCCTTCCTTGCCAAGACCCTCCCTGGACCCACCAACAACACCACAAGCCCTAAATTTGCAAGGAATTCATCCACCATCCACCATTGCTGCTGCAAAGCGCTGTTCCTTCCTTCCACGTGAGGTTTTAACCACTCGATGCCTTGCTTTCCAGCTGTCATTCCTTCCCCGTCACAGTTCCCCCTGCTCCTTGCCTCCAGCTCCTCGTGGGAATGCAACAGTTAAGGCTCAGCCGGGCTGGCAGCAATGCTGGTGCCACTGCTCCGTCCTGTGGATGAGCATGGGAACGGCAGCACAGCACGGGCTCGGCGTCCCTGGGGAAAGCCCTGGCACACGGCAGGGATGGAAACACACAGCAGGATCTGCCCAGTGCCATGGGATTCAAGAACCCGGACTGGGAAGGGGCTCACTCAAATCTGCTGGAGAAATCTGGGTCCAAATGCAGTGCTTGGTGGCACCGCACCTGCTGGCTCGGAGCTCCTCTGCGCTTGAATCTTGCCAAGCCCCAGAAAGGAGAGCCTGATTTCAGGTTTTCCACGGCACCGTGCAGAGCAGCAGCGCCTTTGCCAGGCTATCAAAGGAGCCAGCAGAGAGCAGGACCCCGAGCTGAGCTCCCAGACAGGAGCTGCAAACCCACTGCCACCCGCTGCAGGTGACAGCGCCTCTTCTGCAGGCACGCAGCCTGCTCAGCCCGCAGACACCCACCCCTCCGTTCGCACCCGAAGCCATCCAGCACCACCAGCCACACGAGCACCCACACACAGAGGTGTGGGCAGGAAAATAAAACCCCCAGCACCGCTCTCACCGACCGGGGGCTGGCACAAACCGCAGGGCACAGCTTCAGAGCAGTGACGGATGGGGGCACAGGGCTGGCATCCCAACCCTCCGCCACCCCCATGTTTGCTTTTCACCCCGAACCGAATGCAGGCTGCTCCTCACCTTGGCCAGTGTGGCCACGTAGCACTTGAAGGCGGCCAGCTGGGCTCCCGACAGCGTGGCCGGCCGGCCGGCCTCCACCCGCAGCGAGTAGTGCAGCGCAGACTCCAGGTCGGCCATGTACACCTTGGAGCTGGGGGCACAACGCGACGCCCGTCGGCGCTCCGCTTTGCACCCCCGGACTCTGATTTTGGGGGGTCAAAAGGGCATGGTCCCAGCCCCCGGTCCGCCCACGGACACGTCAGCTCCTCCCATCCCTCCCTCTGCCACCCCAAAATGCCCAGGAAGGGCTCTGACCGGTCAGCCTGCCTCGGCTGCGCCGCGCGGGTCTCGTTGGGAGCGCTGGCGGTGACGTTCAGCCGGTAGGAGCCGCGCGTGACGCCGGAGAGCGTCCGCAGGTAGTAGGTGTAGAAGGAGCGCGCCTCCAGGTGCCTGCGGGGAGGGAGGGAGGGAGGAGCCGTGAGCCCACCCTCTCCCACCCCAAAACAGCTGCTGGGAGCGCTGGGGAAGCCCCCGACTCACACGGGCAGGCGGGAGAAGGAGCCGTTGCGGAGCAGCAGGTAGGCGGAGGGGAAGGTGGTGACGCCGAACTTCTGCACCAGCTCCTCCTCGCTGCTCAGCACCCTCCTCACCGCCACGTTCTCGTACTGCAGCAGGTCCAGTGCCACCTGCAAGTGGCCCCAGCGTCAGGCAGAGGGCAGCAGGGATTTTTTTTGGAGGTGCTGAGCATCCCCATCCCTCCCTGGCCACACGCGTGCCGGGAGGAGGAGGCACCGGGGACGACGCCAGCTGCACCCACCTCTCTGCCCACAAAGGAGTCGCTCTTCTCGAAGATCAGCGCCAGGTACTGCTCGCCGTTCCTCTGGAAGAAGCTGTGAACCTCCTCCGCGCTGCAAGAGAGGAGCGTGGTGGTGTTGGGGGGTCCTGCAGGTGGCCCCGCCGGCACCACCGGGGGGCTTCGCCCTCCCACGTCAACGGGTCCCTGTCCGCAGGGATCGGGGACAGGACGCTGATGTGGTTCCAGCCCCTGTTCCTCCCTGCTGAGGTTTCCAGCCCTGTTTTCTGCTCCGGTTCATCGGCTCTGAAAGCCCGCAGGGTCAACTAAGGAGGTAGAAAACAAAGCGTGGGCAGGGAAGGAGGGAGCTGTGCGCTCACCCACGGGGAAAAAAACAAACAATAAAACAAAACAGCAATGAATTTGAACAAGGGTTGTGTTTTGTTTCTTGGCTAGGACATGGAGAACTGCAGCATGACCCTGGCCCAAACATCGCTTTGCAGAAAGCCAAATGCTCCCTCCGCAGGCACCACCTTGCTCTCTTTCCAGCCAGGCTGAATTAAAAGTAAAATAACATAAAATAAGGCGGGCTGGCTGACCGCTTCTGGCTCAGGATGTCCCCGGAAAACCCCTTTTCCTGCTGCCCCTACCTCGCGGGCTCCAGCGGAGGGCACGCGGGCGGCCAGGTGTCCAGGCTCTGCTCCAGGTTGGTGATGATGGCATGGCGCAGGTCCGTGACGGTGGCAGCGGGGTCTGCGGGGGGACAGGACACGGGGCTGAGCTGTCCCCTGGGGCTTCCCTGAGGGGCCAACCAGCGACCTGACTCCCTGCACCCCCCCAAAAAAAAAGGAAGAACATGGCTAAAAGGCCCTGAATACTCACTAGCAATCCTTATCCCATCCTCTGCCTTCTTGGTGAAAGCTCTGAAGAACTGGAAGGAACACAGCACAGATAAACACGAGGTGTCCCCGCCTCGCCGGGCATCCCCGCGCGTGGGACGTCACCGGGACGGGACGGATGCTGCCCGGCTCCGGATGCGCCTCGCCCGCCCCGAGGGGAGGGATGCTGAGCACTGCCAGGCGGCACGGCGCGCACCTCCAGGGGACCCAGGGGTGCAGCCGGGACTGCCCCGGCCCTACAAACCGCTGCCTGCTGCTCCTGAGCTTCCACTAAGGGACCAGAAGGGTTTGTGACCCCTGCCCTGCCCGGGTTGTGCCCTCTCCTGCATCCCGAGGCACCTGTGGAACCAGATTGTGCCACGTAGGTGTTTGCTTTGCAGGCCGGGCTGGGAGCTGTTTGCAGAAGGCGCTGGGCTCCGACAGGGAGGTGGGGACGAGGGGGTGCGGGGCCGCAGCAGCAACGCCCTCCACCCAGTAAGACCCCATGGCAGGGCTGGGCGCAGCTCCTGCACCCCAAATCTTGACCCTGCGCTAGGTCCGTCAGCCTGCTGGACCCCACAGCCCCAACACCGCTCACTTTCCCAGCAAAGGGGGAAGCTGGGAGGGGTTTCACTGCTCCAAAAAGTCTGATTTTTGCAGCACCGTCCTGCCAGAGCCCAGCCGGCCCCGCGGGCTGCACGCACACACAGGGCGTTCGACTGGTTCCAGCTCACCGAGCTGCAATTAACCCTGCTTTAATTAAGTGATGGAGGACGGGGCCGCCCTGGCACCCAGCTCTGAGCGCAACAAGGAGTTAAAAACCCATCCCTTCTCCCCTCCTCTCCTTCTCAAGGAGATGGCAGCTCGCCCTGCTTGCCCGGTGGGCATCCTGCTGGCCGGGGAGCGCCTGGGGAGCTCTGCCTGCCCTGCAGGTGCTGGACGGGGCTCTGTTTACAGTGGGAAGTGCCGAGAGCCAGCGTATTTACACAGCTCAGCGGCCGGGCAGGGGCCCAGGAGGAGGGATGGTGCCCTGCCAGCTGCTGCCAGCAGAGGTTCCCATCCGGGGCAGCTGCTCGGCCCCGGGGCGAAGCAGCCTGCAGAGTCCCAAAGGGAATATTTTGGTGCAGTCGTGCTGCCAGCCCCATTGAGCAAGAGAGGGGCAGGCCACAGGGAAAAGCAGGGTGAAAAGCGGGCACTGGCCAAGGGGCCTCTCCCCACCCTCGCCTTACCTTCAGCGTGGGGAAGCCGGTGATCCCAAAACTGGCGCACACCTGCTGGTTGGCCTCGTCGGCACAATCGATGGCTGCAAGGATCACCGCCGGCCTCCACTCTGCGGGGACAGAGGATGGGGTCAGCCACAGCCCCATGGAGCATCCCCACAATTCGGGCAGCTCCCGTGCACATCCCTGTGCATCGCCATCCTCGAGGATGTTCTGCTTTTGGGGAGCACGAGCTGCCAGCTCTGTCGCTTAGTGCCGATCCTCGGCGATGGGAAAACCTCTCCCTGTCCCTCCTGGTGGTGACGGTGGCCACGGAGAGCTTGCGCAGAGCCAGGCACGGGGCCAAGGCAGAGCTAATCCTCCTGCCGCCAACGCTGCCTGCAGCAGGGCTGCAGACGCCCCACGCCGCCTGGCCCCGTCCCCCGCATCCCTCCCGTCTCCATCTCCCACCTCCGCCTCCTCCTGCAGCCCCGGCACACGGCGAGGACAGCTTAAGCACCTTGGCCTCTTTTCTTGCCTCCCAAAGCTCAGGGGACTCATTCCAATCAATGCTTGCTTGGAAAAATCTTCAAAAAAAGAAACACCCACCCCACGATGCGTATTTTCGGTCCTGCTGGAGCCCTGCCCACACCTTTTCTACCAGAACTCGGAGCCGATCAGCTGGGATCCCTCAGTATCCCCAGCCAGCAGCACCCAAGGACAGTCCCCATCCAAGCAGTAACGCTGTCCGTGGCCCCAAACACTTGTCTCGGGGGCTGGTTATGGCCCCACAGCACCTTGAGCCCTAAGCACCGGGTGTGCTCACCCGGCCGGTGTTTCGTGCCCTACTTTTTGGGGCGGCAAAAGCCACGGCAGAGCCGGGCGAGGCGGCGCCAGCCCTGCACGCCCTGCCCCGGCCGGGTGCAGGCGGCTCTGCCCGCGGCCGCCCGCCCGTCTGGTTCAGCGGGATGGGGCGCGGGGCCCCAAATGCTGCCGGGACTGGGGAGGGACGGCTGAGCCGTGGCTGGGCACAGTGGGCGAGCTGGGCTCCGGCTCGTCTCGCCCGGGGAAACGGGCCCAAAAAACACGCCGGCAATGCTCCAGTGTGAGAGACAGGCAGGGGAAGGAGATGACGTCCGTGACCCTTCTGTCCAGCGGTGTCCCCGGGGAAGGTCCATGGGCACGTCAACCAGCAGGATCTACAGGTTTCAACCAGCAAAATGGAGACCAAAACCTCCGAAATGGCTCCTTTTGGGTTCATAAACAGCCCAGCTTGAGGCCACCCTGCCGCGAGGGTGGCGGTGCCACGTGGGGACAGGAAGGGCCGTCGGGGCCGCGGGGGCAGCCGGGGGCCAGGCACGCTCCTGCACTCATCGGCACGCGGCGCCCCGCAGCCGGCGTCCTGCCCGTCGAGCCCGTTCCTACAAAAATCCACCTGGGGGGACGGCGGCGTGCAGGCTCCTTCCCGCAGGCTCCTTCCCGCTGCCAGCAGCACACGGGGGCGGCTTCCGACCCCGTCAGACCCCATCGCGGGGTGAGCATCCGTGGCACAGCAGCGTCCCGGTGTCCAAAATCCAGCCGGGCTTCAGTCCGCTCAGCATCCCGCAGCGGGGCGAGACGGGGCGAGGGTCCCCGTGGCAGAGAGGGAGCGGGATCCCCGGCGATCCCCCATAGGGGATGGGGTGCTCACCCTATTGCCCCCACCCTTCGCTCCCTGCCCTCGGAGGTCAAATTGGGGTGACAAAACCGGGGCGCAGCTCCCCCCGGGGGGGTCTCCCGTCGCCCCCCGACCCAGAGGGAGGCGAAAAGTCCCGGCGAGGGGGGTTGGGGGGATTTAGGGGATTTATGGGGGCGACCGCGGGCACTCACCGCGGATGTCCTCGGCCAGGGCCCGCCATGTGGGGGCGAAGTGGACGCAGTGGCCGCACCAGGAGGCGAAGAACTCGACGGCCCAGGCGCTGGGGGAGCCCAGGATGCGGCCCTCGGCCGTGGTGGCCCCCAGCAGCTCCAGGGGGTCGCTGGGCGAGTACAGCCCGCGGGGACGAGCCGCGGGCAGCGCCAGGGCCAGCACCAGCGCCGCGGGCCACCACCGGCCCCCCGGGTGGCCACCGCCACCGCGGCCACCGCCACCGCTCCGCGCCCGCCGCCGCCACATCGCCCACCCGGCCGCCGCCCGGCTGTAGGGCCGCCCGCCTGTAGGGCCGCCCGGTTTTTGGGGCCGCCCGGCTTTTTGGGGCCGCCCCCGGCGGGCGGGACCGGAGGGGCGGGGCTCAGCCCCCCCCCACCCCACACACACACCCCGCTGCCATCGCAGCGCCCCCTGATGGGAGCTGCTCCTACCTGAGGGGAGGGTTTTTTTGGGGAGGGGGGCGTCTGTTTGGGTACCCCCCCACCCAAACGCCACACGCACACACCACACGCACAGATCCCAGCTCCTGGGGCTCAGCCGCACCCCGGTGTTTTGGGGGTTGTGCAGTCTGAGGGGGTCCCCACCTGCAGCACCTCGCACCCCTAAATAGCCCCCCGCTACCCCACAGGCAGCTCCTGCTGGGGGTGGCAGAGGCACCCAGCGTGTCCCCCTGCCCAGGACCCCCACCCCATCACCAGGCAGCCCCCATCCCATAAACTGTCCTATGGAGGCAGGGGGGTGTCCCAGGAGACCCTCCCCAAAAGGCCAGCAGCACCCACGGATGCACCGCGTAAAATCCCGATAAACCAACACGGGGCAAAATGCAGCTGATTCAGGCCCAAAACCTGCGGCACTGCCATTATGGAAATTCCTCGAGGGAAGCCGCCCGCCTGACGGCAGCACCCAGCTCGGACACCCTGACGTCAGCCAGGGCCACGCCGGCTGGGTGGCATCTGCAGGGGTGTCCCCCCCACCTGGCGCTGTCCCCACACGTGGCGGGGACACCCAGGGGCGCACGGGGCTGGTGGCTGCCATCGGGGAGCGATGCCTGGCCACGTTACGCAGCACAAAGGCCCCAAATCCAGCTCCTCCGCCCCAAAAAAAGCAGGGAATCCCAGCCCTGCAGCCCCAGGTGGGGCCGTGCCGGTGCTCACGCACGCACCCGGAAGGTGCCCGTTGCACAGCGCCCCGGGGCAGAGCTGGACATGGCCTCCCCCCCCAAAAAAAAACCACTCAAAAGCCACCCTAAAAGGTGCTGTCTCCAAAAGGAAGACCTTCCTGCCTTCCCCGCCCCGCCGTGATGAGGGGCCCCGTGATGGGGGGTGCCCATCGCTCCCCAGAGCCGGGTGCTGGCTCCAGCCCCAGAAAGGCCATTAGCCGCGACCGGCCCCACCTAGGTATTTTAGGAGGACTTGCCATGCTAGAAAAACAAGCCTGCGAGAGCCAAGCCTTGCCCTGGCAGGGGAGCACAGGGGCCTCAGAGTGGGGCACAGCCCCAAGGGTGCAATGGGGAGGCGATGGGGACAGAGCTCACGGGATGTGAGGGCAGTAGGGGTGCCCCCACGCACCCTTTGTGGGTCCAAGCTGATGCGAACGGGGGCAGAGGGTGGTACAACGCGGCCCAGGCAGCTGTGATTAAATCCCAATGGGATTATCGCAGCACAGGGAGGGGGCCCCTGCACGGCTGATGTGAGCAGCAGCCTCTGGCTGGCACAGGGATGATGCCATGGCTCGCTGTCAGCCAGCAGGAGATTAAAAAACAAAAATCCTGCCAGCAGCCGCCCGGTTTCTGTCCGGGGCAGCTGTTCCCGACAGCCTCAGTGCGAAGGGATGTCATCACCGTTATTTTACCCTGGGCTAAAGTCCTTGTTTTAAGGGCTCATCATTTAAGGGCTAACCCCATGATGGGGTTATCACGCTGAAGGAGAGGCTCGGCACCAGCCTAATTGCCAGCATCCTCCCCATGCAGCTCGCCCCTCCCTCCCAAGGCAGCCCGAATTCCTCGAATCCTTTTTTAGCTGCAAAAGCAGCTCCCTCGTGCCCCAAGGCAGCGAGGGGAGAGCCTGAACCCTGGGGCTCCGGCTCCTTTTGGGGTGAGCCAGGCCCTTGCTCACCCGCCCCGGGCTGGGGATGCTCCTGCTTCCGGGGAGCCGCTGCCGACCCCCTGCCGCCAGGCTGGCGCGTCCCTGCGGCACCAGGCACGGGCTTGCCCCCATGGCCTCTTTTTTTTTTTTTAATTTATTTTCTTCAGATCAGGCTTTTCTTCTCTGCGTCAAGCCGGGAAGAGCTGGATTTTCCTTGCAGATCGCCCCTGAAGGCAAAGCAGGGGTGTTTTTTTTTGTTGTTATTGTTGTTGAAGATGGATTTGAGATTAAGTAAAATGAATTTTAAAAATAAAATGAAGAATTGGTAGGAGGCCAGAGAGGTTTTGGGAATGCCCTCCAAGTGCTACCTGCCGCTGGTCCTTCCCTTGCCCTTTGGAGCCCCCAGCCAGCCCCAGAGCCCAGCTTTAGGCTCTCGTGCTGTGGTTGGGAACGTGCTTGATTTCCATTAGTAGAGCTTGGCAAAATGTCTTCAGCACCCAGCTCAGCATCCTTAACCTGGGGAAGAGACGTGCTCCACTCCCACGTAACGAGGCTAAGGATCCCTGCAGATGCTCCCAAGCTGCACAGGTGCCATGTTCATTAAGCTCATCAGCTCTCAGATCTCCCTTCCCAGCCAACAGGAACTGCCTTGAAGTCAATGAGATGTGGGCTACGATCCTCAAAGGCCACTAAGACCTCAATGAAATCATTGGAGCCCTGCAGAACTCGTTTCATGCACCCAAAATGGATCGTTTTCACAGACACAAAGAGCTGCTCTGATCGTCTTTGTACTGGGCTAGAGGAGACACAGAAAGACTATTTGGGTTTTTATGTATTCAGGTCTTGAACTGCCAAAAAAGGATTACTGAAGGTGTTTTGGAAAATGGGGAAAGATTTATAATGTCTGCATGAATCTGGCTGCAGAAAACCAATGGCTTAAAACGTCAGGGTAAGACAACCCAGGAATTTCTCGCCTCCCTTTAGTTTTGAAGTTTCAGGGACGGGGAGATCCCAAAACGGACTTTCTTCCTTGAAAATTAAAGAACACGTTCCTGCGTAATTGGGATTCCAGGAACTGACTCCAAGAAAAACACGCGACCGATGCGAGACTCATGGCACAACCATGACAGGTGCCCGCGCCGTCACCCAGCCCTGGCATTCAGGAGGCCGCTCGGAGGAGCTGGCACCCGATTCCCCATGACACACGGGTGGACACGAACCCCGACCGATGCCAGGGCTGCAGAGGTGCTCGCTCAGCAGAGCCCCTAGGACCAGCAGAGCCCCTCTGGGCTGCCACCGGCAGCCAGCAGTTGATGATTTCTACCTTTCAAGCCCAGCCAGCCTGTAATAACAACAGACGCGCAAGAAAATCTGGGGTGCATTCTCAGGATGTGATGAATGTGTTCACGTAGGTTGTGTCTGCAGCAGGACTGCAGCAGTTCCAGCCCCTGTCTGCTATTCACCCTCCGCTGATTCATCCCTGCTCGGGACGACGCAGCAGCGCTGCTCTTTTCAGAGGGCGCTGGTAGCACCCGGTGCCCTCTTTGGGTACGTCGGGGTTGGAAACGAATTTGAGATCCACTCAAAGTCCCTCCTTATAAGTCACCGCCACATCCCAGGATGCACAGAGCAGATGTTTTCCACTCCAGCTCATCTGCCCAGCGTCCAGGAGCAGATCGGAGGAGACCACACCGCCCAGATTTGCCACCTCATCATTTGGCAGCTGGCTTAATTGCAGCGCATGAAGCAGAATACCACACAGATGACAACGGGGCGCTCCCGCGGGCTCACCTGCCAAGGGCCACACCGTGCCCAGCCTCCGGCTGGCCGAGCTGCACGGGCTCCATCACCTCCGTAGGGCAATGAGTTGGGTCGAGGTGGGACCGGGCTCCTCAAGCTGAGCGAGGCAAAGGGCAGGATCCTCTTCAGTGCCTTTGTTGTGCTGGAATGAAAGAACACAAAGCCTCTTTAGAAAGGCTCTGGCCACGTCTCCGACTATCCCCGTGCCACCACGGCCCAGCATCGTGGCAGCGCACCCAGATGAAGGTGCAGGAGCTGGCTGATGTTACCACCTGGGATGCCCCCCCAGAACTGCCATCTCCAGCCAAATCAGAGAAAATCCCGTTTACAGCCAGCCGAGATGTCACGGTTGGTGGCAGACAAGTCAGCCAGCCACCAGGAGCCACCAGGAACCAGCACCGGGGAGGGAGCACAGCCCAGGGCCACAGCAACTCCCACAACGGGGCCGATGGAAAACCCCAGAGCAGGAACCAACCAGGCCTGCTCAGGCCATCCTCACACACCACATCCATCAGGCCAAAAAAGGCCTCTTTCCCCACACACCCTGCTCCTGCCTGACCCTTGTCCTCCTTCCAAACAGAGCTGCCGAGGGCGGAGGCTCCTCTCTCTTCCTTTCCCCCAGCTTCCCCCAGGATCTCACTGGGGAGGGGGCAGAAAGGTGCAAATCTGGGGCCAGGAATTTTATTTGCCACGCCACAGCCGGGCAGCCCCCTCCCCTCCTTCCCGTGCCCTGCAGAGTGCTGCTGGCATCCCGCAGCTCCCTGCCGGCTCCTTTTCTTCTCAGGGCCGTGCTAATGAGGACCAAGGGGCGCTGCGGAAGCCCTTACGCTATGCAGGACGCAAAATGCAGATTGGGGCAGCATTTTGTGTGCTGGGGAAGGCGGCTGCCTGCCGTTGCCCAACCCGGGAGTTGCACCAGCTCCACGGGCGCAGCCTTCGCAAGGCAGCCGCGCTCCGGCGGTGCTGGGAAGAGTTGCACAAACGCCCCGGTAGAAAGTCTGTGCCAAAGTGGAGCAATGTAGGTTTGCAAATGAGGAAATTAGAGCCTTCGTCAAGCTGATTGCCGGGCATCCTGGGCAAGGACGCGGCAGCGATGCAGCACTTTGCTGTGTCACTTGCCAGAGCACCGTGGCAGCCTTCCCGCTGCTCAGGCCCTTTTTAAAGGCAAGCCAGGTCTCCAGACGGAGCAGCACAGTTCATTTTTTTCCAGCGTAAATGCACTCTAAAACACTTCCAGGGATGGATGCTGATGGCAGCAAGCAGATCCCTGTCTGCAAACACAAGGCTCAAGGAGCAAAATAGCTGCAGGGTGAGGGAAGTGCCACGGATGCTCTCCTGCTGTTTGATAATGAGGGCGCAGAGGCTGCGGCACTGCTTTGTTTCAGCCCTTTGGGCAGCAAGCGCCCCACCGCCACGCTCTGGCTGGTTCAGAGCAAGCTCAGGCGGCTGCGATGCTCTCCACCGAGTGCTGACACTGTGGGACGGCAGCAAAACAGCCTCAGAAAGGAGTGCACCAAGCCTTCCTCCACGGTGAGGTACCTCTGCTAAGGAGAAACAGCAGCAAACTGCTCAGTGCGGTGTTGATAACACCTTTGCAGGGGTTTTGTTCACCCCTATATAACTCACCCCAGCTGGAAGAGCAGCGCTGCTTTCTTGGAGGCTGTTTGCACACCTAATTAGGCACAGCTCCACCTGCACAGGGAACTGCATGAGTTTACCGTGCAAGCTCACTAGCCTGAAACTCTTCTTGCTCCAAACTCCACTTTCCCAGAGAACATTTCCAACATCCTTGCTAGACAGCAATCAGTGTTTAACGCTCAGCTATATGTTAAGAAACAGCCCCAAAACACAGCAGAGGTACAGGAGCAGCAGCAGCCGTGGGTCCTGAGCAGGCTCAACAAATGCTCTGGGTCTTCCCCGTCTCGTGCTGCGCCCGTTCTGCTCCTCCTGCACCTCCCGGCCACCTGCCCACACGCCTGGAGTTTGGCGCCACAACTGCTCTGCCCTCCTCTTGCAAAGCTCTGCTGCCTTTCATGTGTTAAAAGTTTTGGGTTCTATTTTTTTTTCCTGTTCAGAAGACAGTTTGCAACCGTCAGAGGAGAAAGGAAACCACAAGGATTTAGGACAGCTTCACCAAGAAATGAAGTTTTCAGGCAGCGGTGTTCGCCCTCCCCAGCTGAGGAAGTGAGCAGAGCTGGGGGCAGCAGCTTTACTCAACTGTGAAAATTCAGGAGCCTAATTGAGTGCTCCAAAACAAGGCTTAGGCTCTGAAGAATTTCATTCCAACACTGTTAAGATCTTGTTTTCTTTTTCTTTTCTAAATTTTGGAGACCACGAGTTTTTAAAACCCATTTTACATAAAGGCGAGGAGTCATTTTTCTCCAGGCAAGGCTGTGTAGTGCCTTTCTGCAATGATTACACAACGTTATTTTCTGTTTTGGTTTTTATCAGTCAGCTTTAACAACAAGGAAATTCTAATAACGTGTGATTATAATTAGGGCAACTAATGGGATTTTGTGGACTGTGATTGGCATTGCAAGTACAGCATCAGACAGAGAGGGGAACATATAAGGGACAAATCTCCAGGACACCTTCAGAATTAGCAGCCATTTGGGTAATTATAAATCTCCGTTTTATAAGGAACGAGGAAACAAGATTAATTTATAAATCAGTTTATTTACAGATTTTGTTCTCTTAAAGTACATTTCAGTTACGAAAGATATTTACACTGGTGTACACAGGGACCCCCCTGGTTATTTTACAGTTCTTAATTACAAAAACCCCTCCACATCCTTGGGTCTGTCTACTGTGCAAAGCTGCTCTGGATGTGAACATTTGCTGAAACTGGCCCAAAAACCAAGTTACCAGGTTATTTACACATACACAGTAAACAGGTTTCTTTTTAGTATCTCCACAACACAGTACATCGGGAGACGGAGCCTCCCAGAAGGCGGCTTTGCAAATGTATATCAAAAGGCTCTGCAAAGTCAAGGGAAAAAAAACTATTAAATGCAGGTTAATTACAGTATTCCTCTTTCATCTGTATATATTTTTGCATTTAACGTTTAAATTACAAATAAGTTCAATAGTTTGCTTTTCTCCATTTTAGTTGATTTGTAAACACTTCAGATGCACTAAATACCTTGTAAGATTCAACTGTTTCTCTGCTGAAAAGTACTTTATTTTCCTAATAGTCTTAAGGTAGCAAAGGGATATGAAAGTCAGAACTGCGCTCAGTTCCGTGCAGAATAGTCACTTAAAAGGTCTCTATCACTGTGCTACTGAAGATCTTCTGCAGGTACACACTTATTCAAGTATTGCAAAAAGCTAAGGCCACTTTTTCAAGAAAGGAAAGTGAACAAGACGGGATTTTTCCAATCCCTCAATTCCACCTTGTGAGCAGCGAGCCTCTGAAAGGCAGAAGTGCTGATTTGCCGCAGCTCAGCTCAGGAAGCATCCTGCTGCGAGAGGTACTCACGCTCCTGGTCCTCACGAGCCTGGGCTTTCCCAGCCGGCACCGAGATCCTTCCGAAAAGGGAATCGCATCTCCACAGTGACACTGGCCACTGCCTCAAAGAGCTTCCAGGTCTCGGAAAAATCTCACAGCCTCGAAACTTCTCACGGGGTTGGCACCAAGATAACCAGGACCCGGTAGTATCATCTTGTTCTTTTAGTGGGGAGGTTGGGGAGAGGAGAGGAATACAGAACTCGGCCTCTGCTGTCAAGACTTCGGACTCCCCCCTACCTCCTCGTTATCAGACACGACCCAGACAGACCATTGCTTCATCGCAGTAATCATCAGTCCCAAAGTAACTCAACGCACTCGAGCTATTGAGCATACACTCAACTCAAAGCAACTCAACACACTTGAGGTATTGAGAAGAGAATTCACGTATATTCAAGTCTTTGTAGGGTTGCTCCTGTCGAGGATTGCTACCAAAAAAATAAACGGTGATGTTTGCAAAGGAATAAAGCCATTACTTACACAGTTTTCTTCTGCCCGACCAGCCGTAAAAACAACTTCTGTTGAGGGTGCTAAACTGCTGCTGATCTAAACCAGCGAGACAACAGGCACATCATCTCCAATGGTCCCTGGCACCCTGGCAGGCCAACTGCGCAGCCTCCTCCCTGCTGGTGGCTGCACAGAAAAGCCCCACCAGCCCCACAGGGCAGCTGAAAAGCCTCCGTGATGCGCAGCACCCTTCTCAGCGCCGGCCACACCACCTACGGGACAGAAGCTAACTGCATGCCTCCGATACTCCAGCCTCCAACCTGCGCTGCGGGTTTCTACCTTCTTTCCGTAATTGCTACCTATAAAAATAACAATCGTCTCTATTGAAAAAGATACACCCAAGGAAAGGGAATCTGAGGCAGTGATCCAAGCAGTGACACCAGGCTGGTTAAATGCAGCAGCTTTAGTTTGCTTCTATTTTAAGCGTTTGAGAATTTCACAGTTCAGCATCATGACACCTTAGGCGGACAAATGAATCACTTAAGGAAAAAGGCTGGACGTTGCTCTGCCAAGACCATTTGACTTCCAGCCAGCCAGAAAGGCTGCTACTGCAGGACAGACGTGCATATGCCCTGCTGGAGGTGTTCCTATTACAGCGTTATCTCCTCCTTCTTCTTCTTCCACTTGTTAAGCTTCCATGCGTATGGCTCCCCATTAACTCGCAAGTGAGGTGCTGGCAATACTACATCTGAGAGTCTGCTTGGACCTCTGATATATCCAACACTTCCCAGTGCTGTCCCTGAAGAATTACCAGCCACGTGTCGTTGTGCAAAATGCAAATATTCCAATGATAGCTCTCCAAAACAAAACAAAAAAAAAAAAAGGAAAAGAAAAAAACTAATGGAGCACTAGCAGAGAGAGGCATCCTAAGAAGCCCAAGAACCAAGCAGATGAAAGCAGCAGCAGGTATCTCCCCCACCACGCCTATCGTGGGCAGCAGCATCTTTGGGGGACCTCCAAGAGGGCTTCGAAGCATCTCCCTGCACTCCGATGTGTCTGGAGAACCTGGCTCTCCTCTGCATCTTGTCCCAGGTTAACAATTCGGGACATCCACTATTAAGGCATCAATGTTCGACCCCAGATTGTCTGTGTTCATCCAAGAAAAACACTAGAATGGGGGGGACAGATTAGGAAAGAGAACTCAGCAGAAGGACACTGTGGTTCAACCCGGCACCGAATGAATCGGGTACCAGCTGCCCATTGCCTAGAAGTTCTGGGAAAGGAAGGAAACAGACGGAGCAGGGAAGTTTCATATCGTTTTTCAGCTCAGTCCCTTCACCTCTCCCTTGTCTCTGAATCAGGTGCAGAGAATCTCCGTTCCTAGCTGTACCTTTGCTTCCCACCCCCAGTCAGCGAGGTTTGGTTCCTCTCACCTTCCCTGCATCTGCCTCGAGGAGTTGGAGGTTGTGTGTGAAGAATACAGACACCGGCAGTTTCCAGAACAGACGCTTCCTCAAGTTTGGCTGTCTCAAAATGTAAGACAGCACAACCAACTGCACAGGACACTCTCCTATAACCCACTTAATAAATTATCTGAAAATAAATTAAAAAAAGCCACAAGCACAAAACATGCAGACAGTCAAGCACTGCTTTCTTTGGTGAATACACTCTGTTCTCTAAATTGTTCAAGTGATTGCTTCTCCGATTTATTAGGTGACAAGAAGGGAGAAAGCTGAGGGTGTGAAGGCCAAATTTTTGCAAGGAAACATTTTCCACTCCTGCATGTCTCGTGCCTGAGAGAATCCTGAGTATCCATTATCTAGGAGCAGCTGGTGCTCCAGGAAGTGAAGAAGTGCTACACGGTAGGAGGAAAGTTGTCCACGGGCTCATCTTTCACGTTTGGCATGAGGCGGCCTTTATCTTGCTCCACCTCTGGATTGAAGCACGTTACATAGGAAAAGCAGTAAGAATTCTTTACTTGAATGCAAAAAGCAACATCACCTAATTTCCCTGGACTGACTGGCACCGTATCTGGTACCACATCCCAGGAAGAAAGACGAAAACCAACTTCACAGAAAATGGAATTAAATGGGCTCCGGAGCAGAAGAGACTGATGCACATTGTTAGGGCTGCAGGAGAAGAGGTGTTAAGGTTAACACTGTTCAGTATGGTAAATATTCAGTTATGACTAAAACCTGACCAAACCATTTCTTCTGCAAATCACTCACATTTCTAAAGACAACTCGAGCACTGATGGCTGAGAGCCTTTCCAGCAAAACAGCCAACATCCCAACTCAACCCACCCCTTTCAGAACACAGGCTGCACGTCACAGCCCCAGGGCAGGGGCCACGGACAGCTGCCGACAGCTCTGTGGCAGAACTGCGTCGGCACGCAAACAGTCTGAGCACTCCACAATGCAGCCTCTAGTGAGGATCAGCTTGTTCCAAGCAACAAATCCGGTGCAAGGTCTCTAGCGGCAGAGGATGCAAGTTCAGGTTGCTGCAATCGCATCTGTACTGCCTTTAAAACCCACGTGTGGAAGTCCAGCAGCAGTGCTCGCAGGGTGGAGAGTACGTCGGGAGTCAGAAAGGCCCATGACTCAGTGGTTACGTAGCGTCAAGTTTATTTTCAGCTCTGTCAGACAAGCAGTAATCTCCGCTGTTTCTCATTTATCTGGTTCAGTACATCAACAGTGTCTCTGATTAAGGCCTCGAAGATCCCGTCTGCCAACTGCATCTTTACACACAGTTCGTCCTCGTCGTAGTTCACCCACTGTGCTTCTTCCTCGTGAAGTTCCTGCACCTGGGAGGGTAGAGAGGAAAAGGCAGAACAAACAAACATTACAACTCCGTTGCTCTAGGATAATATCCCCTGCAAAGTTCCAGAAAGAGTCCATAACAGCCTGTATCTGCCAACGGCATGTCTGTCTTTGCAAGAGATTACAGGAAACGCTTGGAATAGCAAAACGGACACGGAGCTATTTGAACCAGGCTATTTCACCGCATGGACATTTGCTACCTTTCACCATGCTACTTGTTTCAAAGGATTTCATATTCCTGCACAAGTTTTTCACTTGAAAGAGCTCAGCTAATGGGATATTTTTGACCAACACCAGCACAAGCTCCATTAAAAACTCCCTAATTGCCCATTTGCAGGAAGCTGATTTCATGCAGCTTAAACTGGTAAGGAATCACGCAAAGGGCTTCAAAAGGGGAAGGAAAAAAAAAAAGATGAAAGATTTGACTACAGTTCAGATTATTTGAATTAGGAAACCTAAAGGAACTTACAAACTTCTCCAGTTCTTCTATATTGGAAGACAAAACACTGGTGTGTGTTGTATGGCAGTCTTACAACTCATTTGCACAAAATACTTCATGCTTCATTGGATTTGAGAGCATTATTACAAATTGACTTTTGTGCTTTTACAGCCAGAAGAATAACTCAATGCATATTTATTTCTGTTTCTTCTTAAATTGTTGACATGCAAAATCCCATTTCACTGGTCACTGGCAAACAGGTGTCTGAGTAACAGACAGAAGTGAGTGATCTCACTCAGCAAATAAAGTCGTACCAGGAGTCCCTCCAAATTCCACACCTCCAATTAAACTTACTAAAAATTTGTTTTGGTGACTATTTTAGCGTTATAGACACATCCTAACAAAGCTCAAACTTTCTCAAAAAAACAAAGAGTGGGGACAAACAACACTCTTTAAAATGATCCACTAGTCGGGTATCAATATGCAATAGCGTTGTCATCTCGACGAGCACAAGAGCTCCAGCCCCAGTGCACTCTTCCTTCTGTCTGAAGCACGCAGCAAGGTGCCTGTTTTGGAGGTGACAGCTGCGGCAGCACAGTGATGACTCAATAACCCAAACACAGCGTGAAGCCCAAGAGCAGGCTGCTCTGGGAACCCCAGGGAAGCTGCATTGCTTCCAGGGTTTTTAGCCATTCATAAGGCTTCAGTTACACATGGGTTTTCTGTCTGACAGCTCTTTTCTCCTTCTCCTAAGAGAGCCTGGGGAGAGGGGCAGGGATCTCATCCTGCACGCAGCTTTGGAAGAGTCACACTAAATGCTTACAAATCTCCGTGCTACCGCAGCAAGCATCCTTTTTGGCACAGCCCTCATTTCCCTTACAGCTGTCAAAGATGGAGTGTAATGGTTTCATTGCGCTCCTCACTAGCAATGAAGAAGCAACAGCACTGGCAATCAAATTCTGAACGTGCATCGTAGGCAAAAAATAGTTTAAACTGTGAACACTATCAAGTGACAGATAATTGAGTGTAAGTTTGTTTCAGCCATCCACCCCCACACAGACTTCTGAGGTCTCTCCCTCGAGAAGCTAGCAGCCTACACTCAGTATGTGCTGGTTGTAAATTTTGATAAGCCCTGGACTAAACAAAAGCAGCGTGTCCCATATCCTCTCATTAACAAGGAGGTATAAAACAAGCACCAATTTGGAGCTGATCACGTGTTGTGTGACTACACACAGACCACTTAGATGAGGAAGAGCAGGAGATAGGCAACCTGGAAAGAAGAGGGTGCCACAAAGAAGTGTTACCGAAAAAGACAGGTCTTGGAGAGCAAACAGAGGCACCAAAAAGGAGACAGTGAAGATCCTAACTAGAGGAAAGATCCTGAAAGTGAGGGAAGATCCTAAAGATGAGAGAGATGGGTGGAGACGAGTGTTGGTGGACCTTGGCCCATGACTCCCATGACTGGCAGCCGGGAGCAGCTGCACAACACCAACCCACACAACCTTCTGCCTGACCGTCCCTGGCCAGCAGCATCCTCCCTGCTGGGAACGTAAGGCGAGACCTGCTGAGCTTTAGACAAAGTTTTGATTTCTGTAGATTCCCATTCAAAATCATTGACATCTGAAAAATAAACTACATTGAAGGAGTCACTAGATCATTTGGGAGGCTGGAAATAAGAGAAATCCAGAAATAAACCACTGCCTTGGAAGAATGCCAGTATGAGGAAGGCAGGTAGGCCCATTTTCACAGCACTTCATGCCCGGTGTTTGGAAACGTTAAGATGTACGACTGTGCACAAAGGCAGGCTTTGATTCTCTTCTTACAGTTTGACTTCCCTTGGGTTTAGGTCGTGGGGGCCACAGAAGCAGGCTTCTGATTAAGCCAGCTTGACAGGGAGAGCTCTGCTTTGCTGGGGAATTCAAAACCGCACGGAGAACATTTTAGCCCTTGAGTCAACAAGGCCAGAAGGATCAAGTGCTTTTCAGCACTCTGTTGGCAGGCTTGTCAGGTGTAAAAACTGAACATGTAGGTTTGGCAGTAACGTGTGAGCTTTACTTTCTGAAACTCAGGATAAAAGAAAAGGGGTGGGAGGGTCAGCACAGGGAAAGCAACAGCAGTGTTTGTTCTGGCCCTATGCAAACAGATCAGCACAAAGGTTTTGGCTGAAGACCCAAGTGGAAAAATAGTGAGAGCAATCTATTGTTAGCACCTGAACTTAAATAAGGAGATATGAGGGCTCTTACTGTAGCTTACAAAGGTTTTGAAAGGTCTAGGGAACACTGATACACCCAAAGCAGCACCTCTGCCTACGTGTACGTCTGAGATTCTCCCCACAGAGCACAGACAGAACACACAAAATAAAGGAGGCAATACTAAGGGACATGAAATGAAAAGCAAACATCTACACGTTCCTTTACCTTGATTTGAAACTGAAAGTGAAGATTTGCTGTAAACATTAATAGTCGGAACAACTGCCTAGCAGACAAGATCTCTCCTAACAGGTTCTGTTACAAATGCTTTCTGAGGAGAGAACCCGCAAAAAAAAGAGAAGAGCACAATTGTTTTTTTTGTCACTGGCAGAAAACCATTGACAACTATTTTAGTGTGGGAAAGAACAGACAAAAGTGAAAACAGAACTAAAGATGCAGTTGCTGGTGGAAGTAGCAGAGGCCAAGGCAAAGCAAACAGGTGAAGGGCTTCTCCCCTTGATTCCCAGCTGGTTCAAAGGCAGACGGGCACCTGCACCTCCACGCATCACCAGGCACTGCCCTAACACAGGCTGCTTCTGCTGTCATGCTCCCTCCCACCACAATGAACCTTTGCTGCAGTCAAGGACTACTGCCAGGAATTAGGTTTGGTGTAATGAGCCTTCTAGGAGACATCCAGGAATAACCAGGGAGAGATTAAGCCAGGCAAAACAGCCTGGCACTTGCTCTGTGCCTTCAGAGAAACCTATGTCAGCTGAGCACACAGACTTGGCTCTGGGTTTTAGAGCCACCCCCCTGACAAGGCAGACAATGTCACTATTTGACAGTCATTACTAATGTACTGGAGAAGCAAGCACGCAACAGACTCTGCTTTCTCCGTATCAAAACCCTGGCATTAGTCATACCTAGCTCCTGGGTCAGACAGTATTGGATAGTCAGATGTGTTTAACCCCTCTCAAAGCCACTAAAAATATGTAGTTGTCTCAATAAAAGCTGAGAAAATGTGTTTTCACTTGAAAATGACTTTTACTTGAATGAGAAATTAAGAAACTGGGAAGGACTTGTGCTCAGAGCTTAAATGCAAGTAACAGAAATCAAAGAAGGTTCACCTCTCTTCTAAAAGACCATGTTTTATTTTAACTGCTTATCTTTATAAGCAGACAAAGAATGCAGAGAATCAATCAGCTTCTCTGTGCAGTGAAATGACACATCCTGCACATTGTAACATAGATATCTGCTAAATAAATCTTCATGTAACTTGAAGAAACAGAGCATTTTTGGTTGTGGTTTATTTCTAAAGAAGCTTCTAACAGCATCTAAACCTACCAAAAAGTCTTGATTTCTTTTTCAGCAACTCATTGCGTTGTACTACTTGAATCTATTTCAGACAAAATTTGTGAAACTCCAAATCTGAATCCTCTGTTTGGGGCTACACCGTGAGTTACCAGCAGACAGGCAGCAGATCTTTCACAGACCTGTATATCCTACTGTGAACTCGGATTTGTGTTACCACAGAGCTCATAAACTTAAGCAGAACATGAAGGCTGACCAGGGGACAGAGAAAGCTATCCAAGTAGTTTGTATTTTATAGGGATTATAATAGAATGAGGTAAAAGGAATTGAGCATCATCTCCTTAGGCTTTTTAGTTAGAAGCTTCTCTGACAGCAGCTCATGTTGCAGTATGAATTTGGTAGCAATGCCACTGAGACTGCCTTATTCCCAAAGCATGGCATGCTGCAACCTTCAGTTATTCCCAGCCTTCAGATAAAATTTTATTATCACACTCTAGTGAGAACAAAATAAAATTAAGCATGTTATTTATTAAGCCAAACTTGCCAGAGCTCTATTAATCTCTCACATCTGGGTCTGCATGTAAATTGCTGGCCAGATTGTCTGAACTTCCAACTTATTCTACCTAAAGCACTTTGATGCCTTCAACTGGAGCAGTTTTTCCCAGTCAGGAATCCTTCTTTCAGGTGTGGCTCTAAGAAATCTGAAGTCAACATCTAAAACTGGTACACAAGCATAACAGTTGTACTATTAATCCTCTCAGAGATTTAAACATAAGACTTTTTGCACACACTACAAACAGCCTCTGTAACCCAGAACCAAGAGTACTAGGACATGCAGGTCCTATACACAAGCCTTTTATTTACATACAATTCAAATTAACCCCCTGGGAAAAAGCCTGTGTTGGAAACCTTCCACTGATGGGCAATTAGAAGACCACACGACCCATGACCTGAAGTTAGCTCTGTGTGCGCGTGTGTGGAATCAATTTCAGGTATAATTAAGTAAAGCACGGTGTTAATGACAACTCATATTTCCAAGTGGAACCTTCACCATCATTATAGCCAATAAAGATGTTAATCATCCTGCAACACAAGTCAACCTTTCAAAAACTAGTACACAGCCAGATATGCTCTACCTTGCACTGTTCTAACAGTGAACTGTCTCTACCCAGTGGCAGCTGCATTCACTAAGTTCACAGCAAGCACTACAGAAGCAGAAGTCACAGTCACTGCTTTGCTTTGAGGAAAAGCTTAGCTGTGGGTTCCACCTGGCAAACTGTTTGCCTTGTACTAGGGACGCATCATTTTTCACACTGTCTTGTTGAAGTCTTTGCTCTTCTACCCCAAAGACTTTTGGTTGACTCTGGTTAGCAATCAAGTCTATTATGTTTCCAGTATCACTGGCTCCAATTAATCAGTATTACTTCAAAGTAGAAACATTTCAAATTAAAGTAAAAGGAAAAATGTATTTTCTTCCCAAAGAAAAAGTTCACTCTCCTTTCAGTCAAGTATTCCAGTTTCTCCTGCAAATTCATGCTTTAAATCGTGGGGAGTGTGCAAATCTAACCTCCAGGAAAATCCAGTATGAACTGAGAATTCAAGCCATTCACCTTACTTCATGTGGTTGTGGATGCCCCATCCCCAAAGGTCTTCAAGACTAGGTCAGATGAGGCCCTGAGCAACCTGATCTAGAGGGTGGCGTCCCTGCCTATGGCAGGGCGTTGGAACTAGATGATATTTAAGGTCCCTTCCAACCCAAGCCATTCTATTATTCTATGATTCATTGGTACTGGACTTGTTTTGTGTTTTGCTTTGTTTTGGCAAGAAAAATTAAAAAAAAATAAACACCTTCCATTGGGATCTTATGCACACTTTGCATTCTGTAAATAGCATGTTCAAATGCTGAAATGTATGACCATGTTATACTTCCATCTGAGGGACAGAATCTGAAATGTCTGTATTCATTTACTCACCAATATATGGTCCACTCTATCTCGTTTCTTCCGCCCAAATTTCATCATCTTCTGCCAGTCTGTTTTGTGATTAGGTTCTTTCCTCAGGCTGAACAACTTCAGTACTTCAGCTGCAATGAAGCTCTACAGAACAGAAAAGGTGAGATTTATCATATTTGAACTCAGAAATGACACGCATACACAACGTTCTTTCCCTAAAGAGTAAGACTATAAATGCATAGGAGGCTTCTGTTTAGCCAAGGGATATATGGTGAATACAAGTAAGTTGCACTGCAAGTCTCTGAGGTAGCCTTACACAGGCAGAACAATTATTAAATCCAGAAGTGGGAAAAAAAAAGAACACCCATTCCTGGAACAATCTTGAGAACAAGAATTTTCAGTTAAGCAGTACAGTAAACAGAAGATTATGACAGTTCATTTTGTAGGAAGTTATTAAAGAAAAGAAGGGCTTGAGTTTGGTGTCCTTGTCCTGTGACCCTGTTCTGCTCTTCCACAGGCTTTTCAAAGTCTTCTCAACTAAACAGGTTGATTCAGATACTATTTCTGACTTTTCTAGAGAGTTAACATGCTCTATCTTCTGCAGGTTTATCAAAATACAGTCCAAAATAACAATTCAAGAAGAAACAGTACACCTAGGAGCTGTCATTTATGTCCTGTCAAAGCTGTATTACAAGTTCTTTGTTGAGCACTTTCAGAAGCATTTTTTTTTTTTTTTTTTTTTCTCCCCTAACAACCAGCCCTACAAACTTAACTTTGCTCCAGTCAGGCTCTACCTTTTGGGGGTTTTGTCCTTTCTCAAGCACTACCACCAGCAACAGGATTTCTCCTTTGGCCAAATACAGCAATAACCTCAACCAGTCCAAGTCTGGATCCATACAGGCAACTCCCACTGTTCTCAGTGAGGTTGGCACAGGTGTGTCTGATGAAAAAATCCAGCTCATCCCATTTGGCCCAACCCTACAGTTGGATCCATGCCACTATACCTAATAGAGAGTTCCAACGAGGTCTGCTGAAGCAGCAGTCTGTCAGCATACCAATTTTGTAAGACCAAGGTCTTCCTGTCAGTTCTGCATAGAGGATTGTGGTTTAAAAGTAACTAGTATCAGCCAAGATGACTGGGAGGCAAATCTGTTGAGTAGAATGGAGCATCCTGACAAATTCCCTTTCAGGTTTGTCATCTCATTTCTCTTCTCAACACTTCTCATATTGGATAGATCTGTTACTACCTTTTAACCCTCAGGCAACTGTCACTACAACATTTTTCATCTCCTCTTCCCTGTTATCACAAGGATTTCTTCCTACCTTGATTTCATCCAGATCATTTGGATCTTTTACTCGGCGAAAGTAAGCAGATGTGATCCTACACGGTTTCATCCAAATAGGCTGATTTAGATTAGGATCCTCAGCAAAGATTTCTCCAAAGATCTCTTTTGTTAAATCAAATACCACCTTAACAAAGGAAGAAGTTAGAATTAAGGCTTCTGATCTTCATGGTAACAATTCAAAGGACAAGAACAAAATGCCTGAAGACCTTACCTTTTTATAGACCTGTTTGTTTATCGTGTCCGTGTCCTGCTCTTTAATGGTACCACTAAGATCAGTGTGAAGGCTGAAATTTTGAAGATCATGACCCAGCTCTTTCAGTTTCCAGAGTTCCTCAGCTGCTGCATGCACCATCCCTTCCACCTCCACTGCAGTATGAGGGACTGCCAAAGGCTCCTCACACGGCTTTGTTGGAACTTTCTGTGCTTCTACCTTGGGCAGCACTGCTGGTTCCTCAGCTTGCTTCTGCTGGACCTTACGGGAGCTAAGGCCATAGTCCTCATCAAACCAGTCTTGATCATCTCCCAGCACGCTCAGGAACTCCCGATTGAGCTCCAGCTCAGCCAGCCTCTTGGCAAGCTCCTCCTGACCGCTCGCACCAAACACTGGACTCTCCTGTGAATTAAGAGTCACGGGGCAAATATAAAACAGTGTCACACCGTTGCCTATCAGGCATTCAACTTGTATTTTTAAGTGCTCTACTAACTGGCTACATATGCACAACTACTCTCAATTGTTTTGAAGATGATAAACAGTGCATAGTAAAATTAGAAATGTTTCAACTCAGATACCTGGATCTTCTACCACTCCTGATGAACACTTTCAGAGGGTTCCTACAGAGCTTTCAGAGGCTTCCTACAGAAGACCACCTGTACCTGCCCACTGCGTGTCCTGATGTTTAACTGTTTAGGAAAGGCTGAGTAGTTTAAAGAGTGATAATGTGACATGTAACTTTTCACTTTGCTTACCAGCAAGTCTCGGATCTGCTTCAACAGCCTAAAAGCTTTTAGCAGGCAATGGCCGTAGTGACTGAGCAATGGTGAAATGAGCTGAAGCTTTCTGTGATGATAATATATTGAGATCAATGGCATAGCAGACAGGTTTACTGACATCTTCAGCAGAAAGGCCAAGTTCTAAATCTGTGTCATTAATGGTTGTTCTGAGGAAGCTTGAACTTCCACTGCTCATGATATATTACTTCTGTGGACAGAGCAGTCTGACAACTTAACGATCCCTATAGCAACTAATTATTTTACAGGATGATTGTTTCATATCAAGGATAGACAGAGGTAAGTTTACAGTTTAATGTACTTTGACGTTTTTAGAATAAAATTGAGGGTAACGATTAAGTGAAATCAAACACGTAAGCAGAATGCAATCTAAATTAAGTATTTTTCACTTTGATGTGCCAAAACTTGTCTTTAAGCCTGCAGGGCTACTAAAGTGAGTTGGGAATGGGGAAACATGAGAACACACATTACACCCATACATACAGACACAATCTTCACACCACCGAACAGAACTTGTGAGAAAACAACTGGTGCTACACCGCATCCTTCAGATTCAATAACCATCAGTCAAAGCAACCATCATCAACTCTTAAAATTAGAGCAAAATATTTGTTACTTACTGGTCTGGGACACATGTCTGGAGAGGAAAGTTCTTCTCTTTCATCTTCCAAGTCCGAGCTTAGAAAAAAATTATTAAGTCCATCAGGAATCTGCTTTTCTACTTGCTGCGATGGGGTATTGGATTCCTCCCTCACATCACAGAGTTCCTGGTTGCTGAGTTGGATTTTCTCATTCCTGACCTTCTTTATTTGCTGTAACTGATTGACCGTGTCTTTCACAAAATCTTTAAGCAGACTGTCTGTCAGCAAACTGACCTTTTCCAGTTGGTCTTTCGACTTTTCTTCTTCTCTAAATGGTAGTCTAAGCTGGGCTTCTAATTGGTTCTTTTCTTTTGTCAGCAAATCCAGAAGTGGAGTTGCAGGCTTCTCCACAACTTCAGGAGAGAGATCATCTAACTTTTCAGAAC
Organism: Aythya ferina; assembly: GCF_964211825.1. NCBI lineage: Eukaryota > Metazoa > Chordata > Aves > Anseriformes > Anatidae > Aythya > Aythya ferina. Next base: position 12,634,440 of record NC_140304.1, read on the forward strand.
ACTCTTCCCCCAGTGTTTTCTGCCTCTCCAGTTTTTCAGAAAGGAAATCTGAGATGTCATCCAACTGAGCAGTGGAAATCTTGTCCATCACACCAGAAATGGGAAGAGCAAGGTTGTTCTCCTCTTTTATAGCATGCTTCAGATAAGCCACCACAGACTGTTCTGGGACAAGTGATTCAGTAGCTCCAGAAATCTCCTTCATGCTGTTTGCTTTGGAAGATGAGTCCTCATCAATTTTTTCTCCAGCTGAGGCTTCTGAAACAGCTGTGCCTGCAGGTGCTTTATCCCGGGAAGAGTTCTCTGTTGCACTTCTGCTCTGGCTTTCATCTTCTTTGCCAGATTTGGAACTTCCTTTGCCTTTCTGCTCAGCTTTGTGTTGCTTCTCCAGTCTGTCATCAAAGAATGAATCTTCATCCTTATTTGTGTCTAAATGGCTATCAATACTTTCTGCAATGTGAGAGATTTTTTGAGGAGGAGCAAAAATACCGTGCCTTTCTTTGCAATCAAAATATTTAATACCATCGTAAGTTCCATTGTTGTTCCCTTCAGGTTTATCCAACTCCACACCAGCCCAAAACCCTTTGGCAAATTTAGTCAGACCTTTGAATCGCAGTGTTCCAGGTTGGACTTTACTTACAAGTACCCTATCACCAATGCTGAAGTTTGACAAATTATCTGTTTCTTCTGTGACTGAAGCAGAGGCCCATGGTGGTGGCTGTGTGGGAGCCTGTTCTTTCTCCACATCAATGCGTTCGGTATTTTTCATAAGTTCCGTTGGAGACTTAAGTTCCAACAATCTCTCCGAATGCTTGCTGCTGGAGAGAGAAACAGATTTGTCACTGAGGTATTCGCTGATTTCGCTATCACTGCCAAGGCTCGTGGATCTGCTTCTGTTGGTTTGTGTGTGCTGTGACTGCTCTCTCAGTGAGTGAGTGTCCCCTTTAGGGGAGAGAAGGGATGCTTCAAAGTCATCTTTGTAATGTTCCACAGCAAGTGTTTCTTCAACTGCTGCCTGTTTCCTGGAGGACGATCCTTCAAAGTCTTCAACGTATGATGGCTCTTTTTGACTAAACAGGTGTTCTGAAAGCTGATCATCTTTTTCCTCTGCTGATTTGCTCAATTTGCAATGAGACTCCTCTACGTTTGGGACAGTTACAGCATCTTTATCTGCCAGTCTCTGTTCTAAGACTTCCTCCTTACCATGAAGGCTTTCCACAGACAAACCAAAAGGTTCCTTTAGAGAGTGTTCATTTGCAGAATGGAGGACTTTTGCTGGAGTAACATCCAATAAACTCTCCTGTTCTTTATCTAAAGTCAACAACACATCAGAACTTTCCAAAGGTTTAATATAAGAATCTTCAATCTCATATTCTTCTGATTTTATATATTCCAAGTCTTCTGGTATCTCAGATTTTTGACTGAAGACAGCCTCCTCATTGGGTACACTTATTGCAATGCTTGTTGACCCGTGGGATATCCTACTAATATCTTTTATGTCTTTGAGAAGAGCTGATGAGGACACGTGATCTAGGGAATCACCAGATCCTGCTCTGGAACTCCTTGGTGACATTAAAACTGAGGAAGATTTTCTGGAAGGTTCTTCTGCATGAACATCTGTCACCTTCTTGCTGTGCACAGACACAGATCTCTCGGTTCTTGATGACACAGCATCTTGAAGGAAAATAAAAAGTGAATCATAAGAAGTGAATCACAACAGATGGCATAGCCTGCACTGTCTCATTGATGTTGGCAACCATAGCCAACAAAATTAACATCAAGGTTTCTACGCTAAAAGATGCAAACTGGTGCCTTGGAAACACAGATTTTTAACTGTCCTACAAACATGTGTCCAGTTCCAGCACTATAACATTTTCTAATTCTGTTTCTTGTACCATTAACTTTATAACACTACAATACTTAGCCCAACATAAGGACTTAGCAACCTCATCTAGTGAAAAGTGTGCCTGCCCATGGCAGGGGTGTTGCAACTAGATGATCTTTAAGGTCCTTTCCAACTCAGACCATTCTATCATTCTATGAAAACAACCAAGCTTAGAACTGCAGACAGAATCACAGAACAGCTTGGGCTGGAAGGGACCTCAACAATTATCAACAGCAAAACATTGATAAGTATTAAAAAAAAAAAAAGGAAACAGCCGTTCCTAAATATCTACTTCTAAAGCCTTACTCATTTTGGTTTCCTTACTTTCCCTCCAGTGATAAAGAAACAGGAAATAAAATAAAAGGAAAAAGGTTGTCACGTAATTATGATTTTATAAAAACCTCACCAAGAATAAAACTAAATAGTGAACATTCATGAAACAGCAAAAGCAAATGCCTACTAAGTAGAATTAATAAAGCATGAACAAAAAAACTTTATTTAATATGTAGTGCTATACAAAATATATAGTTATATTTGTATTTTTAGTTATATTTTACAGATATAGCACCTCTCATCAACATTTGTTCTAGTACAAATTCTTTAAAATAAAGAACTCAAATACTATGAGGTTTCAGAACTGAGAGCTGAGGGAGTAAGGGAAAGGAGCCATAACTTAGGGACCTCCACTCCCCACGTATTTCCAAGACCAAAACAAATGTAAACGTAAATATCAAAGTAAAAAATATAGCTTCACCGCTGTGGTTTTATCAAGTCTCCATGCTCTCTTAAAACCTCTTCTTGAATAAAGAAGAATAAGATTAAAGAAGTTTAAATAGTCAGGCTTCAAGACTTTCATCGGTAGTACTGATTCTTCTATTTACATACCTGCATACTCTGCAATGGATTCCAAAGATGCTCTGGATCGCTCTGATTCAGTCAGTGATTTCCAATTTTTAGCTGTCTCCGGCCTAAAAGTTGAAATATTGAGTTGTGTGAACCATTGTTACATGAGAAAGTGCTCCATTTTGATTTTAAATAGATAAAAATGAAACTATGAGCATCTATAATTCTATCAACGTATTAATGGTCACAAACGGTTTGGTTTGTCAACATACTGTTAACTTAGAAAACAGGAGTGGGGACAGAGTTGGTGGTTTGGCAAACCCTGGAAAATAATTTTTTAAAAGGTTAATCACAAACCTTGACCTTTTTGCAGCCAAAATAGAGAAAAATACTTTTTTTTTTTTTTTTTAAAAAAAGAATGCACTAAAATTGCACCATCTGCTGGAGAAAATGAAACACTTAATACTGTGAGAAGTGCAAAAAGTCAGCTGAATTGTCTACTTTTTAAAACATGAGATCCAAAACAGATGTAAGTTGAAAAGATGAACAGTTTGCCTCACAGTGCAACAGGCATAAAAACTCTTACAGGTCAGTGATCCAAACAACTGCTTTGCACATTCTTGCTCAATCAAAAATTATTATTCAGAACGAACTTGACAACAGCACCTGAAAGGCTGGGCAGGACAGAAATAAGATGCATATGATTACAGGGACAGTGCATCTTATCTATTTTGGGCCAAATGTAACCAGCAAATGTGTCAGCAGCATACTGCCACTGTCCAGTGCTTTAAGGAACAGCAGTTAGCAGCTTCGCTTGCACCAAAGGTGTCTGCTCAAACAGCAATCATTGCAGTTTCAGAATAATCTAAGCAAGAAGAAATCCCATTTACCTATGGAGTGGTGGTGCCTTGATCTTCGGTTTTTCAGTAGCAGCTGAAGATGGAGTTTTAATCTGAGGTTTGGCTGTGGGTGATAACTCCAGATCTTGGCTCAGCTCAGCTTCAGTCTTCTTGATAAACTCATCATATGACTGAGCATAAAGAAGTTATGACTGTTAATCTACTAAATTATAACTACTACAATTTGGTATACAAAACCTATCAAAATAAATCAAGCATAGCCTCAACCATTTAAGGACACTCTGAGTTTCTCTGTACTGTTTTACTTCCTAAAGCTCCATATGTGTGAATCCTGGGAATCAATACTTTACTTTCAAAAACAAATTACGTAAGCACCACTGTTTAACCCAAGCTGGGATACTAATGCGTATGAACATATATAAACCCCACCGAACACTGTAACCTGTTAAAGGTACACATTTTAAAGAGTGTGGTTTTGCCTCCAAGGCTCTCGTTCGTTACTGAAAGCAGTTAACTAGCCAAAAACAGTCCCACTTCCATCACAATTAAACAATGCCTTTCACAGCTGTTGATACAATATTTTGCCAACAACATCCACAATAAAATGATTTATCCATAGCTTTTACTTTGCCCATCTTCCTATGGTTCCTAACCTCCAGTTGTTTGATCAAACTGGCCTCCTGGGCTTTCAGTCTCTCCTTTTGCCTCTTTTTCTGTTCCTTTTTCAGCTGGTAAACCACAGACTTCCTTTTCCGTAGTTCATCCTTCAGGGCCCTGATCCGTCCTTCAATATCACTTTGATCAGATGTGGTTTCTGAAAAAGATTTTGTTTTAGCCTTTAAACAACTTGTAAAATAATTCTCTATAAAGCAGTCAATAGTCATTTAGTATACACAAAATATGGTCCAAGTGAAATATTCAGAAATTAAGTTAATTTCAACGTATTAAGTGGGATCTTGGATTCACAACACTACTGTATAGCATATGAAAGAAAAAGCACTGCATCTTACTTGATTTACAAGAGAGAAAGGCTCTGATACATGCAGTAACTTGTTACCAAACTTGTTCACGTCAATTGCCCACATTCACATTGCTCCCTCATTAAGGGCTTATCACATCAGCTGTGTCAGAAATTAACCTTTGCTGACATTTAAAAATATGACAGCTCAACAATGCATACCAAAAACGTAACTGAAGCATTTGTTTACAGTCACCATACACAATTTCAAACTACAAGGTACACTTTACTGATGAGAATTTCTCTTGGAATAGCAGGCTCCAAAAGCAGGTTAGGTTTCCAGCCCACTTCAGATTTTTTGCCACGTTGGCTAAATAGATCTATGAAATGAGAAGATGACTGGCTGACAGCTGCAAGGAAAGCCAGTTTGAACGATTAAGAGATTTTTACTGTTGTCAGGTTTTGGATTGACGTTTTATTCAAGGTGAAGGAGGGTAGTGTTGAGCTTAGACACATGGCAGACTACTCTACGATTGCTTACACGAAGGAAGCTATGTGGCACATCCTTGCTCCAAGTTCTGTTTCAAAGACCTTCCTAAGATGCCATTACTGACTGGGGTTATTTTTTTTTTTTCTTCTTAATCATTTCCTCTCCATCCCCTGCAGTTTGGCCTTCAATCCTTTTGATGATTTTCTGCTTCTGTTCTATTGTAACACTGTCCCCAGCTGCTCAGATCCATTCCCTGCAGGATAACCACATTCTACCAGCAACTCTGCCACTTTCATTATTCCTATTCTAACAAGTTCCTGGTCTCGCAGAGCTCTCAGACTTAGAGAAAGACTGGCTCAGTGCCTCACCACTTTTCTTCCCCACCCACCCGATTATGTCCACCTGTTTGTTGCTTTTCAAACATAGAAATACAGTGCAAAACAAGATCCTAGCCTCAGATGGTGCTGCCACAATTAAATATGAGAACATTTCCAAAATATTTATCTGATACAGTCTTATGGAAGCTGCTCCCTGTAGCTGATGCCCCCTTTATCTTCTACAGCAGCAATTTCTAACAGAAGGATCTAGAATGGTCTGCTTTTCTAATGCTTGATATTATCAATGCTGTTTTATGGACCAAAAGGCTTGGATGCCCATAAACTGCAACTGCTCTACCGAAGGCTTTAGAAAGTGAGTTTCCAGTAATATCTAGTCAGCCAGTGGGAACAGGAGGACATTTTGCTAATCCATTTCACTTCTCAAGACAACAAACAGCCATGAAGAATGATTTCATCATCAACAGCCAGCAAATACGATCAAACTACCATATTTATTTTCTAACAACGGTTGTTAACCATTTACAGAAGTTTAAAAAAGCATGGAAAGAATGGATCTCACTTGCTAATCACGAGTACTTTACGATGCCACTGTACTTAATTCCTCCTGAATGGTAAGTGACCATTATGCAATTATAGCTTTTATTGATCAACTCATAAGGGAAAGATCTGCACATGCTTTCATCTTCGACAATCCTGTCTACGCGTGCATCAGCACTGACATAGCGATGACTTCACTACTACTCAGCAGCTTGGAAGATTCGCCTCTTTACAATGGAATGATTTATTGTGAAACCAGCATCATCTTGACGGACTTCCCCTTTCTTATACAACTGCCAACATTTGAAATTGAATCATGGAATGGTTTGGGTTGGAAGGGACCTTTAAGATCATCGTCGAGCCCCCTTGCCATGGGCAGGGACACCTTCCACTAGACCAGGTTGCTCAAAGCCCCACCCAACCTGGCCTCAAACACTTCCAGGAATGCTGAAGATAGCAAATACTCCATTTTAAAAGAGTTTATTTTCATGACTATTGTTGCCTGCTATACTTTTCACTATGGGTTCCTCGAGTGGTTCCTCAATCAGAACATGAACATAACTTGATGGCTTCACTGGGTTGCAACCTGCCCTCCAGACGGAACACAAACACAAACTACTCAGTGCCAGTATCTAGGTGTCAGGTATTCTTTTCTATATCCAACAGAATATCTGCCTCAAAATTACTGTTACTGTTGCCTTTACATACATATTAAGCAAGAAACAGCATAAAAGATGACTAAGCTTGCTACATCAAGCATAGATGTCTCCAGTCTTCATAGTGTGCCAGTGAAGTTCTCTCTAAATCACAAAGAACAGCCAGTACATACAATAGAACCACCTCATTCTTTTTCCACCAAAGACTTCCTAAGCACTTAAGGAATTAAACCCAGAAAGAAAAGTGTATTCCTCTGTGGCCTTTATCTCATTTGCTAATAAGAAGTATCTTGTGATGCTGTAACAACCACACTGTGGAATACAAGACATTTAAGAGGCTAAAAGCAAAGAAAGGCTCAAGACAGTCTTCACAGCTCAATGGAGTGGACGATGGTGACTCACAGATGATAGTTTGCGCAGGAAGTCCTGGAATCCATGTGACTAACAGGCTGTGAGAACACATTAGGGAAAGGACTGCTCTGTACCAGTGCATTTCTGTTATTCCTTCCCTCAGCATTTACTGGTAGCCTGCTTAGATACTTGGCTGAAAGACTTGTGAGAGGGATATACACAGATCTTGTATTCTGTAGCTCAAAAGCGCAAACTTATGCCCGATTTTACTGCACACAATCCAAATCCTTCTCAAAAAATGGGAAACAAACAACAAATATTCATTTTCTTGAGCAGATTAGTATGATATTAATTACTCCAGTTAGTGATAATGCTTACACATTTCTAGATTTCTTCTCCCAGGTCCCAGGAGTACATATTGTACCCACAGTACCAAAGGAGACATGAGGAGGTAAGAAACTCAGTATTTTTTTTAAAGACGAGCCTTATACACCGAGAACAACTTTTTTTCTGATGATCCACTGTCTTACAGGCTGATCGTCCTGGCTGTGGACAGACATTCTGCATATGGCATGAAGCGTCCAATTGCTATGCACATGCCCGTGAAGGTTCAGTGGGCTCATTTGTACTGCCAGGTAACAGAGCTGGATGGCTTCTGGAGCCAGGTTGTGTTCAGGAGGAAGATGATCATGTTTATATGGTGCTGAGCCATATTCTGCTTTCTTACAATAAAAGCAGTGGAGAATAGTAATTTATTAAAAGCACATCTAACATTGGCATTTTTAAATTCTAGAAATACCTTAACTATTAACTCTCTTTTCATGCCTGTTTGCAGGAACCTGTGCAAAGATATACACCTTATGCTGAAACAATTATGCTGAAACAAGTGACAGAACTCTAAAACCTACCATTTTCCAGAAATTTCTGTCTGCCTCTCCACATATAGGTCTGCATTTTAAATTTACTCATTAAAATGATTAGCTTTGAAAAAGCAACTAAACCCATGCAGATATTACACTTACCTGACTGTGTCATAGATAAAGATTCATCAGACCAATTGTGGGATGTCTGATGAGACTTCACAGGTGAACGCAGCTGTCCTCCAGTTCTATGGCTGCCTTTGCTGGAATCTTGCTTTGATACAGATATGCTTTTGGGAGGAGACTATGTGAGAAGAAAAGGACAACTAAGTAACTGCTTGTAAAGCTCAGATTTAAAGGAGATCATTGCCGTCAGGACTAGTTACAAGGAAAGACTGGCATGACTAGAGAATCTTATAAGCAATGGTACCTATCCAGCTGCCTTAAAACAGCTTTAATCTTAATTTGCTAGACAATAAAACAAAAATACCAACAGCAGCAAAAGCAAACTGCTTGCTTTGAGAGTGGACTTCAGTACATGTGCTCAGACTACCCCGTTACTACTTAAGTGAACTGACATGGTTGTGACTCACAGGTGCTCAATACAGTGTATGTAACTGTATTCAGTAAAAATTAAGGGAATAAGAGCTCCTACTAAATATACCCATGAATCCAAAAGGACTGTTTCATGTAGAGGTGTGAGATGCCATTCTGAATTATTAAAACAGAAACCTATTTCTCTGTAGCCAGGCAAAAAAAATCTAAGAACTATTCTGGCAAAATGCTGCTTACCGGTTCAATATTATACCACAAACCTTTCCCACACCTCAAATATAACCTCTAGCTCATATTAGGTATTTTATTTTACTATCTTCTCAGAGAACTTTATGAGAAGAAAGTATTTCTAATAGAAATCTAGATGAGCAGTTCTTTTACCCCTCTCAGAGACAGCAAATTTTCTGTCTCTCATTCAACACAGGGCAAAGTTATCAGGTTGATATTTAGCAAAATTATCAATGAAGCAGAAATAACTGTAACAGAACACAAAAATGGATTTAGCTAGCAAGCAGACAATCCAAAACCCAATGGACTGCGTACCAGTTACAGCTATGCTTCTTCATCTTATAGCTATACTTTGGCATACATCACTCGCAAATAAAGCAAGGTGGAAAAACATGGCATAGTTTCCATGGCCTCAAAGAATTTACACAATGGTAACAAGCTAGCCTACAGCTAATTCACGTTGGTGAACTGGGTCAGTGTTCCACCACTTAATACCGCATACCTTTGTGACATATGCAGAACATTTTGCAAGACTACCCATGGGTTTAAAAGCATTGAAACTCTGTGCTCAAGTGATTTTTCCTCACCTCAAGACTTTAAAGAATATATCTGGTCACAGTGTTTATTCATAGTAACATGCAATGGTATTGCAAACAGAACAGTGTAATCTCTGCTTCAACAGTTGGAAAGGCTGTACTTGTGTTCTCTGACAATCTTTTAGAAGCTTAAGAATGCATACAGCATAAAAATCTCACTCACAAGTTTGCCAGGTGTGGTAGAGGACTTGAACTCCTCAGAATAAATCATTTCTTCATTAATTGTACTCTGATCTGGGCTTTCTGGCTGTCCATGGCCCATAGTCTCTGATGGGACAGACTCAGCAGCTGGACTGCCAAGATCTTCTGGGACAGAGCTTTCACTGTTCAGACGAGAGCAAGAAGGCACTGGAGACTCTTCTTCACTGGCTGTTTCTGAGGTTGAATAATGAGAAAAGACAAACCACTTCAGAACTTGCACTGACTTAAATGCCTTCAGAGAAACTGTTGCCTGTGTTTAAAGTAGGAACTGCTACCAACACATCAATCTAGTGTTATTTCACTCACCTATACACCAAGAGAGGAACATCGAGCATCAACAAGCATGTTTACAAAAAAAAACCAAAACAACATGATTTAAGACTACCAGTCTTAGCGACTGCTAAATGTCTAAAACAAAGTTTTTCAGGATATTCTAACATTTTCCAGACAACATACTCCAAAAAGATTATTATTAGGGAAACCTGTCCTTCCAGTTGCCCATACAACAGCAAGAGTCACTATTAGTCTGAAGAAGTCATGGTGGAGCATATAATCTGCAAGTCAGATCTTGAATTTAGAATTGATTGCTTCCTTTACAGTAGTTGCAGAAAACATTTTAATGTTATGATTTCATCATGAGTCTCTCAAATGGCAACAAGTAAAATAATAAGTTGGGTTTTCAATATTCCTGTTTACTAAATTCCGCAGGAGTCACAGCATTATGGAAGCAGCCATGAAGAACTATTTAATATTTGAGCAACGGCTGGGGAGACAAATTTCTCTTTCTAAAGGAGGACCATGCTCCAATGCTTACTGGTAGGTACTGGTAATACAAAGTAGTGTATTTTTTTCATCAAAGCCTCTGCCTTCAGCATAAGGAGTTTTTGCTCATTGGAACTTACTGACTCACACACATAACATCTTTAAGCTGTCTTACAGATGCCTAAAATCCACATGACTTTTCAGTAACAAGGGTAATAGGAAATAATTCTGAATTCCTTTTGCACACTGCTTTCTACAGTGGGAAAAATATATTATTTTGAGAACAACCCCTAAAGTTTTATTACCTTCTCCCACTGCAATCTGGTTCTCTGTAGTTCATACTGAAGGTACAGTCTACTTAAAACAGAATAATAAAGCTGTAGCTCCCCAAATCTGGGAACATGTTTCTTATAATAGCATCACTTATACTAATTACAGAAGTATTTGTTTTGAAAAAAAAAATAAAAAAAGAAATAGACTCCAAATTGTATGTAGAAACATCTGGGTGGCCTTTGCTGCACCGCATGCTTAAGAAGGTACACAGCAAAGGAGGAATACCCATATAACTACGGTCTAAAATAGGTTTAAAAAGAACAAGGCAGGAGATGACATTAAAGAGTGCAAAAATCAAGAGAACCACCAGCACCACCAGATCAGAAAAGGCAGGAAGTGGAAACCTAAGCAATCGTGTCAGATTGTTTTACTCTTGTCATTTGCATCAGTTCTCCTCCACTTCCTATTACCTTTGGGCTCAGTTCTCTGATCCCCCAGTTCTTTCTTGGCTACTTTGTTTTTAAGCAACTCTTTGTCCCAGGCAGCCAGAGCCTGCTTTTCTATCCGCCGTATTTCGGCTTCCTCTGCATCTAGGCGGCGTTTCCACTCCAGCAATTCTTCAGCATGTTGTCGACGCTGCATCAGCTTCTGTTCTCGCTTAGTTAGGAACCTGACAGACAGAGCAGAAGACAATGGAAAAGCAGTCGACCACAGGCAAAGATCCCAACAGCCAGAAGCTCTACGGCCACAATCCCCAGAATTTTAGCTGTTCAGATTGTTTTCTAGGGTAATATCCATACTAATAACTATGTCCTAGACTTCTGATATGTGCTGCTTGGGAAAGAATCAAAAAATATTTTTTTCCCGTAAAACTGCTGCTTAGATTTTAAGAATCTTCAACATCATTAAAAGTGCTACTAAATACTCAGTAAAATGAACAGGGGCAGTTCCCAGTTTTAGAACATGAGAAGTACCTGTGGCATTAGACTGGAACCCTCAAGAAAGCAGTGACTGTTTGAAAAATGAACCTTTCTTTTTGCTAATTCCAATGACAGAGAAAAATATTGTAGCCCCAACTGCCCCACAGTTCTTTCTAAATACATAATTATAAGAGAAGGTGTTCCTGTATTAATAATCCTCCTGAAGGATTTGCTGGAATTACTGGAGCTTTTATCCTTCTTCCTTTGAGTATCATCTCTGGATTGCCACACTTGGAATGTTAATTGTTAGTTGACAGCATAAAGAGCATAAGGATGCAGGACTGTTCTTCCCAGCTACTAACAGATCTGGCTACTAATTTAAAACTAAGAGAAAATAAGAACATCGTGCTGAAAATTTGCAATATTTTTTCTTTGTGACAAAGATTTCTCAAGACATCCATGAAGCCTCAGAAATGAGGAACTTGTGAGTTTGAATAGGTCTGTGTGCATGTACTAATTCTCTTTGCCAACCACTGAACAGAAGCATCCCTGGGCTTACTTCTAAATATTGAAGCCACCGAGAAAATAGCATTCAACCTTTAAGATAGGAACTAGAAGCAACTTCAACATCAGCTGCATGTACTTCCTCTCCCATGCCAAGTCCAGAGAAGACTGTGTATCTATCCTTTCAGCTCTTGCAGTCAAATTCTTAATGCGTCACAGAATCACTCTTCAGAAAATAGATGATTTGCCAGATAGAGAGTTTTCAAATCAGTACAGAAGGTGTGGTGCCTGAAAATGTAGTCTTCAAAGTCCTGTGATATTTCTCTTTGAAAGTGCCTTTATAATTTGCCATTTTTAATACAACCTAAATACTTAGCATCAAAGTTTTCAAGCTGCAAAGCAGTTACTAATTTTTGCTTTTTGATCTCCTATGTTTCAAACAATCCTCTTATATAGAGGGACTGCAGTGAACAACTGGGTAATCTGCAGGTCTCACCTGCTGAGGGACTTTTCCTATTTAGTCGCTTAGTGTTGCTCAATCTGTTCCCTGGAAAAGTGAGCTGGCAGTTCATCAGAAAGATTAAGATTCAGATGAGTCCTCCTCTAAGACAGATTCAGATCAGGTGGAAAAAGGTGATGATGTGAAGATAAAAGTTTCAGAAGCCAGTAAGGCATGCCCACAGATCCCCTTTACTATAGTCAAAGCAAGGATAAATGGAAAGCAGAAGCACCTCACAGACTGTCTGGAATACCTGCCACCTTTCAGTTCACAGGTGCTATGATTTCATGTATTATTTTATCACCTGCTGTAGATAAACATCAAACATTGTCTACTCTTAGGGAAAACTGACAGATTTATATCACCAAATCTAGATTATCAATGATAATTGCACTATAAACATGACACATCATGGTTGTCGATGTTGTCTTTAAGCAGCACTATCAGATTTATCAGCTTTTACTTTCAGTTACACATCAGTTCCAATTAGTCGAGCAGGTCATATATTTGGAACTTGTTATGTAGGTCATTACTACAGCAATGATCTCAATGCAAAAGGCAACTTCTTCCTTCACTAGTTGTTTCATTTCATTAAAATATCTGGGTCTTTATAGCTGGCCAGATCTTGAGAAAGGCAAGTCCGGTTGGAATAAAATCAAAGAGAAAGGCTGGAATAAATGGATTCAAAAGAGCAAGATTCCTCAACAGCAAACGTCAAATGAATTAACCCAGAAGGCCACAAGCGGGAGCAGAATTAACTAAACGACCATAAAACTAATCACCATACAAACACTAACTAATAACAGACTACCAGTCAGTCAAAAGGAATGTTAAGAGAGAGAAAGAAAATTCCAACATTCATCCTTTAGGAAGAAGCTGATTAAAGCAGCGTGGCTAAAGATGCAGACCCTTTTATAACCCTGAGGTATAAAAGGTCAGAACCACAAGGCAGCGTGCGTATTGCCTTAGCATTCACTACAATCTAGAGGGTTCCAGTTGTAACACCAAGGGTATCCATTCATCCTCACCAGAAGGGGTACCTTCGGGGGGGGGAAGGCAAAAAATACATCATGTATTTACAAGGCAGGAAATCTAGATGAGCAAGGAGGAAGCAGAAGCACTCACGTTACATCATACAACGTGATTTTCAAAGTCTAACTATTTCTCCGGTGCTAAGGTCCAACATTTTATCTGCCCATTCCAGAAGTGTTAACCTGTGCTCGTACTGCATTTATGCCCAACGTACACTGAGTTTAAGGTCAAACTAGGCAGTTCAGCAGCTATTCTGAAAAAGACAGTGGGAGCAAAGTGAACTGTCTGCTACTCAGAACACAGTAGGAATAATAAGAGGTTAATCTGGAAACAGTAAAGTGTCAAAAAATGTTCACTGATGTATCTGGTGAAGAACTTCTTGACTTCTTAGGACTGAACAGAGCATGCTCTATCAAAGAGTCTATCGCTTGAGAAAGGTACAGTTACCTGACCAATTGGTTGTAGATATACAGCTGGAATTTGGGGTGGAGGTTGGGAAAACAGACACTGAGAGAGGCCCAGTGGTGAGACGTAAAGACAGAGAAGAAGTAGTGAACAGGAGAGCAGTGTCTACAAAATAAGGAGGAAGAGTTTAAAACTAAGCAAAAAAAGGCAGAAAGAATGAGAAAAGGACAGCATCTAGCAAAGAACTTTTAAATTAATTGCATTTAACCTAACATCTCAGATAGAAAAACTATACATTGTTATGCAGAAGGTAATAGAACACATACACTTGTGCATAAGTTAGAACACTTCATTTTCTGTTAGTCAAAGGCATGCTACTTTCACATCACTGTGTTTTTCCTTAAATTTAGGAAGGATTTTTATTACTCTGATGCAAACTTGACATGCACCTATTGAAATCTCAACCCGAGCTTTTTACAACTTTTGATAATTCTAACCCTTGACAGAGAGCATTGTGAGCACTGAACAGAATGCTGGGTTTGCAATATATACAGCTTTGCTAGTCTGCAACTGAAAACACGTCCATTCGCCCAGTGAAACCTCAGTGAAACTATTGCTCCAAAGGTAAGCACCAATGGAAGGCCAAAAAAAAAGATGAAATAATTTATTTCAAAAACAAGCAAATCCAGAAGTCTGAAATATACCTGTAACTCGACTTTCAGATGCTATTTTGACCCTGTGATAGAATGTAGACGTGGTCTCAAAATACGCACATATTGCCTCTTTCATCTGAGATGCTAACTGCAGACAGATAACGCCTACCCTTTAAAAAAAAAATCTACATAAACTTAACACTGTGATGAAAATGATTTTTCCAAATGAAAGACTTTTAAGCTAACTAATTTATACTGAAATACCATGCTCCATATAGCTCTGTAGCAACTACAACACAGGGTAAGCAGCATATTAAGGAAAGCAAAAGCAAATGAGCATTTAATCAGTCCTTCTGTTGTACAGATTGTCATTAAAGCTGCATATGCAAGAAAAGCAAGGGCAGACGGGTTAATTCTCTTTGACAGAGCATGCTCCTGTTCACATGCAGGCTACGCAGGTTCATGAATAAAATCAAAACACAACTCTTTCGTTCCCCTTTTAGCAGAAAAGCTGTGTTAAAGACGCCTCATAGGTAAGGATTTTCCCTTTGCTACAGAGTACAGCAAGTCCAGCTCAGCAAGGTTTCCCAGTTCGTTTCTCTAGTCCTCTTTAGTCATCATTCAACTTCTTTTCTTTTGTAGTATCATGCAATCTGATCATTTCTCTTCAGAACGGACAGCTTCCTATCATTACAGCCTAAGCAAATGTCTTACTCAACTATGTTATTCTTTTGTATTTTATAAATAAGGACACAAAAATAAGGTACCAAGTTGGCACTGCTTTTCAATCAATAAGTGCTGCTATCATTATCAAGAGCGCCTCTAAAATGCTTGAAAAAGTTATACAGTCAATAAGACTGAAGTTCTAGGGAATTATTTATGTTTACAAAAAATACTACGTCCTCTGACCATATACAGCAATCAGACAAAACCATAAAAAACGCATGACCACATGCATTGCATCACATGTACGTACAAAATCCACTTATTCTTCCTCAAAGCACTTGTTTCAGCTAAAATCCCAACATACACCTTTTGAAAAGCATACGCTGGGTGAGCAATATTTTAGACTTAGAATTAAAATGTTTTTAAGGGTAAAACATACTTTGTATCTACTACAATCCTTTGTAGTACTAGGGACAATTATTTACTAATATGCAATTCTTACTGGAATTGTATGTGTTGCTTAGGATCAAAGGTACATTGAAAAAATAAGATTTCAAAACTGATATTGACTAAAAGGGTACCTGATAAAAAGTGGCAAATCTTGAATACAAAAACATATTTATCATCTCTTACAGGATTAATATCAAAATTCATAACCTGTAATTTGGTTTTGAAAAAAAAAAAGAAAAGAAAAAACATGACGAAGATCACCCATATGAACTAAAATGTAGTGACCTACCTTGGTTACAAGTTCAGAAAAATTGTTTAAGAAATGACTATTACTTGTATTAACTGGCACAGGTCAGACTAAAAAGGGGTTAGTCTCAAATAAGAATTTAGAGATTCAAACTAATGAGCACATGCTGCTAAATATTTTAAGATGTTTAAAGCAAAGTAATTCCTGCACTGAAAAGATGCAGAAACAATTTCTTTGATTCAAAACAATTTAACAGGTGAAATCAACAGATTCCATCTTAATTTCCAGACCCAGGAATTGCACATATACTTGATTATTTCTTCTGAAGACTAACAGATGTTTTCAACATTTTGTCCAACCTGTGGACCACATAGGAAAAAAAAGGAAAGTCTTATTAACTGCCTTTCTGAGTCACACACATATTCCCTGACTTTCTGCGAACCAGAACTCAAACTCAGTTACCAGTTTTTCCACAAGACCATCATTATTGACTATCACTATTTGTAACTCATGCTTCAGTGCCATACAAAAATTGGCACTAATTCCATAGACTCGTTCCCTGCATTTTTTTTTCTTTAAAATAAAAGGGAAAAGGGAAAATACAATATATATGTACCACCATGATCATTTGACGTCAGGTATTTCATTGCAAGAGGAACTCTGACAAGATGTACCATTAAGCCAAAGTCAACTCAAGTTCCTTGTATGTACAAATGTCATAGTCTATTCAATTTATATGCATTTACTGACTCAATTTGAGTCTTTGTAGTAGTGAAAAAAAAATGTATCCTATGAAACACTCTCTTCAAAGATTACTACAGTTCTAGTAACGCTTATAATCAGCTATTTTTCAGGCAACTCAGATCAAACTGTGTCTTATATCTATACCTCTGTAGTCTTTCTGATGGCCACTTTTAGTGCAGATACTGGCCAAACCACTTTTTTAATTAAAATAGTGAACTTTTGTAAAAGAAAAGGAAGCTTAAGTTACTTTTCGTCCATTCTGCTGCGCATTTTTTTAAGTTTCTGCATGATGCTACTAGTCTCACTGCTGGAGATTGAGATTGGGGAAGGGCTGCGTGTTTCTGCATCAGTTGGAAGTGGGCTAGAACCATTGCTCTGTTTGATGTCATCCTCACTGTGAAGCTCCTGCAATTAAATGTTAAAAACAAAACAAAACACAACATTAGGAGTATAAAAAATATGGTAGAATAACTTTTCAAACTGTGTTAATCAATCTCACTTCTCAGGTCATCAAACAATACATCAAATAATACTTCAGGTAAGTCTGTACACCTGCAGATATTATCTTTATTCTCCAGCTTCATTTCATTTGCCACCATTTTTAGTAGTCCCCTTGTCACCATAATTTAAGTTCTCCCTTACTTGCAACTAGAACAAAAAATCCCAGAAGAATTCAGTTAACCAAACAGAAAATCAATTCTTACTCTATTACTATTACTAAGCTTGCATCTCCAAAATTTTCTAAGAAGTCAGCCAGTTATCAAACCCTGTCCTGATACCTCAAAGATGTAAGCAACTTAGTTCAATAACACAAACACACAAAGCAGCAAGTGTGAGCTTTAGAGCTTGTATTTTAGTTCTTTGGGGTCTGATAACTAATCAAATGGAATTAGAGCCTGAGACCACCAGCTACCGCCCAGTTAAAAGAAAAAACCTGAGACTTTTGGAAATGTGTTTCCTTTAACAACAGTTTGAAGAAATTAAACAACTAAAATTGCTGAGATGTACAGGATGAGACGGTTTGGGGGAGATAAATGCTTCCAAACAATAGGTCCAATTTAGTACTTTCTAAGCTTGTAGCTGAAGTCAAATACCAACTGCAAAGCCAAAGAGGGAAGACTCCAGTTTCTGTACTGAACACTTACCAGCTTGTTTTCTCCTGCAGATTTTAATTTTTCCTGCAGTTTCATCGTAGTCTGACGGATTCGTTCTATCTCCGCCTGCTGTTTAAGGATCAGCTGTCTCTCCTTCCGAGCAGCCTTGTTAGCCTCTTGAAGACGCTTAATTTCTGCCTTTTAGGTATAAAAGATTAAGCAAAAGAACTGTGACGTACAGCTCTTGAACACATTCTGAAGCGGTCAGTGTCCATGATATGGGATTACTGAAATTACGTGAAGTTAGCTAGCCTGCAGCTTAAGCAGCGGAGAATAGAAGACCAATTAATACATCCAAATCTCAACCTGTGAGATTACTGATACAGAAGGACCCTTTAAAACAATGTGTTAAATACTACCAAGAAGTAGATACAACATATGGTTGAGAAATACTGCTAGTTTCCTATCCAAAAACCTGGCACGTCATTTTCTCAATTGTCAACTTGTACAATGTCCAAAGCAATTAATGACCACACAGAGGTATCGACAGGATTTTCCTAGAGGGCATCAATTACCTTTTCCTGCTGTAACCTCAGCAGCAGACCACGCTGCCTCTTTCGAATAGGGGGCATCTTATCATCCTCTCCCTTGTCTCGCAAATGCCTGAAAAAGACAAAAGGACACCTAGGTCATTAACTTATAATCATTTGTCAGGCCCACAGTGATAAACAGTTGGAATCAAGTATCTGGTGGGAAATGTCTCTGGTCTTCCTCTCATACTAAGAGAGCGATCGTCACAAAGCATTACTGATTAAGTCCGGTCACCACTGTTTAGGAGTATCTCTAGGTTACTTCAGAAAGCATTTCAGGATAAAGATACTTAAGGTTGGAAACAAATCATTAATGACAACACATACCCAGATTCATGAAATTGCACCTGAGTCAACTAAAGAGCAAATAAAATCATTAAAAATTTAAAAAAAAAAAAAAGCAAATAAAATCATAACCAGGTGATAGTAAAATCACAACCAGGTAATAGTTTTATACATTCTTGAATTAAGACTTGTAGAGTAATGGATAAGAAATACCTTCTCTAACTAAGAACAAACACTGGATGTTCTACTGTTTCCATTAAATTCTTGTATCAAGCCATGTTCAGTGTAAACATCAAAGCATACTTACAAACTAGGTTCTTCTCTTTTCAAGTGATAGTAACATTTACACAGATTACAGATGTCAGAAGTTCAACCACTGATATTAATGAGGGAGGAGTGGGGTAGAAGCAAAGCATCACAAAAAAAAATAAGTATAAGAAAATGGTCAGTTAGCAACAAGGTATATTCAGCACTATCTTACTTCTTCTGGTGTTCCAGCCAAGCTAATTCAGCTTTTGTCTTCTCTTTCAGAGCCTTCTCCCGGAGCCGAAGTAGTGAGGACTGATGAGCTGCTCGCATTTCCTCCTCTTTCATGTACTGCCTTACCATCTCCATGGTAAATTTAGAGAAACTGTCTTGTCCCCCTGAGAATGGCATGCTTAGCTCCTGAAAGGCAAGACAAATTTGGCATGATTTAATAACAGAAATTCCAAAGCATTTTTCAATTACAAACTGTGTGCACATGTACACACATGCACACACTTAGATACAAAAAGGGAAGCTTTTTTTTTCTCCTTTCTAAGCTTTTGTAGACCAGCTTTTTCTGCACTGCCTATGTAACAGCTTTGGGATGTCCTCTCATGGGGCAGAGAGAAGCATCCTCTTGCACCTCCTAGCTGTGAGTAGGCAAGGCAGAAGAATTCATCCATTGGGCTTTTGTAACATCCCTCAAAAAAATCACTCCTCTGCTCCAAAGCCACAAGAGAACAGGTAGAGGCCTGGATGGACTGTTCCACAATACAAATCATCTCACTTGTACAACACTAACATCCAGAATGGTCACACAACTTTGTTTTCAGATGCTCAAGGAACCAAAGTTTGTAACACACAAGCAACAAAGAACAGCTCACCAAGCTCACCAGCATGACCGAACTGGGATGGTTAATTTACCTTAGCTGTGGTTGATTGACCTACCTTGATGGATGACAGAGCTGTTTTTTCTGGGGAGACTTCCTCATCAGAATCATCACGACTACCCCGTTTCTTCTCCAAGTTAATTCTACGATGACTCTCTGAGGGCAGCAGAGACCGAAAAGACTTCTCTTCAATCTCATCCTCTGTCATGGACTCATCAAATTTCAGGGAATACTCTGTTGCAACTGAAGCAGAATCTGAGGAAGAAATCACAGAAGTGGGTTAATGCTCAGGTATGTACCACGAAGGTCATTTTACTCTATCTCAACCCAGTAAATTTGTGAGGGGTAATGGCAGGAAAGACAGAAAAGACTAATGCAGAAAAAAAGATTTTTGGAAGAGTGACCTTGAGTTAGAGGACATAATACTGTTATCTAGCCTAAAAAGACTTAATAAAATCCTGTATACAGGTATAAACACATTTTTGAGGCTCCTGAAACATCTGGTGTTCAGCTTGTTTATTCAGCATGTGAACCATGTGAACATCTGGTTACAGAAAAAAGCAGAATAGCCCACAGACTCCATTGCTCTGATTTGCAAAATTTCAAAAGATTCCAATCTCACTGTGCCGTCCTCTGTTTAAGAGGCTATCAATTCACCTGGGGCTCAGCTTTCTTTATGCATATTCCCTCATTTATTTCAGAAACTAATTCTGAAACAGCACCTGCCTTCCCCCCCCACCCTTACCACCTTCAGATTCATCACATGCAAATACTGCTAACCTTTTTCATCCGGCAGGGATAAAATACTATCACTCGGCAAGGAATCATCCACACCAGTATGAGCCTGCTCTTCAATACTGCTAGTTATCTTTTCACGACGGGAAAGTTTTTTCTCGTTCTCCTTAGAAGATGGAACGGAAGGACTCTCTTGGCGGCTGCTGGTGCTACTGTTTGATCAAGAAATATTTTTTTTAATTAAGATATTACTTTGTACATTTCAAAATATTTAAAGACAAGGCAAATGTCAGTAGGGATATAAATCTTTGAGTTCTGGAATCTAAGACTGGTTTACCTACTGAAGGTCTAATACCCCCTTTACCTCTTTAAAGAAACAAAACAACACTTGAAGGAAACATCTCAAATACCACTTTGCAAGTATTTTCACAAACAATATTTCTTAATTATAGCACAAACAAAACAAATGAAAAAACATGTAATCTAATCTGTTCTCACCTCCGATCATGAACCTTTGATCTTGAGGATTCAGAATAACTATCAAACAGTGGCGAGTAAGTCTGTTTGGAGTCACCCATCTCCTCTTTACCTTGTGACATGGCACCAGATTCACATTTCCTAAGAAATAAAAATGGTTTTGGTAAATCTGTGTTGTCTTAAAGAAAAAGATAGTTTCCATATACTTTTATCAGAAGAAGGAACAAACAGCTAGAACTTATGAAAAGACCACTTAAAACCTTAGAGAAGTTAAAACATCCCATATACTTAAATACTTAAAGCACCTTTTTCCTACTCTTTTATATAGACTTTCAGAGAATTGGTTAGCATCTCACTTTTGGGGTACACTATTAAGGTTATAAAGATGGAATTTAAGTTTTCTTAAATGCTCACTTAATGTGACATCTTAAGAGTTTTCTTCAAGAGTAAGCTAAGCAAAAACTAACAAATCTTACTTCCCCATTCCCAAGATGTGAAACATTTGGTAAAACCTGTTTGTATCAGTTCGGGCTCTCAGTTGTTTCACAAACTCCGAGTGATGCTGCCGTTGGTGGTCAAATAACGTGGTGACTGGAGCAGCTGGAGCACTTACAGTGTCTGAGATCTGGGTTCGAGCTAACTCTATCATCTGAGTAGAGTAAAAAACAGAGGAATATAATGAGCTTCTCAACATCAAGATGTTTTTGAAAAAAAACAGTCATTCTTGCAGGCAATTCACTGATTTGTTGAATGAACATGTAAATGTTTTGAGATGGTTGTAATTACATACATGTCAGTCTTGGTTGGAAGAGGTGCATATTGCTTTATAGATCCATATTCTTTAACTTATGGGGAGCAGGATTGTTAATATGAAACTAAGATATGTGATGCAAGACACCAATGATTATATCTTATTCTCATCAAGTTAACCAAACTGTTCACTACACTGATCTTCACAGAGCAAAGCAAGAATGCAAAGCAAATCAAAAAGAAAGCAAAGGCCTAATTATAACTAATTTTTAAAAACATGCCGGAAACAACATTTTCATTTGCATTAGAAAGTGCATCTTATCCCAAAAGTCGGAAATATTATTTCCCCTCAAAAGGGAACAACAAATGTAAATTCCAACATCATGCAAACTACCAGGTCTAAAATTGGCTGCCTTACATCAACAGATAGCCATAAATCTTGCTTTTCTAATGTGATCTGCATGTGAAATAGATACAGGAGCAAACTTGATGGGAGGATGAGTATAATGCTTACAAATTAAAGATGTTATGTTCACTATAACCAATCAGTCCTGGAAGAAAAAACTGCTGAATGGTTAGTAGTTAACTGGAAGATCATAAGAAACGCGAGCAGGGATTTAAGGCTGCCGACCAAATTCCAAATATTGATACCAGAAAAACTCCTTTAAAGTCCTATCATTTGGCATGTTATGAAAGTGAAGAAGCTATACCAAACAGAGAATAACTGAGAGGCAAAGCAGTATTTGAACTAATACTAAAATTAAAACAACTTTTTGTTTCAGTCAAGAGCTCACCTCACGGTGAGCTGCATCTGTAGTGAGAAGTGCAGTTTCTGCCTGCTTGGCTGCAACCTTGCACGTGGGCTCTTGCAGCACATCTACGGCCTCCTGCCGTGACTGGACAAGATGTTGTAGTGACTCTGCATGGACCTGTGCAGAAAACACAGAAATTTCAGCCTGTCAAAATTTTCTGTCTATAATATGTACTGGTTTATTTCTCAAAGCTTGGGGAAAAAAAAAAAAAAAAAAAAAAAAAAAAAAAAAAAAAAAAAAACTTTGAAATTTGCCCCAGGAAGGATTATTAGTATTTAAGATATATTAAACCCCTTCACCATTTTAATATGTTCAGAGCTTCAGATTAATAATACTCATAGGCACAGATTTACTTACAGCATTTTGCCTTTTACACACTCCACATTTTTTGAAGGGCAGCATTACCTGAGCTGCCTTCTGCCTTGCCTCTTCCAGTTGTCTCTGACTTTCTAAAGCTTCTTGTTCAGCTTTGATTTTCAAAAGAGCTAAGTCCCTTTCATGGCGCTGCTGCTGTGCCTACGGACCAGGGGAAAAAAAAAAGTTTTAAGCACTGAAGGTAAATGTAAAGAATCTTTTTGCCTTAGCCACTTGCTGCAACTACCGTTGTTAGATCTTCTTTACTGGTGCCTCTTCTGCTAAAGTCAAATTTTTATCCTATTGACTGACCTTCTCCCTTTTAAGCAGACAGTTAACTATGCACAGTCCTCCTAATCTTCCACCAAAGCGTAGAAAAGATTTATGAAACCAATTAATTCAACAAACTAAAACAAGCAATCTTGTCAGCATAAGGAAATTTCATCCAAACCCATCCTTTTAATGGAATACGACAAATGATCCAGCCTAACAATCACAACGCATGGCATCAGTGATGGGGCTTTGGGCAACCTGAGTTTGTGGAAGGTATCCCTGCCCCTGACAGGGGGTTGGAGCCGGATGACCTTTAAGGTTGCTTCCAACACAGACCACTCTATGATTAGGATGCAGCATCAAGCCCAGTAAATAGTCAGATCTTTATTTTATTGATGTATACAACCAAAGCAGCGCTTCTAGCTAATGGTATATTAACGACATTTTGTACAGTCACCAGTTCTTTGGTGTCAACATAAATACAAAAGTAAACAGATATTAATCCTAAAAAATGGACCTCACCAAAGATGCTTGAGTATGCCCATTAGGATTTTTCTGCATTGACAACAAAAGCACAATTCAACCTAATTTGATTATTTTCTCACAAAATATATATATAAAAAAAAAAGGAATGTTAATACAAGGAAGTATTTTTCCACTACCTTTAGAATCTGAGCCAAAGAAACGCTCTCCTGCTGGGCAAGTGATATGCCTCGTACACGTTCTACGTCTGAAAGCTGTCGGACAGACTCCTCGATGGCACTGAGGTAGTTCAATTCTGCCGACAAACGGTGCTGAAGACCAGCAGGGGAGAAGCGCATACATCCTGCAGGACAGGACTCAACAGTCAGCCTCCATAGGACTTCAGTCCCCCACATCATAAAGAGCAAAAACATAACAGCTCTGGAATTAGCATGGCTTTAACAGAAGAACTCACCGCTCGCTGAGGCTGCTCCTGCTGCAGGCCTACTAGTTCCCAGACTCAAGTCAGAGAAGGCTAGGTTAGGCTTCAGCCCCGATGCTGCACTTCCAGAAAAGCCAGCAGGTGACTTGGCTCTTTCTGCTGTATTGCCTATAGAATCAAACTGCAACAATTTTTGGGAACCTGGAGATGGGGAAGAAGTTGGTGTCTTCTGGGATCTTCCCTTGTCCGAGAAACTGACAGAGAAATCAAGATAGAAAGAAGTCAGTATTCTCTTAAGTCCAGTTATTTGATGACAAACCAAGCTCTTTCCTTTATACACACTGAACAGAACTATGCAAAAGGCCTCTTCTTTTTAGATCACACAGGCCCAGTCTGCTTTTTACTTATCTGTTTCGAGAATTTGGGTGAGGAACTTTATAATTGCAGGAAATCAGGCTAATATTTGATATCAGAATATCATGAGCAGTATTTTGAAAAAGCACAGTTTTATCAGTATGCTGATGGTAACCTATGCTGACAGATAAGCCACTGCCCCATGTCTTGATCTCTTTTACCAACGTGCAATGAAATGCTGAAAGGCCAAAACTTGACTTACAGAGTCATTAAAAATTCTACTGTAGCATTTCTTGTTAATAGAGAATTAAATATCTCACTTTCAAACATATAGAAAATGATTCAGGCACTTCTGAAATTTACTATTCTGATTTTATTAAGCCAAGAAGGGTTAATAGTGGATGCTTAAATCCCTTAGGAAGACATTTAGCTTTACATACTTGGTACATCCTAAGAGGGCAAAGAACCTTTCAAACGCAATACTACCAGTGAAAGCCACTAATGTTAAGTCAATACCTCAGAACCATTCTATATTCACAGAGAGTGAAAGACCATGATCTGTTGCTTTTTAGAAAAACATGCAGTGAAAACTACACTGCGTGTATTTCATAACTGTCTTCATTGCACAATTAGCAAAAAAACAAACCACATTCATAACCCGACAGAGGATGCAACAGGAAAATTAGTAAATTTTTCTTCCTGTACACTCTATCCTGAGATGCAGTTCATCTCTTAAAGCATCAGCTCACAGAACTTGATAGACTTATGCACACGTTAGAGCGTCCATCTTACTAACATTTGATTGTTTCTGTTACTTCCCTTTTGTATCTAAACACAGTTATTTTTGGTAGCATGCCATAACACAACCCATCCTACTTGTACTCACATACAGTCTTACAAGGTTTGTATTACCTCAGCAGGGAATGTCCAGATAAATTTTCTAATGTGCTGTCTGTATCTGGGTTCTGCTCATGGTCTTTATTAGAAATTCTACTACTCGATAAGGACTTCTTTGCTTGTTGGGATCCCCGCTCTAATTCAGATGGCATTTTATCTTCTTCTGGAAAGTGGTGAGAACTTCCATGGTAAGATTCCAACCCTAAGAATGAACAAGGTTGTCAAAAAAATTATATTTAGTATTTTAAGTATGAATATTCTAGCCAACAGGAGCCCCAAAACAAATAATTGAGAACTTTCTCCCACATCCCCCACTTAAAGATGCCTTTGAGTTACAAGTATGCAAATCCAACAAGCAAGAAATGTAAATTCGACAGCTTCCTACAGGAAATTAAGTTCTCTTCTGCATATTGCATCCACTGTTAAAAAAAATATATCACTCAGCTTTCACTTCAACACACTATCAGTTTAAACACAGAAAACAGACATTTGAGTTCTTCAGTACTGATAATTAAAGCCTACCTCTCTTTTGGTAAGCTAGAGAATTTTGAGAAAATAGGAAACAAAGGTAATCGAGAACACCCAATCTTTTTTTTTGATTCTTTTATTGATTTTAAAACCTAGCTTTTCCTTATATTACCCACTTTTTATATAGGAAGAGTGTACCAAATCTCAAGTTTCTTTATGCTTTTGTAAAATGTACAATTTACTGTAGAAAAGAGTGTATTTATTTCTACAGCGTATAATTCATGCACTGAAGAAAACTGTGATCCAAAGATGAAGCATACAGGCAAAATCCATAAACGTGGCTGTAACCCCAATTTCTCAGCACCCTATTAGAATTTCCTCAATACAGAGTCTGAAAACATTTGCCACAATATATTAAAGTATAAAACTAACTAATTTGTTAGAAAGCTGGATTAGGAGGAGAAAAAGTTCACTATTGTTTATAACCTTCTGGCTATTTACTTTCACACAAGTACTTTTTAAGGTCAGAGAAGAAAAAGTCTAGAAAATTTAGGAAAGAACTACTAGATGAATAAATAAATCATCCTATCAGTGATAGATTTTGGTTTCTGGACACAAAGACAGGCCACGATTTCCATACCAAGAAAACCTTAAAACCTTTCTCAAAAACATTAATATCCTACAGCCAAGTGCTGCACTTACGTTCCTTTTTCCCCCTCTTTTTAGAGGAAGCAGATGAGCGAGAGGATGCTGCAGATCTTGGTCCAGATGAATGCTGAGAAGCAAGCTCTACAGATCGAGATTCATGGGGAGACTTTCTACTAGAAAGTTCTTCCTGAATGCTTGAATTACTGCTGCCAGCAACACTAAAAAGGAACACATTAACGGTGATTAACTAAAGACTTTGAAGTCCTCCCCATTACACTGTGTACAAGAAGTTTGAGAGAAAGGACTAAAACTGCACTAAACGGCTCATCTTGAAAAGCATAGATTCTGAAATTAATAACTATGACATTCAAGGAATTAGGAATTTTGACATGATATTCAACACGCTGAAATAGACTTCCAATAATATGATCAGTAAAGAATGGGTAACAACCATCTCTTCCAATGCAGACTCTTAAAAGCTATTTGACTACTGACTTGGACAACACAAGAATGATTTTGACTATGACCGCATCTTTGGGCGCTTAAAAATAAAGATTAACAGCACATACACACTATGTGTGGTCTTCCCAAAGGTGCACAAAAGATGCAAGTGTATCTCATTACAAAACAGAAGATTCATGAAGCCACATGAATCCAGCAGCAAGCCACTAAACATGGAAAGTCTAAGATTAACAGTCTTCTGATTTTAGTCTGAAGAAAAGGGCTTAAAAAGTTCTTACAGCCGATTTATGTATCCATATCCTGTATTACTAAAACTAACAGTAATTATAGGCTCTTTCTGAAATTACAAACTAGCGGATGTATTTTAACACTTTCAAATCTTACCTCTCATATAGGTTTTACAAACACTAACCACTTGAGCATCCTAACAGCCACAGAAGTTGGAGAACTGATTTTCACCTGACTACAAAGGGTCAGAACACTGCTGAATGCTACATGCCAGACTAAGGAAAGAATAAAGAACATCAGGCAAAGATCAGAAGCACACGACTCTAACCTTTGTGTCTAAAAGCTGTGCTGTCTGCTGAATTAACTGCAAGATCCTAAGGAAAAACCTGACCACTTTGAGTAGTGTTACCATACAGCGTATCAGAAAAGCTGTGCAGCATATGAAACACATTTTGAGTTCTCTTAAATTCTGCATTTTGATTTTTTTTTCCAGGAAGTCTAACATACAGTTACCTGAGGTCACGTGCAATCTTTTTGTCTGTTAAAGTGCCACTTCCCTGAGATGAAGCAAAATCATCTTCATAAGAAACAACACTTTCTGGAGGGCTCATGGCAGGCAGCAAAGGGCGCAGAAGGGAAGAGCCTCCATTTGACCTTTCATCAAACACTAATAGGGACAAAGAGAATGGAAGAGACAGAAATAATACTGAATGCAACATCCATCAAACAGGTAATAAAGCCGCAGAAGTTAAAATGCCTCCAATTACAATGAGTTAGAAATGCTTCCTTTCAAAAACAAGAAAGTTCATGAGAACAACAGTAGAGATATCCCATGGAAGCTTTAACACAAAACAGGCAGTCTTCCTCTTTTGATAAATTACTGAGTACTCCACTTCATTAACATACTCCTGATAAAATATTTTTGAAGAGGTAATTGCTTGAGAGTGCAGTCATCTGCAGAAAATTTAAATGCAATCATATTTAAGTACCATTAAAAAAATCAAGGAAAAAAAAATTAACTTCTCAAAACCCATTCACTCCTCAAAACGAGGAACTGACGGTAAGAGAACGGTACTGAAAATGAAAAAGATTGTACAAGGAAATGAAAAAGTCAATGAAGCACACTGCAGGAGACTTTTGTAAAGTATGCCTTAACACATCAACACCTGCGCTTGTTTAAGTACCAATACAGTAAAATCTTATCTTAAGATATTGTTACAGGAGTTTTAATTCATTAAGAGTGAATGGGTCACACTACTTTTAGACATTTATCAAAAAACTCATATGAACAATGATGCAAAATGAAGTTCATACCATTCACCCACAGAAGTACAAGTTTTTAATAATCCACCACAAGGTGCGTGTAGTGAGACCTCCAAATATAATGCAATCACTCATGTTTATGCCACTAAGTAAGTGCTGCATAAAGCATTCATTTCATCTTTCTGCCTTAAATTAAATAAGAAAGACAACAGGAAGATATGTTAATTCCAGATGATCTCAAGTGCCTACATAATTGGAGGATGCACATTCCCAACCAGAGGCTCCGTTCTCCTTTGCAGCTCCGTTTACTCACACAATAAAGAAACCTAAAGCCATAAATGGCAGGACTATTTTCTTCATCACCACAAGGGCCTTTCGACTTCTATTTATTTATAACCTTACCAGGTTAGGAACTGGGAAGATGGTATGAGACATACCTTAGTCGAAAAAAAATCTTAAAAGAACGGTATTTGTACAGAGTAGAGATAAACAGTTGGAAAAGACACAGATAAGTGGCTCATGGCAAGGAGACTTTAGGTAGGCTTGTAGAAGTGAACTGTTTGGTACTGCATGGAGTAAAGCTAAGCATCGTAAAACACCGATTTCCAAACTTAATCTGAGCAATTTAGATTCAGTATGCAATTCTGGATACAGTAAATGTAAAATTGCCATTTACAGTTCTGTAACTATGAGAGTCCTTAACACATACAATCCAACATATGAATATGAATTAATGACTGATTTGGAAATGCACAAAAATCAAACACAATCTCAAAAAAAAAAAGGGGGGGGGGGGGAATGGATCATTTATCCTCCAAAAGTTAAGCGAGAAAACATTATGCAGACTGAGGTTTGATGCATCTCAAAACTCATTCCCTAGCTGTGAATTAACAAATGTATGGAATAGAACTGAAAATAGTAATTCAAAAGACCTTTGAATAATTCTTCCATTTTTCTCCTTACCCTTTCCATGAAGCTGATAGCTTTTCGCAAAGATGTTGATGACGCTGTGTGGGCTTCCCTTCGCTAGTTCTTCCCACGGCCCCTTGCTGTGCATGCCACTTGTCTGAGTGTAAAGCGGCAAATACTTCTCAGCTTCTTTCTGAAATTCCTTTATGGGTTCAAAAGCATTTCTCTCCCGAACACAGAAATCCGTCTCTTTCAATGCCTCCAGCATCTTCAGCGGCAGCTGTTTGTGCTGGCCTCCTTCCTCCTCGGAGAGGCTTCCATCGCTCAGGAGGGGCCCTTCGCTGATGGAGTCTATGCTGGACTCTTGAGGAATCACGGCTTTGTTCTGCCCGTAAGCCTGGTTTTCACGGCCCAGGGAGTCGGTCTGTCTCTTGGACAAATGTCCCAGTAGCCCCTCGTGCCGGTGACCGGCAGGGGACCTCATTCCCAGGCTGACTGCGGCTGTATGAGGCCTGATGGTCTCAGGGAGCTTCTTAAATTCACTAAGGTTGCCTACCCCAGGAAGGTTGTCATCAAAGGCTGTGTGAGACATACAGGTACCCAGCATTTTTTGGATTCTGGCTGAAAAAGCGTCTTCATTTTCCTCTCTCACAGGAGGACTCACAGCCTTTGCCCACCGTCCATCGTCCTGGTTTTCTTGCATAAATTCATGGTCAGAGTTCCACATGGTGCCATAATTGATACCAGCCCCGGCCAACTTCTTGGCTTCGCTCTCAATTCGGCTAGAAAGGGAAGCAGCTGTAGCTTTCAAAGCCTCAATCCGATCTAATTTGCTCTTATATTGGCTAGCAGTAGGTTTTCCTAAGAGATTTTGTTGTGCAGCAACTGAATTCATGTACGGCTGAGACATCAAGGTCAGTGAGCCCACGGGGGTAGCATGGCTTCTCCTGCCTGCCAACACTGCATCACATTCCTTTGACAAAAGGCCCATCTGCTCCAGAGTCCAGTGCTGGGAGCAAGGGCCTCCACTTGAGCCCATGAGACCTTGTGGGTGGACTCTTGGGCTCAACCTGTCTGGCTGTACCCAGGGAGGCTCCATCAAGTCACTTCTGAAATGAAAAAAATGCTTAAGTTGATGACTTACAAGTATTGTTATTTTAGATGAAAGTCTCGTTGTCACAAATTTATTTTCTACAAATTCTTTCTGGGAATCAGAGGGGCAGGAAACAGAACAGAAAGCAGTTGCACAGAATGTTATAAAAAGCAGAGCACCTCCCAAATTTGAAATGCTGTTTATGGCGTAATGTGTGTTTTAGAGATGTAACAAGCAGAAGGTTTTCATAATCAGCAGCAACCCTTTTCCAAAAGTTTCCTGACTTCCTAAAGGAGGAAACTTCTAATTTTTTCCCCTCATCCACATGGGATTTCTTAGCCCTAGTCTTCGCCCTCCAGTTGTACTCAGTCCACGTTTCACTGGAGCTGTTCACACTGTTGCTTACATGACATGGTGAACACTTAGAAAGGACTGGAAATGCACACATGTTTGAAGTGCTGTAAAATAACTTTTTTATTTATTTATTTTTTTTATTCCCAGGTAGCTACCATCTGCATGATAAAAGCTCTGTATAAAGATATACTTCTTCCAAAGCTGCTGCCTTGGAGCTTCCTTTGCTATCACTTGCACGTGTTCTGAATACTAGGAATCCTGGAAAAGTCCCCCACAAAAATCTGTTTATTATGAGCCTCACTAAATATCATATGCAGCTTTTTAAGTTGCATCTTGCCCTCTCTACGAGTACCTACACTTATTTTTCCTTATAGTGCAACACTAAAATACTTACCAGCATATGGTTTAGCAGCCTATTCTATATACAATACTACACAACATTCCTGGTTCTTCTTTGAACTTTTCATGAAAGAAAAGAAGCCTCATTGAATTTACAAAGTCAATGTGGATTTGAACAAGGGAAGGTTAAGGTAACAAAGCCAGTTTATGGTTATGCATAGATATTGATTATGTAATTAAAAATGAAGACATACGCACAACTGAGCAATTAAGGACATGCAAGAAGCTCTATGATTTTCAATTCCTTACCTAAGTGTTAGATAACCTAAACCTTCAGTAAGAAAAAAACCTCTCACAAGACACCAAACAATTATCAACAGGAAAATGATAAAGATAGGAAACAGGGCAAGGCTAGTTCCAAGCTGAAACAGAGGTTTTTGGTACTTTAGAGTTTTTTAAAAAAGGCAAGATTCCAAGACAGTAGATGAAATGGAAACATGGAACAAATCAAAAAAGAAAAAACAGCAGATGTGTTCATCCAGTCATCTCCTCTCGCCTGCTGCCAACAGCAGAGGAAATAGTCTCCCAATTTCAAACACACATCTCTCTGATGTCAGCAAAAGATTAGCAGCACCCACCATTCACTTTATTTATAGACTCAATAAATACTAATAGCCAAAAATTTCATATGCTTTTCTGCATCAAATTCCTCCTTACTGTGAGAAAACGTAATTGCCAAGAAGACAATTACTCTCCATAGAACATGAATGTAAAATGCCAGTATATTTTCATCTCTCTCAAAGTTGAAAGCTAGAATATTTCCTTCTCTCTGAAAAGGCCCGTAATGGCTCACCTCAGTAGTGGCTGCTGCGGTTCTGACAGTGACATGTCACTACTTGAAGATGCACTAGGAGGACGTTCTTGAGCCTTGTTTTCTTTGTCAGATTCCCCAGATGGCTGATAACCAGGTTTGGGCTACAAATGAACATAACAAGAAAAATTCATTTTCAGAAATCTGTAGAGTTTAGAAGCTCATCTCATTAAAACTGAAAAGGTTTGAATTTCTAAGTATAGTATCTTTCCTACCATGGAAGGATTTAAAAACACAGGACATTTGTTCGTGTCTCAGCAGAATGGGAAAGGAGCTTTGCTCATATACTGAATTAGCTCAACTGAACACATCAAATTGATATTAATCTTTTACTGTATGTTAATCTTCATTTCCATTCACCTTTCAAGAAAGGTCTTGCTGTGCTGAGAAGCAGCAAGGATGTTCTGTGTATTTAAGCAAAAGCTACACAACTTTCTTTGTGTCCTTTCTCTCAAGCAGACCAGGACAAGCCATGCCCTTCCTAGTTACATGACCTCCTATTCTTGCAAACAACTGCAACACATGAAGTTAGTGAATCAGCTATACCTGTGATTCCTGCACTGTAGGCAGCTGAGATGGCTCTTCTAAAAATGTATGTTCCAGCAGTATCTTAGAGTAAGTTTCCTGTAACCGTTTGGCTGCTGAAGGCTCAGGAGGAGGCACATTCTTGACTTTAGTAAAAGCTTCCTTCTGCTTTCTGTAGAGTTCTTGGAGCCTTTTGTTCTTCTGTTCTGTTGCCTCCTTTTGTGCTTTCTTCTCTTCATTCTGCTTCTTCTTCCGCTCCTCTTGCTGCCTGATGATGTACTGACGAACCTCATCTGTATCATAGTGACGTTTCTTAGAGATCACTTGAGGCTCCTCACTAGCAGCTACCTTCTCTGGTTTCCTTTTGGTTGGACTGTGGCTCCTAACATTTTGAGCAGGCAAAACAGACTTCTGATTCTGCTTTTCCACATTTTTTTCTTGTTTTGTAGTCATGGAATCCAACTGCAAGTCATCGAGAATTCCACGGATCTCCAATGGCAGGAAGTCTTTATTTACAGAGGTATGATCATCTTGGTTATCATCTGGAAGAGCAGATTCCAGTTTCTTCAAATTATTCTCAGACCGTACTTTACTCCTTGATCGTTCGGAACTTCTTGAAGAGGTTTTCCGTGTAACATCCAGTCTAGAATCTGAACCTGTCCTTCCAATACGGCCTGTTGAAGAAAAAGACTTGTGGAATATTTCAGGTAAAAATCAAACTTGGGAACTACATGCTATCACTGAAACAGCTGCGAAAGTGAGGATGAGGAAGGAGCGAGCTACCCTGTAGTGATAAGAACTCGTGGAGAGTAGTGCGGTCATAAAATGGAAATGGTGATGGGCACACTTAAAATTATACAGCTCATTTTGTTAAAACCTTATCCCTAATTTCTTGCACGCGAAGACTTCCCCATTTTTAACACTACAGGTAACTTTGCACAAACAGCCTTAGACTGGTATTATCACCAGTTAAACTGAATTGGTATAATATACCCCCTCTTTTTCTAATGACACTGAAGCACACACCACCAAACAATTCCATTAATTTTCTGCAGTATTTTGGGAAAGATTCCCTTGCTTTATAACAAAACACTGCTTAGTCACCTCAACTGCAATTCTCCAGCATGGTATCACCTATGCAGATCTCACTGTAAATGTGTTTTTGCTTCAAATGTTTAGTGTCATAGCCTGAATTCAGCAGCCTCTGCTTAAACTGAGCTCACACCCTTTATCCTCTTACCAGCCTCAACACTTCAGAGGAGTATGAATAGCAGCAGCTACCACCTGCTGCTTATTTGCCCTGTCTGAGATTCTGGACAAATTATGAAAAGGTCTAATGGAACAATGAATGAAGGACTTATGACACCCACGGATGGCATTATACAGTATCTGGAAGAACCATCGTTCCTTTAAAAGAAGATGTCCAACCACAGCTTGCATATTCTATGCAGCACATCTGGAAAATTCATCTGGTCTGTGGACCACTTCTAGCCATTCCTTTCCTCACTAGCCTCAAGAGGCAAAGAGAGTGCAAGTGGTCTGGTTTTTCTGGTTGCAACCTACATCCTATCTTTCTCAGAGCTCCTGAGCACCTTCACATCACAGCATGTGCTGCAGGTCAACTGCATGGGCAGGGCTGACTTCCTATGGCACTGAGAAAAGCTCAGAATCCACCCAGGGAGAGGTTATGCATGGATGTGAATAAAATTCTCCCCTTGGATGCCCCCAAGTTAAAAATAGTTATTTTAAAAGAAACCAATTACACTCCATATCAGCCATCTATGTAATTCTGCAGACATGCGAAGTTATATAATAAATTAAGAACAATGAATAAAGCACAGTGATAAGGTACAGTACAACTCACCAGACTTAGCAGCTCTCTCTCGTCCTGTTCTGTCACTAGATACAGCTCTTCTGTCCTGTTCTATTCTGGGAGCTGGACCCAGTATCTTTTTTACTAGCTTTTGTCCCTCCCGCCAGGAGGATGCACTTATTACATAGTTTCCACCTACATAAAAAATAATAAATAAAATTCAAGCACAAGATGGATTTTTCCAATGTATCACAAAGCAGTAAGTATTTCTTGCAACTGTCACTCATTACTGTACCACTTAATTCCGTGTACATGGTACAGCTACAGTTACATGGTCATGACAACAACATACCATGAAGACACCCAACAGCCGAATCACACAACTATCAGTGCTTCCTGCCTAAACATAACACAGCATGAAAACCCAAAATATACCGCAGAACATTACAGCCTTATGAAACCCAATTAAAAAAGAAAAATGGTTACGTAGGCCTAAAATGTATAAGCAAATGTTACCTGGGAGAGACATTTATAGAGGACTGAGAAGCTGCTGTTCATCTCCACTTAAGACAAGAAAATACATAAAAAAAAGAGATGGAGGATCTAAAATGTTCTAATAAGAACAAATACAGAAGTGGTGGGTAAAGAACAAAGCTAGTATCTTTTTAATATGAAGATGAAGCATTTCCTAGAAAGAACTTGCAACAGATTTCTACAGATAATTGCTGAGATAGGTGTCTTGTGAGGAGGTTAAAAAAAATACTGAGCAGCTGTTGTCTTACACAGTGCTAATTCACTATCCTCTAACTGACACTTCCGTACCTTGACTGAAAAAAAATGAGGTATTACCCTAGTAGTTTATTCACTTAATTAACCTGGTAGTTAATTCACAACAGACTGCTTTGCAGATGGCATAAGCCCAATCACAATGGTATTAGTATTATTTATCATACTACATGTAATTCAATTATAAAAATTGGTACCGGAGTATCTATACTTAGTATTAATGCTAAGTTCATTCATCTCATCTTTCCTACCACTAACTTCAAATATTATTAATCATGTTTTGAAATGTCTTAAAGCACTTTGGAGAAAAGCATCAAATAAAAGAGTAAAGTATTAATAAACTACTTCAGACCACTCCAAAATATTTTATTGCTAGAAAGATACCTAGCTTGAATATTTTATTTGCTGTTGATCTCTTACCATTCAATTTCAGTTTTCGTCCCTACCAGGATTGCCTAAGCTCATTTGCTACAGCTTGAACACAACAGACAAGCAAGACAGGATTGTTCTCCAGGACCCTACAGTACCAAAGCAACTTAAAGTGAAATCCAGAAGACCAGACCACTAGTGCTCTGGCAAGCATAGTCCTCGATCTTTTTCCTCTCTGTTCATCCCCCTACATTATTTTTTTTTAACCAGAAAATCCATTCAGTAAGGAGTCTGTAACCCACTATTCATTTACTAACAGTCCTCTTCGCTTGTGTCGTAAATTATCTGAGTATTTTATAAATCTGTTATTAGAAATATGTCACTACAAGACTCTTTCAAAGAGATTCATCAGCCAAAGGGTTTCTCTTGCCTGACTTGTAATTCTCATTTACTTCTATGCGCATTTAAAAAGGCAGTGTGGAGTCTCATCTTCCACTTCAAGTCAGCTGTTCGACCTAAAACAAGCTAACAGAGCAGAACATGAGCTGTGGCTATTTATAGCCTTGGCTATGTTAAGCAGTTTCTTACTGCGGCTGGAGAAGGATGGATCACCACTGATACGCCACTTAAATCTGGTTCACATTTAATCCACTACAGAGGATAACCAATACCACTAAAACTCGTGGCAATCTCTCCTGCCTCCTTTGGGACTGTCACAAATACTTCCATTGGTTTAGTACGTTTCCTTATGTATGAATTGATCAGCATAATGACTGCTAATTTTCTGTTTCCTATCACAACAAAATACCTGCATGCAGCATAACTGCATGCAAAAATGCATACTCACTCTCAAAACCTTTCTGTAACAGTTTATAGAGAACAAGAACACACGCATCCTCAGTGCATCATACAATCTACATAACATTTTTGCACATCTGCAAAGGCACTGAAAGCAAGAGGCCTTATTTTTCTTTATTTCTTGAGATAAAACTCATCTCTGAAGCACAGAGCTAGTCACCTTGTTTAGACTCCGGACTTGCCGACCGTGTCAGTTTTTGAACCTTCCGCACTGGTCTGGTTGCTTTTCTCTCTTTGTTTTTCTCACAAGGTTTTTCTTTCATTGTTGAATCCTCTAAAAATAAACAAGAGCTATTGAGTGATATTTCATGGGAAAGAACATATAATGGCAAGCTTGTCTCAACATTTAGCTTGAAGAAGTGAAGCTCGGAGAAACACTGATTTTCCCAGATCATATACTGAGATCAACTACTCCCAGCCCAGCATTTTGGTATTCTTATAGCACGAAAATATTGAATCAAGTATTGTTTACTTATGCAGTGGAACACAATGAAGCCACAGCAAAGCTGTAATAAATCTTTACAAAGTTCATTTTCTATCTCAAATGCTATTTTGACAGTTAGGAACGATTCTTTGTTCTCTTCTACTGTAACCATTCCATTTTAGAGCATTCACGTTCCGTAAGAACACCCAGTTCCTTCACTGCTGAGGTACCCAGGCTGCTGCCTCCACATTAACACACGGCAGCACATCTGCTCTCTGCCTCCGAGCTGCAGCATGAGACAGGACACCCGCGTGCTCTTCCTGCAATATTGGCTGCAGAATTCACCCAGTGACGCAGAACTATTCTGTATCACTGAAGCCCTCATTTACGACATCATTAGGTTTTAGGCTTTAGAGATGCCAAGAACACTTATCAAAATAAAGTCATTTTACCATGTTTTTACAGTTTTACATACAAAAAGGAAAATCGGACGTGGCTCAGTCACTACCCCACTGCCTGGGTTTCCCAGCTGCTGCAGGCAGAAAGCAGTATCTAAGAAACGCCATGGCCACTATTAACACTTTTTTGCTCCTCTATCCAACATGGATCAAGATGAAGTTTTATCAGTTTGATGCCAATACCAGCTTTTATGGCCTCTAATTTCAGCTGAATCTACTCTGATGGAGACACATAGGAAGGATCAGAGACAGAACAACAGGTGATACTAAAGGGAATTTGAGGATTCTTTCTCCCCCTCTATATCCTTTCCCTACCAATTCTCCATTTATGCTCAAGCCTGACAATGAGCACGGGGACAAGAGAATCAATGCATCAAGTACCAGAGGCCTCAGTGACTGCACCTGCAGAAATCTATTCCGTCTCCTCTTCTCTCTCAGTGCCAGACAGTTTCTTCCTGATACCAGGAAACGACAAGCTGCTTCCCACTCGCTCTGTTCATATTACAGCAATTTTGTTCAGTGACGCCAATTCTGAACATCTTTAAAATGGGATTATTGGAATCCTGGGATCAATATAATATCCTTCAGCCTAACTGGTAAAGATACTCTGCGTGGTCTGTGCTAACATGTAAAAAACTCCTTGCAGAAAATAACAGTGCTTCTGCAGGTGTTAGAAATCTTAGAGCTTATGTAAGCACTAGAGATCATGGAATAGTTTCAATCTAAGTGACTATACACACCCAAAAGTCCACATGCTCTAACTTTATTACAGAATTAACGCATGGACAGATAATCCTAGAGGCTAAAAATACATTTATAGTACATATTATGTGCAGCTCCAGCATTTGATTACTCGGAATCAGCTATTCAGTATAATCTCCTCAGGTCAGAAAGGAGACACATTCCACTACAGCTGTTCTACACATGGCATCACAACAGGCATATGGCTGAACATACACACAGCTTGTTCCTTTTGCAGACAGAAGTCTTTTGAAAACACGATCCAAATGCCTATCTTTTTAATTGGATCTCTTAACTGGACATACGAAACTTCAAAAATTCCGATTCCTATAAAGAGCTCATGAACCATTCACATTACACTTGCCAAAACTAAGAAAAAAGCCAGACTAGATTAAAAGTCTTTAGAAATTTGGAATTAAACACATGAGCTAATGCTGGACAGAGTATTTACAGAATTATTTTATTGAGAAGAAGTAGCTGCCCTTCTGAACTTTTTTCTGAATGATTCCAGAAAAAACAAATTCTTGGTACCTCAGTATCAGAATCTTTGTTTCAGCAAGACCAAGAAAAAATTCTCAAGCTGTACAAGCAAAACAAAACTGAAGTCTAATCATTTCCATATGAGCCACTACACTATCAGCATTCAAAAAGACACCTACAGTTTTACAATAGCATTGCATTTTCCTCTAATTTTAAATATGTTTTGATCAATGTGAGAAGTTATTTTTTAATATGTAATAAGCAAGCTCTTAAGCTTCAAAACTAGAGGTTCTCAGGGGATGTTATTTGCTGTTCCTTTCTTTTTTATTCATCTCATCTCTTCCCCTTCCCCCCAGCTTAGTCAGTCAAAAGCAATTCAACCTTACAGCTCTTCACTCTAACCAGTCCAGCAAATCAAAAAGCCACTTGGGTATCCTACTATAGATTATCTAGAGAAAAGAGCTGTCAATGGTACTACAGTTTTTCAGAGTGAAAAATGAATAAAGATTGGGTCTTAGAGCAGTAAATCTGAAAACATAAAGCACATGTTACATCTCTGGTCTCTTAGCAGCTTAACTTTAAAGCAAATTACAGCAATTTTTATAATCTTTGCTCAGTTTTAAGCATCAAAATCTTGTGCTACTAAATAAGCTCATTACCTAAAAAAAAAAAAAAAATCCTTCTTCCTGTGTTTCCAATCTCCAAGAACAGTATTTAATGCTTTGCAAAAGGTCATCAAGTAAAGAAGAATGAGTAACAATTTTCTAAGCTTTTAGTATTCAACGCTCCTTCCCACACTTTCACTTGGAATAAACTCCAGTGGTAATGGTCTGTTAATTCACCACTGTGCAAAGCTAGGCAGCCCCTCCTCCCATATTTCAATCAAACCTTACCAAAGGTGACTAAGTTGTAGAGGGAATAAAATCTGGGTTATTTAAAAAGTTTCTTATGTCTCTATCTGCTCTACCTGTATCTGCTCACCCTTCTTAGGGGAGCTGTAGTTAAACAACATCACAGTAGTTATCCTAATAGCCTCTGCAGAACAGAAATATGACTTTCTTCTTGGGTCCATTGAGAAGACCCAAACACTTTGAAAGAAAGCTGGACACACCTGAATGTTCTGTTTTCTGGAATCCAGGGAGAGCCTCTAAAAAAAAAGTCCTTGTGTACAAAACTCTGGGACACAAATTTCTCCAAGAACATCAAGAATTGGATTATTCTCATATAAAAGCACTTAAATTCTGCAAGGCCAGAGATATGAAATCAACCTGATGTGATATAATCTCATCCCCAGATACAGCTGCAGACATATCCCTTTAATGCAGGCTACCAACTGCACTTTAAACAAGCAGATCCCGGACACTTTCCACAGCAGATGCCCTCCCTCTCCCCTTTACCTGCCTCTGCACTCCAACTAAACCACTGCTGTACTAACAATTCCCCCAGTAGCTTCAGGACTGACCATTTAACACCACACCGAAGGAAGCAGGATTCAGGCTTCAACATAGTGTATACAGTCCACTTATCACTTCAATGGTGTTAAAAATGGCAAAAAATGTCAGAGTTGTTCCCATGAGACAATCCAAAGGTCTCATGAAAACCAAAAGTGTTCTGGTTTTGACCTTTTCAACAGGAAATTGAATTCATTCATGCAAACATGTATAAAGTTACAAAATTAAACAAAAATTGTTTTATTAAAGACTTTTTTTTTAATTCCTGTTTCAAAAGATGGCTCTCTCTTGATTCTTTTCAATATTGATTTTCTATTATTTGTATTATTTCTATTAAATTAAAATTAGAAAAAGATGGAGAAGGATTTCTCTTGTTATCGTTCAACAAGTTACCCCTCCTATGAAGAGAAGTACAACATATTTAACACTCATTGTTTCTTTTTCTTGTGTTGTTTTTGTTTCCATGACTTTGTAGACTTGTGCCAAATAAATTTCACTGCCTCTTAGAGAAGGTTGTGCAGCTTAATAAATGCAGTTTGCATATCACCTGTTAGCTGGAGTGCTATATCTCTATACAGCTCCCGACTAATGTGAAATTCTTCCTCATGCCAGATCTTCCCATCTGGAGTGCGAATCTTTGTTTCAGCAGGATTGAAACCTGAAAGTAAACAATTTAGGAGTTTAAAATAGCTGTTTAAGATGTAAATAAATATTTTGGGGGATGAAGGGAGTAATTACTTACTTGGGAAATTCCCAAGTAAGAAAAGAACTACTTGAATTTCTAATAATAAATTAAAATAAAGCAATATACCTGTCTGCTGCCTGCTCATAGTTCAAAAACAGCAGACTGGATGAAGAAAAGACTTACCAAAAATGCTAGAGGCCTCCTCAGTCTATAAAATGTTACTAACAACTTGGAATGTAAAAAATGTATCAAAATAAATCCAAATAGTAATACAGCAAGGTTACTTTTTATAGTAATTTGTAAGCAGACAGGAAGAATTTTGAAGGATTTCACATTTTAGTAGAGTAGCAAGAACTTCTTTGCTTTCCTGACCGTATTTGTGAGCATACTGTTCTATCCACTCCTGTATGGCCCAAACACTGCAGTGATTAATTTCCATGCTCTGACATGTTGCTGCGCTAATTGATCTTTGCTCCTTCACCATGAATAACTAAGAGGGGGATTCTGTGCCTCCATACCTTTGTATGCTGGAGCAGCAGGTGCGGCTGCCACTTTCCTGACTTTGGGAGTAACAGCATTCTCCACATTTGTGATCACTACAGGTTGCTCAGCGTATCCTGAGTGTTGTCCTCTGCTACCCAGCTCTTCAGAATGCTCCCACTGCTTTCGAATCCGCTCCTTCAGCTTCTCCAACTTAGCATCATGCTGCCGCCGTTTCAAGATTTCCAGCCTATGAGCACTAGAAGTACTCATAGTAGAAGGGG
Organism: Aythya ferina; assembly: GCF_964211825.1. Classification (NCBI taxonomy): domain Eukaryota; kingdom Metazoa; phylum Chordata; class Aves; order Anseriformes; family Anatidae; genus Aythya; species Aythya ferina. The sequence continues at coordinate 12,675,600 of NC_140304.1, forward strand.
AAGACACTTTCAGTTCACTGTCCTGGGACGTGTTACTCAGAGGAGTTTTAGTGCTACACTCATCTCCTCTGGAGCCACTAGTTTTTTCCTCTTCCAATCTTGGAGGTGTGGCAGCTTTAAGAAATGCCTCATTTTGCAAAGCATCAATTGCTGGTCGGTCATTCAAATACCTAACAACAGTCTCATCTGCAGCAGAAGATGATGGGCTTTCAAAATCTCTGCCGTGTAGATCTCGCTCATCTCTGTCATGCATCATACGGCCCATTACTTCAGTCTTCCCTTCTGCTTCACAGAAGTCCAAACTAGACAGAAGTTGCTTGGCCTCCAATTGGCTGGAACCGTGATACGGCAGAGAACTGTATGGATCCCTGCTGTAATAAAAGCAAGAAAAACTTCACCATCAGAAGCACAACTGTAGGACCTCCCAAGCCAGCTATTGGCATGCTCATTAACTGAAAGAATGACTTGTCTCCACTTTAAAGGCAAGTTGTTTTAAAGTTTGAGCATGATATATTTAATAATGCAAGTCTGACAAAACCAAAAGAAGTTGCTGTTCAAAATTTAAAGTACTTTCTGCACTCTCTGAATAGGACTATATAGATAAAATTGAAAACCTAAATTAGGGCACAAAGGAAAAAAAAATCAGGAAGCAGTGACATCACCCTTTAATTAAAAGAAAGCTTTAAATAAAAGCCAAGTGCACAACTTAAGTGACAAGCCTCATTAACATATGTTCTCTAAAACAAAGCAGTGCACCCATGCACAGTTCCTTGAAAGCACGCTCATTAGCTGAGAAAACAAATAAATTGCACAAAGACCCCTGCCACGTAATTGAGCATTAAAAAGGCAAGCCACTCGCAACACCTTCAGAGCAAACTGTATTGCAACAAACGTAAATGTTACTGAGAACAGAGAAGTTCAGCAAGCATTGTGTGCAGAGTTGTTCAGTTAACAAAACTGTTCCAAGATTACAAAACTGATCCAAACCAGCCTCCCATGAAAGGAAAGAAGGACAACTCACACAAGAAGTGAAACAGGAGACCAAAACTTCGGAGGAAGGATAACAATTATTGATAGACATGAAGATGAATTAAAAAAAGGAAAAACACCACTACTGTCCCAACTCTATTCAGTCAGCAGCAATTTGACTTCACTGAGAGAAGACTTAGCACAAAAAATGCCAAGCATGTGTTCAAATCCATCCAAAAGGTATTACCAACCCAATCAAGCTATTCCTGAGGGATAAGGCCTGTGCTTATAAAACACAAGGAGCTGAAGAAGGTACAGTAAAAGTCTTCTAAACTCTGATGTAATAGCAAGTTATAATCACTTTATTTCTGCTGCAGGTTCTCTTTCTGAAAGTTTTTAAAGCATCCTACGGTAGCTTATAGAAGCAGTACAGTACTTAAAACGTAGGGAAAAACAAGCTTGCTGTATTTATCCTCACTCCTCACACCCCTCCACATTCCCTGGCCTGTAACATCCCCAGCCACTTTTCTCCTTGATCCAGCCGTTCTTACTCTTTCAGTGACTAGTTTTTGGGTAATGCACATAGACACACACCAAACCAAATGCACATTTTGTACTACATTCTTGTACCACACTGTCCTATGATAATACATTTGGAAACGTGCTAAAGAACTGATGAAATAAAGTTGGAAAAGCATGAGGAAATAATCTTTTTGGTCCTTCTTACAAACCTTATAACTTAAGAAACTTATCAGGCCACTGTTAGCTTGATAAGATGGCCCCAGTTCAATGCATTTGACTTTAGACTCATTCTCTGAACAAAAAGTAAATTTGTAACATTTCTAAAAAATGAATAAACTTTTGTTCAACACCACATGGTGCTCATGTGGGTGGGCAAGGGGAGGAAGCAAATCAATTTCTGAGTTGCATTCAAAAACATCGGAATTAAGTTAATTCTGATCTGAGCATATTTGAACTGTCAGTTGTCCCAGCACTAACCTGTATGAAGCCAACGGTTCACGAAATTCCACACGGTTGTTTTTCTTCACATTGCTTTCAAGGGTTGTCGCTCGAAGAGGGCTGCGTGAGGACTTCTCCTTGCTTGATTTAGTTTGGCTGGAGGACCGGGAAGCTGAAGCAGAAACCAAAAAATCATCTATATATGCCTATTTCCTTTCCACAAGGAGAAGACTCTTAGGGCAGAACAATTAAGCAAAGAGTTTTGGAGGGTGAGCAAGCAGCAGAATAGCATCTGAAGTACCCTTTCTCTTTCAACAATTTGATCACAGGAACTAGAAGCAAGCTAGCACATGCTTGAAGCAATGAAATTTAAAGAGAGAAAATAATTCTTAAACATTAATTAGAAGTAATTCAACCTATGGATGCTGGTGGTGCTGCCGCTAGAGGTCGGTCTGCCACATGCACTGTAGAAAAACCAGCATTACCAGGATGTTCTAAAAAGTTGATGTTAAAACAAAATAAAGTATCAGATCAGCATTCATTCAGGGTGTAAGAGTTGACAAACACTAAAAATATAAACAGCTTTTCCAGTGTAAACACGGGCATATACAACTGTTATCCAAAGACTCTCACGAAGTATCTGGATGCAGCAAGCACTCACAGCAACGGGCGAGTCCTGTCACTCCCTACAGCCAGATGACTATGTTAGCACACCTTCTTTCCCAAGCTAAGAAAACATTAGTTTCTCCTGGGCAATTAGTCTTTCATCAGTAAAGATCATAATCAGGAGACAACTTGGGTGCATGAAGGAAGGGGAAAAAAATAAAACAAAACAAGTCTTTCCAGAATGCAGTGGCTTTACCCAGCCTTGCATGCTATATCCTAAATAATACATACCCTTTCTGCTTATTTTCCTGCTTGCGCTAGCAGAGGGCTTCTTGGCATCCATGACAGAATCAAACACAGCTGTACTGGTGGGAGCTATTTCCAACTTGTTCTCTATATGACGTAGCTAGAATTTGAAGATAATACATGTGAGAATATTGTTTTCAATTTTTAAACCACAAGTATTTTCTCCTAATGTGACAATTTTTTCCTCATTTTTCATAAAGAATAAAACTTCAGGCAAAAGCAACTTCACAATGCTCATGCTGCAAAACTGGCCTTATGACCAGAAACTGTAAGAGTATTAAGATTTATTTAAGAAGACTGAATTAGGTTTTGCTGCATAGTTTTGTTTCCATAAGTAGGCTGTTGTGAAGAAATTAATAACAACATGCCATTCAGAGTCTTAACACAGCGTCAATGAAGTATTAATTCCACTTGGAATATGTTCTATAATGCTCTTTTCAAAAAGAGAGCATGATACAGGATTTCACAAGTAAAATCCCACACTGATGCTCGGCTATTTGAAGTGACGAGGCTCTGGAAAAGAGCTGAATTCCCCCCAAACTCAAGCTGTTTGGCTTTACTGAAGTCAGTTTCTTAAAAAATACAGTGCAATTTCTCAAGCACCTAAGTTAATTTCCCACTGAAAGACAGCAATTCAAATGCTCAAAGTAAATTGAAGAACTATGAAACACACTGGCAGAGCCCCAGTTTCTGACTGTTTTGTAGTAAGCAGGAGAGAGCAGTTGTTTTCAAAATTAAAAGAAAAAAAGTAGAACTCCGCATTTTCTTAGATAGAAAGTAAAGTAATACTACTCTTGAGACTTAGCGGGTGGCACTATACACTCAAGACTAAGCTTGCTGTGGCAAAAATTTCTTCTATTGCATGTGGAAAACATTTTCCAAAATACAGGACCGTTCAACATGCAGATACTCCAGCCACGTCCTTAATTTTCAACTCATCTAACAGCAGATCACTGAGTAAAATAATATTTAGTTAATGCTATTGCAAAAGCTGATTTGAAAAGAGGTAAGAAAAAGAGTAAGTACTTACAGCAGCCTTAGTCTGAGAAAAAGTAGCCCATGCTGCAGTTGGATCTTGGAGAGCAGAAACAAATAAATACATCTCTTATTAGTAAATGGAAAATAATGAAAGAAAATGTCACTTCAAAACAATTTTCCTTGGCTCACTAATCAAGTTCTTTGAATGACTCAATTCCAGCCTGTCAATATCCTCAGTGAGAGGCTGTTATCAGTCACGATTCATCTTAACAGAGCAATAAAGTATTTAATGTGAAATTTAATGAGTTCAGCAGGTTACGTTGAATGCATTATTACGCTTGGAACCAAATCTACCATTCATTAGAGAAGATGTTTAAAAGATAACGTTAAGAGAGTTATCTACCCCAACACAAGTATCTTACGTTTTCCTATTACGCTATAGTTTAGCTAATTTTTTGTTGTTGTTTTGGTTTTTGTTGTTATTTCTCTCCCCTTTCTTCTCCAGTAAACTGAGCACGAATACATGGTCCCTGAAAGACTACTCAAAAATCTTCGAACACGTGAATTTTGAATAGTAACCCTTTTGAACTCTACACCCTACAAACAAAAGAGATGTAATGCTTGTGAAGAGCAAACAGGAGGCACTAATCAACTCTCAGCCTTAACAGATAGCATGAGCTCTACGCACAACTGAGGTCAGTAGGATACAGTAGTACTTTCCTCTAAAAATATTTACGTCTTCAGTTCCATTCTTTCTTTTAAGAAAAAATAATTAATGGTTTACAAACACAATGTGCAAAACCTTAATGTGGATAGGAGCCATGGAGGACAGTAGTATTAGAAAGTTAAAAAATAAAAAATAAGAGTCTCCTTGCAGTAAAAAACAAAAACAAAACAACAACAACAAAAAAACCTGCTAGTTTCATTTCAGGTAAGATGCAGCAACACCAAGGAATAGGAGGGACAGGGAAGTAGCACAGAAAAGACTTTGCTTTGTCCTTGAAAGACAGCACTTCATGTCTACAGAACACCTCAGTCTCACAGTGTATGGAATTTGAAAAGAAACTGAAGCTATCTCAAGAGACAATCAACAATAATGTCCTCTCACAGATAAACTATTCAGCTGTTTCTACTTTTAAAATAATTTCTGGCATTCAGTTTTGTCATAGTGGCAATCATATGCTTGATCTTGAACCACAGACTTAACATGTGACTCAGCTGCTCTCCCAGACAAGAACCTTCTTCCTCTTACGGATGGCAGTGTACTCACTGCCTCCCTAAATCACAGGCTAATCAGGACACTAAAAAGCTAACTGGATTCCTCCAACTCAGGGCGACATAAGCACTGGCAATCATCTTAGTGGTGATGTACTGCTGCTTTTCAACAGCCTTTAGCTCTTTACCACTTTGGAACTGAGCAAGAGAATCGGGAGTGGCTGCCCCTCAGGCACTTCTTTCGAGAGACTACAGTTCCCAATTTATGTTCCTGCACTGCTCCCCCTCTACAACAGTCCAAAAAAAAAAAAAAAAGTGTCTCTGTGCTATCTTGGCAACTGTACCACAGGCTGGCAACTCCTACTGCAGATCAGCAAATACTCTGCAGATCAGAGCACAAAACTGCTACCTCTGCAGAAAGGAAGCCGTGTAACACATGGCCTTAGCTTCCACACTGAGGCAGAAAAATGCTGTCTATAAAAACTCCACAACATTTCAAAGCAGTCACAATGAAACATCTTTTAGAATAAAGTAAAATAAAAATCTGTACCTCTGGTAGAATCCTTGGCTTGGTTATGCCTTGGACTTTGTAGAGGCACCTCATTTGACTTGTTGGTCCACATCATGTCAATTTCTCTAAAAAAATAAGAAATATTCACATAAAAACCAAAGGTCATATGCTAAACAGTGTATGATCTTGATCACTAGGATGAATATTCACCTTATACGATTTCAAACCCGCATCATGAACAAAATCAGAAATTCAATAGCAAGCTACAAATCCATTTACAGCCTGCAGTTGTTCAGAAACCATGTAATTCTCTAGATAAAGAGGGCTTCGCTTTTGTTTTCTTTATTTGTTGCAAATAAGAGTGAACTTGATAAAAAAAGAAACTCAGAGGTCATCCAATTCAGCCCACAGCAGTAAGTATTCCCGCAAAGCCAACAGAAGATGACCACGCTGAAATACTGCACTTGAAGGGGAAACAGAGGCAGTACAGCTTGAACTTATAAAGGTTTGAGGAGAATACTCAGTTCTGCCAATGCCAGACAAGTGTGTCACTTGTCCCTGTTGAAGACAGAACAGAACCCCACAGCAGGACACTACAACCAGCAAAAAGAAAGGCAGGTAATTTAATGAAATAGTTATTTCTTATTGTTTTCGTTGCAGATGGCAGATTCTGCTTTTAGGACAGGTGTTGCTGAGCTCGTTCACGCACACCCACAGCTGGAGCCTCACATTACTTACACTGCAAAGCATGCTACTGCCTAGCCCTGGAAATCATCTTAGTTATCTTCTCCACCACTGGAACAAAGAAGTGTTGTGCTAGAGAAGTGGAAAGCGAACATTAATAAAAGTGCAGGCATTTTCCATATAGAACCAAGTCTGAGAGCTGCTGCACATGTCGTATCATCCCATTATCAGTTTCCGGCCAAAGAGAAATGTGACAAAACCCACCTGATAAGTACATTTAGCCTAAGAGAAGTTCTGGACAAGCAACCATTTCTTAAGGGATTTCATTATCACTCCTCAAGTAAAGATTTGGGATTTATTCTTATCCTTTGACTTGCCAATATATTTAAGAGGACTTATCTGGGACTAGAATTGTTCTCATTATTATAAACACACGACCCTATATAGCCTATTTTATTATGCCCTGTGAATGCAGTATTGTAATATACTCTATGTATTCCTAAACTCTTCAAGGAAAGTGTCAGCTTTATAAAGATGTGTGAAATTATTCATCTTGTCTTTCAGCCTGACACTCAAGCAAAGGCTGCCAGCCCTTTGCCTGTGCTAAGCAGAGCACAGGTCAGGCTGAAGCAGCAAACCCACCTTGTGAACACCTCAGTTGCTACTGCTCACTCCCAGCTCTGTGCTGCTGCTCAGCAGCACTGCTGCAGTGCCTCGGTTCAGAGCATTGTGCTGCCCTACAAAAGGCTCCTCAGCTGCTTACTGAAAAAGCCAGGGAGCGATCACACAGCGCCCTGCTGTATTTTCCTAACAAATCCCTGCAGTGCCAGCCCCAGGTTTATGGTCGGACCCTCGCTGGTTTCAGCACAGCCTGCTGAGCTCCACTGAGCTGCTTTGCTTAACTCAGGTTTCTGTTGTTTGGGGGGGAGAGGAAAGAAAAAAAAACAAAAAACAACACATCATCGAACTGAGAACTCCGGAGCTGTCTACAGTTTCAGGAAGCCAACGCTGTAGTAGTTCTCGTACGCAACGTAATTCATAGCTGTAAAGGTTTGGTCTTTAGATGTCCCTCTCCCCTCCTTTGCAGCTGAGAATTTATTAACTTTTCAAGATCTACCTACAAACGATGTCGATTTTCACCATTGGAATTGCTGAAGATTAATAACTTCTTTCTAAACAAGTACTCATCTAAGTCAATGCCCTGCCCCTGCCAGAAGTTAAGCCAGCCAGCAGGCACTTCAATGCTACCAAGAGTACAGCCAGGGGGCAGGGGAGAAAAAAAGTAAATCAAGATACAGTTGCCAATCTATTTATAGGATTTACACGCTGGGTACTGGACCAGTTAAACACTGAAATGCTCTGACATTAATATTGACCGTAGAATGATACTGGGAAGTTTAAACTATTTTTGAAAACCAACACAAAAAACGTCCCATGAGCAACTTTAAGAATAAACACATTGTAAAAATTGCATTCTGAAATGTCTGCTTCAGAAATATAAACATTTTTTTTCTAAACTGAATGATCCATCATCATCTAACACATAACTTAAAAGAAGGAGGTTGGGGGTTGGACAAAAAGCAGCTCAACAACTGAAATTCCAAAGAATTTGTGGAAGGCAAAGGTTATCTGCAGGCTGGATAAGGCCATGAGGATCTTAAGAGTTTGTGACCAAAGGTAGGAGACCGCAGATTCAGCAAACCTGCTCTCCTGGCTATCTGACTGCTCCCTAGTCGATGCTGCCTGCTTGCCCAGGTTAATTGCACGCTGCTTTGCCCAGCCTGGTCGAGTGAACAGTGAGGCTTGAGATGACACCAGAAAGGAGGAAATAGAAATGAAGAAAAGTACACGGCCAAATAAAAAAAAATAATAATAATAATAAAAAAAGAAAAACGAGCATTGTATTTACTACACATACCAAGGATGGTATTGAACAGCAGATAACAAAATAAAAAGTCAATATAGTAAGAGAGCAGCATTTTTGAAAAGGAAGAACGATGCGAGAATAGAATATGCTAAGCAAAGGTCCTCAAAAAATGTCAAGAGATAAAACCAGGACTAGGAAAAGAGACAGGAAAGCAGGATGTAAAAAACGAGAAGGGAATGGAGAAAAAGACAGGTACGACAGAGAAATGGAAAAAACTTGTGAAGAACCAGCAGAGAGCAGCAAAAAGGAAGAAAAGGAACCGGCACAGTGGTCTCATTGTGCAGTTTTTCACGTATCCTCAGGAAGATTATTTTTTTTCTTGGTAGCACAACCTCAAGCAAAAGAAAGAGGAAATTCAGAAGTCATGACACCGAAATAAGGAAACAGGAGAGGAAACTGAATCATACGGATTCAGAGAAGGCAGAGGCTGTGACCAGGAGGCTGCTCACTGTTTTGGTTCACACTTAGTGGTTATGCAAAATGCCAAAAAAAGGCACGGTGTGCAGAGGGAACACTGCTGCTCAGGCCTCTGTGTCTTATTACAACACAAGGGACGCCAAATGAAAACGAATCAAAAAAGGAAACACAAAAGGAAAAGACGAAGCTTTGCTAAGGGCAGGGAAGGAAACAAATTATTAATATTCACTTCTGAGGGATGTTCTTAAATGTTTAACCCTGTTAAAAGGGGTTTTGTTACAGCCTGGGAATACACGAGGCCAGCACTCGACGCAGGTTAAGCCACCACAAAGCTGTGGTGCCAACAGAAGAGCCGCCTGCCTTTCCTCATGCCTTGCTCAGGCATAAAGTCGATGGGGTTCTGTGGTAAAGCAAAGTTGACTGTAAATATGGCAAGGACTAGAAGTAGCTTTTTGGTTCTTTTTTGCTGTTTTAGCTGTGTTGCACCACAAGCTCCATCCTCAGGCAAGCAGAAGGCGAGGAAAGGAAGCCTTGGGGAACATGATTGATCCCCTAGTCCCGTACCAGTGTGCACAGCATAACCTGCACCCGTCACCCGAGGCTAAGGCTTGAAGTTGCAGTTACCCATACCTCGAGGAGCAGGAGTGGGGTTGGTGGCACTGCCACCACCTCCTCCTCGCTGTGGAGACACCACTGGAGTTCAAGCACACGTGGGGACGCTGCGCAGCCAGCTGCAGCGCGTCCCAGCGCACCCAAGCCTCGCACAGCGCCCGCAACACAGCCACGGGGAAAATGCACACAGACACAGAGGCCTTAGGGACATTTTGCAAAGTATTTTAGGTTTTCCACTACAAAGAATGGAAAGCTGACTTGGGAATCCCAAAGCCCCTCTGGAAGCCCAGCCAGCTGTGGATTGCTGGTAGTAACAGACGGGCACAGGTGGACACGCGCGGTCAGACCCCGCGCACGCTGCGTTGCTGGAAGGGGGGGATTGCTATTTAAAGACGCCAGAAACACTTTCCACGTCTCCTTCAATACCGCAGAAAACAGTTTCTAGTGACATGCTGGAGTCTGCAATACAAATACCTTTACCTACTCATTTTTCTGGAATCTGAGCTTTTACCATATTGCATTACCCCAAATAAACAGGAGCTCAAAATAGCCATAACACATTGTTCTAAGACTTTGTTATTCTCGTATCAAATTAACATTAAAAAAAAAAAAAAGCCTCAATATATGTTGAGAAAACTCTCACTCTCAAGGCAGTTTGATGTGGGTGATTTACTGACCTTCCTCCGGGCTGGGGACAAGTTCCAGTGCAACAATCTACGAATCAAATTTGTGTAATAAATAATAACAACAAATTACAGCCTGCTCTGCACAACCAGTCGGTCCTCCCCCTGCCTTCTCTCAGTGCTCACTTATTACATAAGCCTTCAAATGAAACACATTTCAGGGGCTGTGGCTCTAAAAGGACGTTAATAATTCAATGCCCAAGTCCAACTCCAACTGGCCAGCGCTTCACAAACTTCATCTCAGCACTTCCCCACCATACCACCTCTGAGCCTGCAACTTCTGCTTCGCTCCTCCCAAATGACTTCAGTCCAAAAGTTGGGGATTTTTCTTCTTGGGATTTTTCAGTTGTGCCACAATACACAGTCAGTGGGTTCAAACCACCCAGGGTGGCTGTTCAGGTGGTTCTGCCTGGTATTTAATCTGCCCTGCTGCTGCTATTACTCAACTCGGGAATATTTTATTGGTCCAGACTGCACTGCACCCCGTGAGGGCACATACAAAGATAACGATTACTTGAAGTCGATGCAAGACAATACTGACAATAACCAACACTGCCCAAGGAGCCTGCAAATGGTAGCTGCTAAACATTTCAAGTAAAATTTTATAAAACACTCAGTATTTTGTCTTGCAGTGCAAACAGTAAATACACCAAAAGATCTCTCACATTCTGCTTCTTACGGCTTTGGAAAATACTGATTAAAAACAACACCCCAGAAGATTTTAAAAGCTACGTATATACGACATTTGATCTGTTTTTAAGCTAGAAAAACAGTTAAACGTTTAAAAAAAACTTTTAGGGATATGAAAGCAGTTGTAAAAAAGAGCGCAGCCAAGATGCAACATACATTTGCAGATAGAAAAGCAGCAAAAATGTCAACGCACATCGCTACCTCTAACCATTAACCAGTAAGATAAATGATATCAACAGTCCCACATCCATCAAACACCAGAAAATACAGCTGAAAAATAGGAACATGTTGCACGAGATCTAAGACGAAACCACTGACATAAGCCAGCTACTAAATTTGCATCCCAGCTACACCGAAGATTCCTCTATAAATGAAACCTTACTGAACAATTCTGTCCAAGTAGAAGCTGAGGATGGATATTTACAACACACTTCTGCTGGGAGAAGATATGGCACATTGCAAAAGCATCCCTGCTTCATCACAGGCAATGTAAAAGCAGCGGCTGGAAGTAAAAAATGGATGAGTAGTTTAACCAAAAGTAAAACGCACTGTATGTCTTACTCTGCTGCATCACATGCTAGGAGGTGCTCTGAGGAAATCCATTGAAACGAGTGTTGTGACAGCTAGCGTAACTTGATTCATTGTTCGTGAAGAAATCCAAGTACAAAGGCACAGACAATGCACCATTTAGTACGGAGATGCACACAAGGCTTTGCCTATCCATTCAGGAGTTCTGTATTGCCTTTGACTAGGAAGATCTCTGCGTTTATGACAGAGAAGGGAAGAAGCAACACATCCTACTTTCAGGAACGATAAAACACTCCGGCATTTGTTGCCTTGGCCTTCATAAAACAAGTTCACTCATTGCATCTCTAGTGACTGCAAACTGCACGTTGGAAGATCTCACCCCTTGCAGCCCAGAATAAATCCATTCAGCAGAGTAAGCTCAACTTCTTCACCAAGCCCTGCCTTCGAAGGGCCAGCGTCCTACACCCTTCATCCCACAAGGAACACCACACCAAGACAGTCTTAGACTTTATAGGCAACTCCTTTGGCTGAGTACAACAACCAGACCTGCCAATTTTGAGAGTGTACGATACAACTTGCAATCTTCAACAATACCAAGGACACGTGAGCAGAGCAGCAACCTCATCTGCAGGTCGATCACTGTGTTCTCCAGCGCATCACTGAAGTGCACGAAAACTTCAGGGAAAGTTGCTTTCTCAAGTCTTTGCTCTGAAACTGCGTTCAGAAGCACAGTGTCTCAACAGCAACATTTCAGAGGTGAAAAACAAAAACAAAAAAAAACAACACCAAAGAAAACAAACAGCAAATTCAAAGTAAACAAAAAAACAAAAAACAAACAAAACAAACAAACAAACAAACAACAAAAAAAAAAAAAACAGCTACACACAAGCTGAAGAGTAGCCACCAGCACACTGCCGACTGGCACTAGGGCTGAGCTGACTTTTTCTTGAACTTGATAAAATATATATATATATATATATATATATATATATACACACATTCTCTCCTATTTAAATAATTAACGTTCCATCCCATGAAATGCTGTAAGAGCCTGAGCACTAAATTCAGATTTTTCTGTTCTGGTATGACAGTTCCACCTGCTGTATTTTCCTACCAGCAAACCTAACACATCACATTAACGTAAGCAGGAAATATCAGAGAAAAAGGTCTGGGTTTTTGTTTTAAACTTGGGCACCTTTTTGCCATGGATCACACTGCGTGAAATCTTGTCCTCAGTGAGCCTGTTCTTACAAAGCTAAAACACAGCCAGAATCTGTCAGCATTCGGTAAGTTTCAATTGACTCCTAGAACTGATCAGTTAATTTATTTGCTCTATTCTTTCTGCAGTATATTGACAAAGGTTTCAGACGTAAGCTTACAAGTAATTTTATCCTCGACAGAGCTGTTCATTAAAGTCTGTTACATCATTAGAACAATGATACACAGATCTTCCATGCACTTAAGTCTACAGATAAATATTACGTTGAGACATTCTGATCCAGCCTAATATAGTAACTGTACCAGGGAAGTTCTCTCTCTGCTCTCAACTTCTGTTATCATGGTTATACCACTCAATTTCTTCTCATTAACACAGCATAAACTGGTTTATACAGCACAAATTGTATTAGCCTCAGTACATCTGCAGCACATTTTAAACAATGCTGTACTGATTAAAAAAAATAAAATAAAAAAATAAAGCCATTTTACTCCTTTACTTCCTAAGGTAACACTGAGCAAATTTAGCAACTTGACAACAGTGAAGGAATCCACACATTCCTCCCTGGTGATCTTGCTGCTTCTCTGCGATAGATGCAATGCTTGCCTGACTGCATGATGAGCCAGTTCAACTCACTAACCCAGCAGAAAATTATTCTTTTTTTTTTTTGGTCGTTGGGTTAGTTTTCCACCAGTTTAGCAGACTGAAGCAGATTGCTGAAGGGTCGATGCCAGCACAGCTTCAAGTGGGGAAAGAGAAGCAGCAGCAAAACGTTACGCTCACACACCTGACACTGCGCAGCTTTGCTTAACTGCCATGGACACGGTACTATAGAACAGAGATCTCTGTGCACCAACACTTCAACTGGTACCAAGAGCGCCTTACTTCAAAGATGTCAACTGGACTACAGGCTCAGCTGAGCACCCAAAGTCAGGCAGACTAATCACGTCAGTGGCTTTACCTTCAGGTGTCTGATACAACAAACCTGTCCCGGCAGAAACCAGCAGGTACTCCAGCAGAGAGGCGTGAGAAAATGCTAAGCGTGCTTTATACCTGGGTTGCTAGAAGTTGACTCTTTAGAGTAGAAGATGCTGCAGTTTCAAGATTGGGCTCTTATCCATTCTTTAGTTCACAAAGGATAATTCTATCACAGTGGCACACATCACTGACAAAGTTATTCCAAGACTTGAAAGACACTTCCCACATTAGGACTGTTTATATTGGTAAAGCCTTCCCTGAGTTGCAGCGACAAAACTGAGCTATGCAATAGCTTCATAAAACAAATACGTGCAGACAAAATGATTTATAATTTATAAACCATGTTTCTTCCAGTTCCCACCACACCTAGCCTAGGGAGCGCACCGCAAGATCTAATCCAATCAGCAGTAAAGTTTCCACAGTACCCTGGCCCGGTGCAGAAATGTGTCATACTATCGAAATTAAGTTGCTCCACTTAGTGGATGCAGCATACCTTTGTTTAAGGCAGCGTCACTCGCAGAAACTGAAGCCTTCAACAGTTTACACTGTTAGCGTGGCCACACCCTCTGTTTTATTTAATTAGCCGAAGCATTACCTAATGAAACTGTTGTAGCAATCAGAACTACGCGGAACAGCGAGCAGTTTGTATAACCGAGCCTGGCCGGGCTGACAGCACGCTGAGCTCACCAGCCACCCACCGAGCGCCCCACCGGCCGCAGCTCCACGCGCGTTTGGGCCACCCTTTTGGTGGCAGCGGGCTCTCGAGCCAGCCTTTGAGCCTGTATGCTCCACAGCCCCACGAAGGAGTCTCAGACGACCAAAGCACAGCGCTGCCTGGTCGAGCTGTCAAATTCCAGCCCCCAGACGCCGGGGAGTTCACCTGTTCCGCTCGGAAACCTCGGCGAGCGGGCACGCAGCGTGCCAGGAGACGCCTGGTTGCTGAGATACAGCTTCCATCCGAAGGCGGGCAGCGACCAACCGCTCCCGGCGGCTGCATCAACAGGAGGCATCGCGTCCAACCCCATCCATGGGGGAAAAATAAAAAACAATAAAAATAATAATAAAAAATAAAGCCGCAGTCACGCTCGTCTAGGACTCTTGATGCTAAGGAACGGCCCGAGTAAAGGCAGAAGGCGCTGGGGAGGTCCGGGCAGAGCCGGCGCTGTCCCCCCTCCCGCAGCCTTGGCGCTGCCACGGGCCCGGCGGCACCGGGGGCACCGGCTGCGGGCCCGGCGAGCGGCTGGGGCAGGCGGCGAGCCCTGCTCGGGGCACCGAGCGGCTCCGGGCGGTTCTCCCAGCGAAGGGAGAGGCACCGAGGGACCCCCCAAAAAAAAACCGAGGCAGAAATGAAGCGGACAGACCCAGCGGGGAGCCAGAGGCGGCCGAGCGCGGTGACAGCCGGCAGGGCCGCCAGCCCAGCCCAGCCCGGCCCGGCCCGGCCCGCAGAGCCCCCGCCAGCCCGGCCCGGCCCCCGCCGCCGGCCCCGCCCCGGCTCCACCTCAGCCGGTCCCCGGCGGGGCCGCGGCGAGGCCTGGGGCCGCTCCCGGCGCCTCCTCACCTGGCGACGACGACGGCGGCGGCGGCAGCGGCGGCTCGACGCCCGCCGCCCCGGGGGCAGGTCGCGGGGCATGCCGCGGGGGCGGAGGGAAGGGCGGCGGGGGCGGGCGGCGCCCCGAGCTCGGCTCCGCTGCCCGCCGTTGCGTTGCGCGCTGCCTCAGCGCCGCCGGCCCGCCGCCATTACCGGCCCGCGCCTCACACGGAGCGGCGGCGGCGGCGGCGAGAGCGGGAGCTGCCGGGCAAATCTCGCGAGAACCGGCCGCCCAGCGACCTCACCAAGATGGCGGCGCCGCGCCGCTCCGCTCGCCTCCCTCCCGCCCTCGCCGCCATCTTGTGTGTGGCGCGGCCTGCCCGGCCCGCTCCGCCAGGCCTACCTCAGCCAGGGCCCGGGTCCCCGCCTCAGGGACGCCGTCGTCCCGCGTCCCCCTCCCGGCTTCTCGCCTCTTTTTTTCCCCCGGTGTCGGTGCCTCGGCCCCCGTAGGAGCCTTGTGGCAACGGGAGCAGCGGCAGGGCCGGGCGCCCGGGTTTTGGTGTGAGGAGAGCGCTTCGCAGTGCTTCTGTGCTGCCGCGTTCGCCAAATAACTCCCGTCGAAACTAGAACCCCATCTTTCGGGCGTTTGTATTCACAGCCAAATCATCGTTATAAAAACAGCAACTTTTTTTTTTTTTTTTTTTTAAATAAAATTAAAGCAGCTCTGATTACTCCCGGTTTCCAAATTTGAGTTTAGATATTAACAAAACGTTTGCCAAACTTCACAGAGGTGACTAAGTGCCACAGACCTAATTTCACTTTTAATAGTTATTACATATTACACACCAGGAAGAGTTTGTTAGCATGCTACCTGCTGCTACATATATTCCCCCAAAAAAGTGCATTAAAACCACCCACATTTCAAAAATAGGTCTAAGATGTTATCCTACTGTAACAAAATAATTTCCACTGAAGAAGGAAAGTCATTAGAATAGGAAAAAAATAAATTATTCCTACAGTTATTTTGGGAATGTCTCCTTCAGGGCTTGTCTACAACTCCACCAGACTCTGGTTTTCAATCATTAGTAGGGTTGTTTGATTACAGGTGCCAAATTTCTTGGGGGAGCACGGGGGCGGAGAGTTATCTACCCCAACCCCTAAAGGATAACTAAAATTACTCCAGCTTTTTTTTTTCCCCCCTCCCTTAAACTGAAAAGGATTAAATGATTTTTACATAGCCCCTCCTCTTGCAAATGGTGAACATTTTGCATATAAATTATGCCAGTATGGGAACAAGATTTGAAAACACCCTAAACACAGAGAGCTTTACAGCTACAAAGCTTAAGCAACTCAAAACTTAATCATGTCACAATTACAGGATACCCATTTAACCTTAATTTGGCTCCTTTACATACACAAACTAATTACAGAGCATGTTTCCCAGAGTAAGCATACCTTCTTTGAAATGAGGCAAGCTTGAGATGTCAGTGGTTAAACCTTTGAAAATTGTTTTTGTTTTTGCCAGGTGAGGGAAAAAAAATACGGGAACGCTGAAAGACACGCACAGCTCCAGTAGGAAAAAGTGGTAAGTGGTGCCTCGTTCCCCCTGAGTTCTCAAAGAACAAACCTGTGCCTCCCAAATGCAGGAGACAACTGTTAGTTATAATAATAACAATAATTTCAGTCAATGAAGGCAGTATTACTACAGCATATGGGAGCTCTAATCACAGACAAGGGCAAATTAAATTATTGCATTCCCCATCATCACCTAGTGTTTACTTAAATTCAGTGCTAAATATTGCAGGCTTGGCAGCCTTTTTAAATTATTCAGCACTTTTGTAATGCATTGGCTTTTTAATTATGCTTTTAAACATAGCTTCTCTTTTCTGCTTGGAAGCAGTTAATCTAGTTTCAAGCTCCGTTTCATTTTCAGGCAAACAAGGAATCACATTAGGATTTTCTCAAACACGAAAATCATTTCTCAGTCAGTCCAAATTAAAAGGCAATGTTTGACTACTCTGTTTTTGCTTCTACGCAGCTTCGGTTCCCTGTATCAGTGGAACTTAATCATAAAACCTTGCATTACTAAAGATTCCTTACCAGTGTGCAAAAAGCTCTGACAGGCAGACCTGACACACACAAAAAATAAAAAAAAAGGAGAAAGAAATTCTTACAGTGAACACAGTACTCTTAGGAAGTTCTTTAAGATTAGAAATAATGACACTGTTTACCTGCAAACAGCCACAGCTGAGAGAAAAGGTAGAACTGAACACTCCGGTCCCGATCCAGTTTGATGAACTGCTCGTTAAGCTGCGAAGCAATGGAGATAATGCAGCAAGCACTCCCCAAGCACTGGAAGCGGCGGATGGAGACAGATAGTAAGTTAAGGCTAAGGAGCCACAATCTCATCTTACACTAACTTGGCTATTGCAGCTTTAAGAGAGAGGTTTGGAAAGTTTTCCACTCCATATTACTCTTGCACACCCCTTCTAAAATTAGAAAGGGGCAGCTGGCTATTGCAACTGAGAGAACGAATGGATCCCCCCTGCCTGCCTCCCCCCCTTTCCTTGACTGACGCGGCTCCCAAGAGCCATGGAGGAATTTGGGGAAGGGTGCTTCCACCTGTTGAACGTGGAATGAGGTTGTCCAGGCACTCCATTATAAATCCAACTGTCAGGCGCTGACAATAAAACAGGACACGGGACAGCTGTGAGGACTACAGGAACCCCCCTCCCTTCCCCTTCTACATACTCGTATAATTTTGCAGCTTTGTCTTACAGCAGAAACAATGCATGAAAAATTGTTCTCTGTGTGATTTGGGCTTCTAAAACAGAAGGACTCACTATAGATCACTTCAGATTTGGTCTCAGTCTTCCAGCTGTGCTACAGGGTCTTAGCACAGAATCTGGCACTATGCACCTCCAAAACCACATTTTTTTCTAAATACATAATGGCGATTGCACCACAGACATTGCAAATAGCTTCATTCTGTACAGCAAGCACTTATATGTCTACCATAACATGGAGCTCACCTTGCCTTTTACACCCAATTTGTGTTGAATCGATTATCATTTCAAAATATTTTTCACAATAAGATATCAAAGCCATGACTTAAAAAAAAAAAAAAAAAAAAAAAAAAAAAGTGGAAAATCAGTAAATGCTGTTGTTGGTGTAAAAAAAAAAAAAAGGGGGGGGGGGAAGGAATTATTCCTTATAATCACCTATTTAGCATATTCAAAACTCCTCTGCTCAGTGCAAGGTGACTCAGAGCAGGGTGTGCGAGACAACACAACAACAGATGAGGTGATGCATTGTTCTAGGTCCCTTGTACATCAATTGCTGCTGAAGGCAAAATAAGTATTGCCATCCCCTAGGTGCACAAAGGCAACAGCAGGAATTGCAGAAAAGGGCCCCTGTCCTATGCTCTGCTTGGACTGGCTACCTGCAGGGGATTCTTGCAAGCTCCCAGGCGTCTGTCCATCTGCTCACAACACGAGGAACAGTTTGACTGCCCTGGGAAAAGATCCCTAGTGGGACAAAATCCCAGTTTCTCTTTCCTGGGTGTCTCACTCCAGGAAAAGCAAGCTCCTGAGTCGGTTGGTGGAGAAAGCAATGAAGGCAACAGTAGACAGGTAATTTCAGGATTTTGTATTAAAGGGTTAGAAATCTATTTCTAGTAATGCACACAGTTCACTGTTCAGCACAACCAAATGATCTGTGCTGCTATTTCTCATTACCAGAACAGCACGGCATTTTCCAATCCAATTTGCAGAGCACTGGAAAATAAGTGTTCTGTACTGTTTTGTCTACAAATTACAGCTCGACTGGTTCTGCTCCCCTAGAATCACGTTCTACCCAAAGTTTACATGATGTAAGCCTATGGAACAAGAATCATCCCCTTTTCAGCCTCAAGGCCAGACCTGGTGTCTTTGCTGTCTATAACCACAGCTTTGCTATCACAGGCTATTTGATTTGCTGAGTTGTTGACAATTAAGGAGTCAACTTCAGAAATTAGATTTCTCTGGAAGTAGCCAAAGCATTTTATCATTTTGAAAACATCAGCTGGCTCTCTATCTGCTGCAGGCAATGAAATAATAATACAAGGAGGATAGTAATCAGCTGCCTGTGAGCAACAGACAGGTATTACTCTTCACCTCTGGCTGAGGAGGAGTTACTTAATGAGATCTGACTTAACTACCTGCTGATACTTAATAAGAGACTTTTAGGGACAAAGCCACAAACAGGACCTACTTCTTCACCAGCAGAAACTGTCTTCTAATTCCGACCCTTCCCACTCCTCCAGAAGGGGCTTGCTTTTACTTTGTCCAGAGCATATATATGGAAATACATTCCACTTTCCCTACAATTACCAAAAACGTAATTCTTGTCTGTCACAGCACCAAGTAGAGCATTAAGTCTTTAGCTTCCAGACACCCTTCTATTTTGTCTTGAAATAGGGGAACAACATTCTTTAATATCCTTTGTCTGGGAGGGTGGGGTGGGGGGCGGAGTTAACAAAAGAGAGTAAACTGAATTACATGTTTTGTTAGTATAAAAGCATGGAATCTCCTGCCTTCATGTCATAGCTTCTTTTTGTGTGTGTGGATGGCAATTCTGCCAAGTGCATCCTTTTTTTCTAAGCTATTTTAGCTAAGACCTGTCCGTCCAGCCATTCACAGCACACTAACTTGGCCCAGAAGGTACAGGAAGATGTGGCTAGAAATGGGACAAGAGTGAAGTCATCTCTTTAGTCACCTGCTGACTCTGGTATCAGACTAATGAAACAAGTGAACCATACATTAACATAAATTCCAGCTGAAATGAGACCTGAGAAACACTACAAGAACACCAAGTAAGAGAAAATTCAGAGCTATTACAGCTTCCTTAATCACGTCCAGCTAGAGAACAGCCCAGATACTATTCATCCCACTCAAGTGTCTTAGAACTTCTAAATTTCACAAAAGGTCTTATTTTACTTGTATGTATCTGGTCAAAGATAAGAGAATAGCCTTAAATATATAAGCCAGAAAGTCTGAGCACATATAATTCAATGGGCAAATCTGAAAATGTTTTATAAAACAAACAAGTAAATTTATTTTTAATGATTACTAAAATAGTTTACATAATATACAAGCAGATATGCTATCAGGGTACACTCAGAAATAAATCACAGTTTGTTTTTAAAAAAAAAATAAATGCATTTGTCCAGTGAAATGTTCAAAATGTGAATGCCATCTTGTCCTTCCTGAGCTATTCTTAAACATCTAGAACAGCAGCACTTCCATGTCTTTTTTACTGCTTATATTTATTCTCATTAAAATCATGTCCAGTGCTGGACCAATGCTGGACCTCAGTGGTCAAAACAAATTCACCACTGCTTTAAGTGACCACAGTTATGTATCTCTCAAACTGTGTTCTTTTATGTTTATTTATATGCTTAA
This sequence comes from Aythya ferina, assembly GCF_964211825.1. Taxonomy (NCBI): domain Eukaryota; kingdom Metazoa; phylum Chordata; class Aves; order Anseriformes; family Anatidae; genus Aythya; species Aythya ferina. Next base: position 12,695,849 of record NC_140304.1, read on the forward strand.
GGTGATTTTGGTCAATTCCACATCACACCCCAAACCTTTGCTTGCGCAGAGAAGTCAGAAGCTCCAGCACCTCCAAGAGGTTTTCCTAGTTAACGAGGATGTTTACAGGACAGCTCAAGGAACTTGTGAATAAAGGATAGGTCCAAGAACCACTAATCTCAGCTGATACAAGAAAATGTCCCACTAATTTGAGAACAGTCTTCACACATTTGTTCAAACTCAATAAAACTGAATGCACTTGACCAGTGGTTCAAGAGGATACACTAACAGCAATGAAATGGAAGTGCTGCAATTCACTTTTTTTTTTTTCTTTTACACAAAATATTTACAATAGAAACACATACATGTTTTTAGTCTGATATGAGGGATTCTTGGCAGGAGGCACTCTAAAAATAAGTTTTAAAAACACGCGTTGCAAATCTGTTCTTCACTAAAAGCTTATGCAGCAAGCAGCAGGTTATATGCAGACACATGAAAAAAGATCCGTTTTCTAGTATACTGAGTACCACAAATAAATAAATTCTCTCGATGCAAAAATAGTTATCTTATTAAAGGAAGAAATAATTACATCTTCCTAAACTTTTGTTTGGAAAGATGTAACATGTCTTTAGTACACATGTGGCTGACTTTTTCATTTTCCCCCAAGTTTTAAGACTCGCTAAACTTTGACAAACAGCAGAGAATTCTTGGATGCAGTGAGGCAAAGAGGAACTAAGGGATAATTTACCTGACATCTACTACTAACTTCAAACTAATGTTTGAACCCCAGCTTTTCTCACTCTCCTGACTGGTTGGGGCAGTCTCATTTTAGGAAGAAATGCTTGCTGAAAGGTCCTCCAAAAGTCACAAATCTCTCAAGCAATTCTCGCCATTTCTAGAAGTCTCCAGAGACAGCTGACATCTACACTGTAGTTAAAGGGACCAAGAAAAAACTTGTGTTTAGACCCACATCACTTTATCATTTTCACTGTATTATAAGAAAAGTAAGTAATTCTGGAAGACGAAGCTGATGTTTTTACATCCCATTACCTTGTTACATGTGATATTAGCTTTTATCCACCAGCAGAAAGGGATATGATCTTCACAGCAAAGCCAACAGTGCACCAAAAGTTTCATGAGCAGATGAGTGTTTCTGCAGTTGCGGATGCTTGCTTCTAACTGCAGGACACCAAACCTGAGTAAGTTACTGAAGACAACTTACCAAGAACAATCAAGTTCCTTGTTTACGTTCTGCAGTTTATTTAGAGAAGTCCCAGTTACTTTAGCAGAAACAACCCTGTCACTTGGTGAAATTTCTTTGCACAGAAAGGACTTTGTGCTGCCTGAGCTCAGCAGCCACAGTAGGTTTTTCCCTGTTCAGCCATTACAACGTATTTTTTGTCTTCCTCCTTTCCAGAGTCCTCTCTAAGAACTTCTATGTGCATCCCTCCATAGGAAGGCCCTCTTCAGGCCTAACAGGTAACACAAGATGAGAGATACGGCTCCACAGTCCACTCAGCTTATCTGTATCCATGCTATTGTAAGAACTGGGAACATCCGAACTGGTGAACTTGGTCTTGAGGAAATCCTTCACTTTCTCCTCAAGTTCTGGCACGGTAAGGCTCTTTCCCAGTGACTGCTCATCCAGGAGAACAGTCAGCAGAAGAGCCACATCCTTAAATGCCGCATTTTCATGGTCACAGTACTTGTAAAAGATCAAGGTGGAGCCTGCAGGCAGTAACTCAAAACGATGCACCACTGCTACCTTCTTGCCTTCGCTGAACCCAGAGCTGAGCTGGTTATCTACTTCCATCTTAACATTGTCACTATCCATTTCGGCTTTGTCTGCCCCGTTAATTTTGATTGCAGTAACATTCTGGGAGAAGGCAAAAGCATCAGCAATCTCATTACTGAGGCACCTCAGTGCTTTCTCAGCTTCTTGGCCAGCTGTGAACAGTAAGATGGCTGGCTTCGTGTGCAGCTGGGAAACATTGAGGTATTTCTCAAGGAACATGTGGGTTATTCTCCACAGACTGGGGTCCTGACTTTGATACGTTTCTTTGAGTTTATCCATCCGGGCCCGAAACACTTGCAGAATTTGAGTAGTTCTACTTGACGAAGTTGTTAACATTCCCGTCCACCAGAAATAAAATGCCAGTGCGACAATTAACAGAACCAGTAAAGTCCATCCCTTTTGAAATCCACTCTTTGATCCACCATCCTCTATAGAAAGGAGGCGCAAACAGGAAGAAAAAAAATAACGTTTTTAAAAGGAATAAGAAGCCAACAAGTAAAAACCAACAGCAAAAAAAAAGAGCATACAGTAGAGGTCAATGAAATCATCCCACTCTCAAGCTACTGGTACAGCAGTTGAAGAACATAAAGATGTTCTAGGTTAAAAGAAAACCTTTCAGGTTTCACTCTTCCAGGTTAAAACAAAGCCTTTCACTTCTTCAGCAAGTTAGTGAAGAGTCATCATTTAAAAAGGACATTTTGAAGGATTTCCAGATTGACTAAGAAATTGGACATCCTTCTGAAAGAAGGAGCTCTTCTGGAAAATCCACCCTTTATTTAACCAAATCCAAACTAACAATTATAATGGTTCTCAGGAAGATCAAGTTTGTTCCTACATTTAGTTTCTGTAGAAAGAGCCTGATAGAAAATCTGGCAGCACCAGGATTGTTTGTGTGTTGCTGTTTCTCCTCCCTGTCCTCTTGAGGAATAAAAATGGTCTCTGCAGCAGTATTTGCATCTCAAACACTGGTGCTCGACACTATCAGAAAGCCTTTGTGTTCTTTGCATCAGCCAGCTTCACAAAGAATATACATGGCAAACAGCACACAGCAAGCATACAGAATATCAGATATTTTGATTTGGTTTTGTGTTTGAACAGTTAAACTAACACTTGTTTGACCTACTGCAAACATAAGGCTTGATCCTGTCTCCAATAAAATCAGTAACAAAACACACCAACTACCCTGGCAACAGCAAAGAACTATACCCCACACTACCTTTTTATGTCCTAACCTTTATCAGGACAGCAACACAACAGCTATTAAATAAGAACATCACTAGGCCTGCCTCAGTTTTAATCTTGCAGCAAATCTCATAGACATTACAGATGGAAGATCTTAAATTTGGGTGGCAGCATTACCTATTATACAAGACTCCTTCCTTAGCACTGAAAACACATGCGCTAGTGAGCAAAGCATCTGTTCTGGCAAGGACCATCAGTTTAACGCCAGCAACCAAGAAATCTACTACTTGGACAAGCATGGGAATAGCTTATGTAACACAAGCATGAAATAAAAGTGAAAGCAGAAGTCTTACTTTTGGCCGAACGCTGTGACTGCTGCTGTGACTGCTTCACTATACTGGGTTGGTCTCGAAATTTACTTCTGCCTGTTAAGGGATTAAGAAAGCAACATGAGAAAATCACATAAGACAACAATTAGAAGCAATCTTCCAGTGGAGAATTTGGCAGGGAGTTGAAGTCACAGAACTGCATCACCTTCCATGGAAAGCTTCAATGGAAATTCAAACATTTCAAGTACAAGATGACAAAATGGCAGATTTAACAACCTGTTATGGTCTGCACAAGGATACCACGCCCCATTTAAGTTCCCCCATATTGCTCAAGAATTTGAGGGACAGAAAATTGAAACTTAACATATGTTTAATGAAAACAAGATAATGCAAGATTTAGGTAGGAAAAGAAAAGCAGCATTTTAAAGGCAGAGTCTCACATCCCCTCCCAGCTAGCTTGGTTGAGAGACCTGCTTCACTGTCACTCAGTTTATTGGGATGAATTGTGCTTTTAAAGAAAAATGCAAGCTTTCAACTTAAAATACACTTTTGGTCTGTTTATTTAAATGGGTTCAGACAGCAAAGTAGTACAGACACAATCCATCAAAGAGCGCTACGGACAACTTTCCCAGGAGACCTGTATGAATATATACAGAGCAATTATTGGTCAGCATGTTTTCTGCACTTAGGCAGTTAATTAAAAAGACATGAGAATTTCTGGCTCCTTGAGAACTACAGCCACTGGTTCAAAAGTAATATATAGCCAAATCAGGATACTGTCAATGACACTGCTAAGAATAAATTGAACAAACACACCCTGTAGTAGTTATTTCAAGAGAAGTAAAATAAACACAACAACCTTGCTTCTGTATGAATGTAATAACAGTAGGTGCTAAAAGCAGTTCTGGTTTAAGCCAAAGCTTAACCGGCTTAATGAGCTGCTCTGTTCTGCAATTCCCCTCCACCCTCAGTAGGGCACAGATATGGAGCTTGTAGCTGGCTAAGCTGTCACAAGTCTAGTAGTTAACAGATCAGAATCATCCCAGTTCTGTATTTTACAGGGTACCCTGTTTGCACAGACTAGCTTTCACATTTAGGAGACGGCTGTGATTCATATCCTTAAGGAAAACATATTTCCATGAACAATCCAATAACAGATTCTATGCTACCTATGAATCTTGCCTTATTTACAAGGCAATTTGCAATGAAAGCCAAGCAAATTATTTGTTTTGCCTAACTCAGAAAGTCTAACTTCTTTAGACACATTAGACTTTTCAGAGTGTCAATTGATTTTCAAGAGTTCTTCACCCAGCGAGCATTGATTTGGTCAACAAGCACCCAGGATCTCTCATGCAGCATATATTGCCTCTGGCACAGGAATTAAAAGTATCAGACCAGCAAGAACAGCCTGCATCAATTCATATTTTCAAAGGTGTTTCACAAATGTGCAGCTACCACAAGATGAGCTTCTCCTATGGAAGGCAGTGTGGTTTAAAAAAAATTTAAAAAAATGTCAACTACCAAGTTCTCCAAAATGAATTCTGATTTACAGGACGTTGGTTTTTATCTTTACTGTTCACGATAGAAACAAGTGCTGGGATGGCAAGAACTGAAGACTACTTAGAATTCAGAACTTTTTTTTTCTTATTTCAAGTACTCTTCCAAGAGGAAAAGGAAAAAAAAAATCAAACACCACAAGCTAACAAACACAAAAGAGTCCCCCACCAGCACAAAAATCTGAAACAAGGAATTGGTCATTGGATGAACAAATTGTCATTTGCCAGTATAGAAAAAAGGCTGCTCCTGTCTAGGAGTATCAGACATGATTTAAATCACAGCAGGCCACCATTACCCGGGGAAAGTCTAGAGAGGAAGGTGACGTGGGTACACTGCTACCAAAAGGTAAAGGTTGTGTTCCCTCCCTCACGCCCACAATACCACTGCTATGTGCTCTCCACTTACGACTGCCCCATGAACCAACTCAGCTTCCTAACCCAGCCAAAAAAACAAAAGGGTCATTTTCTGTTGGGTAAGCAAGTTGAATAACCTCACAGAAGGGCCTGGCTCTGGAACAAACCAGCTTTCCAGCTCCCATTTGTGTCTCCCTCCTGGGTCCCTTTCTACTCTCCGGGACTGAGAGTTACAGGGCACAAGAAAAATGTAAGCAGAGGAAAGGAGAAGAATTCTGTACTTATCACTTACCATCAGGGAAGGACTAGCTATCTATTTTTCTACTTACTCTGTGGCTTAGGTGAGTGGTGCTCTTGATTTTTCTCAAAGAAGTCAGCCTTGCTTTCTGAAACCAAAGCAAAAATGAAACAACTTGGTCATCACATCAGAGTTCAGAATAAAGTAGACAACCCAAATGCTTCTAGGTCTTGCTATGCAATCTTCAAAGGTTATCAGGGAAGGAGCATGTGCTGTATTGACAAACCAAACCTGCTCCATATGACAGCCTCTTGGACCGCTCTGTAGAGGGAGAAAGCTTCCATATCTAATGGAAAGGGCTTAATGTGGCCTTTCACCCTGCTCTTCCCAACATGCCACAACAATATCCTTCCCACATTTTCTTTAAAATGCAATGATGATGAAAACACGTGATTCTGTGATCACTACTGGAAGGTACCAGGTCTGACACTTGAAACTGAAACTTTTGTTCAGCAAGAGGGAAAAACAAAAACACTGTAAAGTTGCCACCTTAACAGCAACGCTATCAAACCCAGAGGAACTCAGTAAACGGGCACATTTTTCTAGCCGCCAGAGTAAAATGCCTGCATGTGCTCCTGGGAAACTGCAGGCTGACAGAGATCTGTTCTTGAGGACATCTCAGCTACTTAGTTTGCGTCTATATTTTGTCAGTCTGCACTCCTAATTGCTTTCAGCGCTCTTGCATAAGCAATGAATTTAACTGTGTGATTAGGACTGTTACTGACTGACTGAATGCAAACAACTCCCTTACTCTCCAACCATTTACCAGCTCTCCTAAAAACCTCCCTTACGCAGCTTATCTATTTAGATGTATTCAAATCACTTTCAGCAACTGAACTACCCTCTGCTGGTCTAAAGGAGCCTGTACTTTTTTCCTCATTGCATTTTCCTATTGCTTCTGTAATATACATCAACAATCCCTGAGCAATGAACCCTTAAAACACTTGGCATAGTTAGCTTCCCCCTGCTAAAGTTGAAACTAACTCATCTTTTTAGAGAAGGGATGGTTTTGTTTTGCTTTGCATAGGGCAGTTAAAGCTCCACTCTTGTAAACATAACAGTTTTGGAAGCAGGTATCACACCACTCATCTTGATTTGCTTTTCAGAAGACAGAAGGTTATGTATTATCAAAGTTTAAAACCACACTTTCTTGCATATTGGGGTTTTACACCCCAGCAGATGGCTGTCATACTACAATCAGTTTTGGCTCACAGGCAGGAGCAGACCCTGAAAAAAAATATTTTCAACTCCTTCATCTGTTCATGTTTCAACTCAACAACTCTCCCTGTTTTAAGAAAACTGAAGGGATGTCATTTTAGTACAATTAAGCAATCGTTTATTACATCATGGGAAAGACACGGACAAAACTAGTGTTGTTACCTTTTAATGGTGCGTGAACACTTGGTTGATGCCCTGCTTGTTTCTTGGGTTCAATGCCATCATAATCCTTTGCTTTTTCCTTTGCTGGGTTCTCTGGAAGTAAGAAATTTGAAGAGCTGCCTACTAGGAGAAAAAAAAAAAAAAAAAAGGATCGGTGTGACTGCAGTATCATTTGTGCTCATAACATCACGAAACTGATGAACCAAGACACAGTTTCAGAACACACATGATCTTAATCTGTGATATTGCTAGTTATGATCTCATAAGAGTTACTTTCTAGAAAAGTAACCAAAAGAAACTAAGAATTGAAAAGTTAACGGCAAGTTTGAGTTCTACAAACATAGCTGTCTGCGCCACACAGACTTTTTTTTAAGGAGTCTTTGGCTTAAAAACACTTTAAACAAACAGACATCAAGACACCAAATGCTAAGGGCTAGGAAATGCCCTACTAAAGGAATTCAGCATAAACTAGTAAACACAAGCCTGGAAGTAAAGCGATTTTTTGCACTGGGCACACAATTTACAAACAAACAATAATTGTCCTATGTTTTCCATAGTGTTATGGAGAGGTAAAGAGAGAGAGAAGCAACTTTAGAACGTAATTCCCCTTTTTAAATAGCCCAAGCTGTCCTTTATCTGTCTCTCTTTTTCTCCCATCAACCATAAAGGAAATCTGAGGCACCTATGCTCCTAATTTAATCCCTAGCTGGGAAGAAATCTAACCCCCCTTTATATTGTTTGCCATAAATCACACAGCCACTTAGATGCTGAAATCAAACTTAGTCAACATAGAAGTAACAGAGCAAAGGTCAGGGCTGGGAAGCCAGTCAGAAACAGAAGGCCAGCAAAAGAGGTTTGAAAAGACAAAGCACAATCAGATTTAAGGAAAACAAATCCCCTCAGGTATGGAATAAAAGCTGTAGTACTGCTTGATCATGATACAGTGACCAAGCTGAGGGCATAAGCAAGAAGAAACAGCAAACAGGAGAATACAAGTGGTAAAGCTTCCTCTGCAACATCCACACAGGGCTTTGTTAAAATAAACAAACAAACCAGAACAGTACTGTGTTCTCCTATGGTTTCACTGATTTATTTTTATTTTTTAAGTGTGCTTCTAGAGCTCTTACCGTATGTGTGAGGACAATACACATCTTGCCACTTACTGTTTATTAATTTTACCTCAAAAATAGTGAGCAAAACCTTTTCTCTCATATGTTCTGGTGGCTCTAGCATGCCAGTGTATATAAAGAGTATAAAGGAGGAAAAAAAAGGTGGAAGAAAACCGTAAATTTTAAACTGAGATGTCATGCCACAGGTAAAACAGTAAAGTACTTGCAAATAGTAAGTGGGACACTGTATTTTCAAATTTGTCCTAAAAATCAGTTAAATGACTTATTTTCCACCAGGCTAGAATGCAGATTCTCTCCCATTCACTTGTTTCCCAAGAATGCCAAACAACGTAGCTGTGGTATTTCTCTACACACTGAGATTTTGCAAGAAACTCTCACCGTCAGCACTGCCTAGTAATCACAAGACCAGGATGATCTATGAATTTAAAGAGGGCTGCTCATGCAATCCATACTTCTTCATTCCTCTCCTCTTTGCACCATTCCATACTCTGAAAGCACTCTTAAAAGTTGTTGCGAACATGAAGGCTATAAACACACTTCACTGCTCACATTAACAGCTTGCAGACCAGCACCTTCTGTGTCCAACAGACAGGAAGAGTATTGGGGCAAGCAGACAGCATACACAGTAACTCCTACAGAGGAAAGCAAGCCTCCCCTGCATGGTTTAACTTCCATAAATATGTACATATAAGACTTCCATCCAGAACACACCTGTTGTACCCCCAACAAGGCCTCGAGCCTCCTGCCCTAAGGACCATTTGTGCCTCCTGAGCAGCTGGCTAGGATTTTCCTGTGCCTTAAACCTGCTAGCTAGCCACCTCCTGCAGTCACCTACCAGGAGATCTTGCAATCCCCGTTCCATAAACCAGCTTAATCAAAGGGAGTAGAAATCTGTAAATTCATAAACTACAGGCTTATAAACCAAAATACAAAGCCACTACTTTACCACTGCAACTTGGTCATTTAAGTCTGGTACACGTTTGCTCCTGTGGTTTCAATCTTCTTCAACACAAGAGATGAGCCTGCAACATCCACAGCAACTACAGACAGCACAAATTCGGGCACCAAAAACATCTATCACATGCCCTTTGCTTGTACAGTCATAAATTCTACTTGCAAATTTTAAGACAAATTCAGCGTAGGTCGCTAGTGTGCACCGTTAGCTAGCTGAACAAGAAGATGCCTGATCTGAGACAGGGTTTTTACACCCTTAAAGTTCTTTAACTTTAGAAACAGGTTTCCTAATTTATATTTAAAAACTCTAAGCAGAAGTCAGAAGCCAGTTCCCCAGCTCATGGTTTCATTTCCATGCTGCTCCCTAGGAAGCATGACAAAGAAACAAAGCCCTTCTAAAGATGCACCCTGCTTGTCCTGCTGCCTCACAGGCCCTGCATTCCCCCGGTCTTCCCTGAGCTCTGCAGAAGAATACAACATTACATTAGCTACAGAGAGCAGCACCGTGATGGGGGTAATTACTCCTTCACTTCTATCTCAAGCAGTATAGTCTCACATTTTACAACATTTGTGTACGTAACTGTCTTTATCAGTGTAGCGATAGGACAAGGGTTAACAGCTTTAAACTAAAAGGTAGATTTAGATTAGAAATAAGGAGTGAATTCGTTACTGTGAGGGTGGCGAGGCCCTGGCAGAGGCTGTCCAAAGAAGCTGTGGCTGCCCCAGCCCTGGGGGTGTCCAGGGCTGGGCTGGATGGGGCTGGGGGCAGCCTGGGCTGGTGGGAGGTGTCCCTGGCTATGGCTGGGGGAAGAACTGGGTGGGCTTCGAGGTCCCTTCCAACCCAAACTGTTTTGTGATTTTATAAGCAAATGCCACTGATGCTGAAAGCCTGGGGAGGTGGGGGATGGCATCTCTCTCCCATCGTCATCCTTTGAGATGCCCTCAGGAAAATAAATAAATAAATAAATAAATAAATAAATCCACTCAGACGAACTTCCTAAAGCAACGGCTTTTTCAGAGATGAAGCTTTTCCACTTGCTAACCAGCTGTGCTTTTTTACGTTGCGCTTTACGCGCTAACTAGTGGCACCCTCACTCCTAACGCCGAGGTTCCTCCTTCCCCAAAGGCAGCACATCCACGGCCTCCGCCTTCCTCCTTCAGGGCGAGCCTTCCCCGCGGTGAAAGCTCGCAGGCAGCTCAGGAGGCACAACGGGAAGGGAGCGGAGCCCTCTGCCCGCAGCCCTGTGACGGGGCCGGCGGCACAGGGCGGTTTTAGGCACCGCCGGGAGCCCGCACTCACCTGCCGCCCTGCAGGCTCGGATCGGCGGCCGGGTCAGGCGCTCCGGGCTCAGCACGCCGAGCTCGCCCCCTGCAACGACACACGCGTGAGGCGAGCGGGACCCCCGAGGGGGCTCCAGCTCCACGCGTCCCCTGCCCAAACCCTCTCGCAGCCCCCACGCCGCTCACCCTCCGGCGCCCCACCGGAGCCGTGCTCGGGCTCGGCCTCCCTCTCCGCCGCCTCCGCCAAGCGGGGGCTCTTTCGCCGCCGCTTCAGCTCGGGGGCGTCCGGCGGAGCCCGCTCGTCGCCGTCCCCCACCATGCCGCTGGCGCTTCAGACAACCACCGCTTTCCCCTCAGCCCTGCCCTTCCCTGCCGCCGCCTCGCTCGGAGCCTCCCCGGGACCGAAGCTGCCGCCTCGGCGCGGCGGGGGCGGCCCCGGCTGCCTCATTTCCCGCAGCGGCCCCGCCGCTTCCTGCGGGCTGAGGGGCGGCCCCTGGGCAGCGCTGCCGCCATGTTGCGCGCGGCCCCGCTGAGGGGGCGACGGCGCCGCCGCCATGTTGTGCGCGGCTCCCCGCGCAAAGCCCCTCTCGGACACCGAAGTTTGGGACTCTCTTTCTTTTTTATTTTATTTTATTTTTTGTACATGTTGTGCATTATTGAGCATGGAGGCTGTGTGAGGGAAGCGCCAGTCACACTCCTGCAACAGCCTCCTGTGTCCACACATTTCACAATAAAGTATTTTAATGCTATACCAGCCCACTGTAAACATTCCGGTTTCGCCTAGAAGCAAGTAAATATTTGTGAAGTAAATTATGCATGCTCTCACCTGTACCGGCAGGTGTCATATAAGATGTAAATGCTGAATGTAGGCATTGAACAACGTTTTCTAAAGCAAAAACAAATGAGGCAATAAATGCTGCGTTGGGAGGTTTCAAAGTACAGCCGAACTGTTAGCGCAATTCAAAGTAGGGAGGAAAAGACCTGCTGGAGGCACGGCTTGTGATCTCTGACCTGGCAGGTGACCTGGTGCGACTACAGCTACCAAGCAGTATCACATTGCTCACAAGAAGAAAAGTGGGGGTCAAGATTAATTAAACGATTAACTAAAAACAATTTAATGAAAGAAAAGCAAAAGCTGCTCACAGAAGCAAGAAAAATCTGCTTTCCATCAGCAGGTGATGTCCAGCTACTTCCTGGGAAGATTGGCTTTAGCAAACACAGCAGTTGTTTCAGAAGACAAACACTTTCATAGCAAATGCTCCTGCTTGCCCTTAGTTTTTAGGGTTGAGCTTGAGGTTATAAGGGATGGAGTATCCCTTTGGGCAGTTAGGGTCCGCTGTCCCAGCTGTGTCCCTTCCCAACCTCTTGTCTGGGACTACTGGCTTTTGGAGGGCTGGAAAGAGAGCCTTGATGCTGTGCAAGCGCTGCTCAGCAACAGCCAAAACTCAAAGCACAGCACTTTTTGGGGTGCCATGAGGACAGTGAGCCCCATCCCAGCCAGACCCAGTGCATCACCAGTACACTAGTTCAGGATGCTGTGGGAATAGAAAGAGAGCAGACCATGGCATAGGGCTGGGCTTTTTGCACTTCACCCAAATGATATTTCCCCACCCAGTCCTGCACTAACTGTTTACAGACCTGGTGTCCACAAATGAGTCTAATCCTGAAACTCTGCCCCCATCACCCCTGTGCCAGGAAGGTCTGGAAGTTTCCTGCACATAGCATAAAAAATGTACTTTTTTTCTGCCCACTCAATCCTAACCTGCTGCCTGTTTTGCAAATGTCTCAAGTTCTAGTAACGAGGGGTTTGGTGAACAATAACTCCACGTGGATCAGCCCTCCCCTCTGTCAGCCTTCTGCTCCCCAAATTGAAGAGTCCCACTCCCAGACTCTGCCCTGTACCGGCACTGCTTCAGTCACCTTTGCCTGTGCCTCGTCTCAGCCATTTGCAGATGGTAAAAGGGTTCCAGGCTGACCTGGGGGGCTGCAGCCTCTGTCCCTTGCTTTGATGCCTTTCCTCAGTGTGCCCTGTGCCATGCCACCGTTTCCCATGAAATGGGAAGTATTACCATTTTTTTTGAAAAGCATTGCCCAGATGTATTTAAGCCTACAGCACAGAAATGCAGCCAGAAGCACAGTCCAAAAGGAGTTCAAAAACACTGAGCGCTTCCGGGAATGACAGCCCTGCTTCTCCTGGTGGAAGAGCTGCCAGCACTGGAGAGGAGGGAGGAAAACTACAGCTCCCAGCAGCCTGCCTGGGCTGCCGTGGAAGGGCAGGGTTCACCCTCGCGCCGACAGCAGCGGAGGATTTAGGGCGCGTTCGGGAAAAGGGCTGTCCGGCCGAGCCTAAAGGGCTTCCAGGAAGGACAAGCCCCGGGGCCATCGCTGGCCACCTTGCTGCTTCTCTTCACAGCCCCGACAGGCTCCAGCCCTGCCCAGGTAAGTGTCCGAGGGCACGGCGGCTTTGTGCTTCCCTTTCTGCAAGTGGGAATGGCACAGAGAAGGGAGGGACAGCAGCCAGGCCAGGACAGCCATAAATGAACCCCCACACTCCTGGATCTTGTTTTTAGCAAGAAAACTGATCTGTAGAGGAGCCAAAGGGAAAGGTTCCCCTCCAGCCGCTGCGACGGCTGGGTATTGAGATCTTTGATCTGCATGAACCCAGCTCCAGCGGGGAGAGTTTCTCTGGAGTTTTCCACGTTGCCTGTGGCTGGTCAGCAGGCAGGCGTTGCCCTTGTCACTGAAGGTTCGTGGCATACAGTACCAGTTACATGAACCCGTTTTCATGCCTCCCAAATAATTTTGAGCATGGAGGGGGGATTCTCTTCTTCCACCATGAATCACTGTGGCTGTGTTTGTGCTTGTCAGGTCTACAGATGTTCGGCTGCAGTTCCTGAGGCCAAGGCAGGATGATGGTCCTGCTGGGGGTAGGATTTGGTCAGCCACCTCACCAGCAGGGAGACAAATCCCTGCACAAGCAAAGGAGAAAGTGAAGTAAAAGGTACTGAGACCCAACAGGAGCAAGAAAATGGAAAAGAATCCAAGTGTGGATCTGCCTGGAGGTAAGCCAACCCTGTGCTTGCTCCATCTCCTGGGAAAATCCCATCGCGAGAGTATTTCAACAGTGATAAAGGAAACTGAAACAAAATCACAAACTGAGAAAAATCCCATCTTCTCCAGGCCATGTAGTAACAATTTGCCTTCACTTTCGGATTCTGGTCAGCAGCAAGTTTAGGCTCTGTGTCCAGAATGGCAGCACAAGAAGGGCTAAAGATAGAGCTGTAGGCTAGGAGAACTTTGTTCCTGGTACCCTAGTGCTTCCCCCTGAGAAACAGCTTTGTAACTTGGGCTGCAGGGAGGGGAACACCTCCTCTGGGCCAGCTGCCAAGTATAAGTGCAATCAGGTAGAGCAGCAGGGTTATGCATGGTATGTGGCAGGGGTAGAGTCACCTCCCTCTGGTGACCAGTCAAGGCTCTGTTTAACACAGGTGTCTCAGATGGACCCACAAGGAGAAGTGGGGAGTTAACAACAAACAGGCTTCCAGTGAAGAAGTGAGTCCCATCGGGTTGTATCTGCCAGGTGGGCATGACGCAGTTCACCTCAAGTGCAGGATCCAAATTCTGCAGAGGCCAGAAGCCACAGATCTGCAGACGTTAAATAATAAGGCAGTTTTCCACCACCCAGAGATACAAAACCTGCAGAATAGGCAGGGCAAGGAGCACTGCTTGTGCCCAACTTGAATAGCAGGATACCTCCATGTTCACTGCATTTCAGTTCCTACCATGCACTTACATCCTCCTGGTGCCTTAATACACGAACATTTCAGTGATACCTTGATGCTATAATCTTATCAGACCCGTCCTAAGCATTCAGAATTGCTCCTGTAACAACAGGAACAAAGCAAAAAAGAATGTAAAAGTCCAAAGGACAGCATGTTCTGACATGTGGCAAGCACAGCTTTTCTCTGTTTTCGAATTAGGAGAGAGTTCCTTCCATTTTTGTCAGTCTTTTTTTTTCTAACTAAGCATCATTATTTCTCTGTCATTGTAGTGTAGTTTTCTCACTTTTGGTCACCCCAGGTGCTCAGCTGTGTTGTGGCCAACCAACCACACTGTGGTGATAACATTTGAGCTTTAAAAAACCAAAGCTACCAGCATTGGACAGGTCAAAGTTTGGAGAGAGGATTGCATCTCTGAGAGTGATCGCTCATTGTGTGGCCACTACTACAGTCAAAAATCGTAGAGGGCAATTTGAGCCGTCTGTTTGGACAGAAGGCAGTGTGATTCCCTGGTGATGCTGTCTGATTGTGGTAAACTCTTCTCCAGAGCAGCTCGTGTAGATGTTTCTGAAATGCAGGACCCGGGAGTTTTACAGGGTGGTGGTGAAGCCCTGGGTATTCCCATGTCCTGCATGGCTAGCTGAGCTTGTGAACTCTGATCCCAACAGCTGGGCCAGCCCAAGATGAGGTGGAGAGCACAGCAGAGCATCCTGCACACCAGGAGCCCCCCAGAGGAACACTTGAGCACCAAGAGGCGAGCAGGTGCCCTGAGACCTCCTGCAAACCAGAGGAGGACTCTTCGGTGAGTAATCCACCAACTGCTCTCGGGGAAGAAGTGAAGCCTTCAGAGTTAGCTGGCCCTACAATGGAGGAGAAGGCTCCTCAGGAAACTGAAGCATCACTGGAAGAACCTGTGGAGAAGAGAGATGGTGTCTCCAAAAGACCTCAGGAAGAAGATGACTCAGACAGAGGTGAGTCCCTCCCCATCTGCCTGTACTGCATTTCCAAAATGCTGATAACCTGGGCCTTTCCTTCGAGAAGGCAGAACAGGAGAAAAGGTGGCTGCTTCTTGTGCTGAAAGAAGCTAAGCCTAGGTCTGTGAATTTCACTCCCTACAGTTGTACAGGCCCAAGACAAAACGGACAGCAAAGGAGACAGCAGTGTCCTCCAGGAAACTCAGCAGGACATGGAGATAAGCAGGCAGTGTGAAAGCTGCACAGCAGAGGAAGATGCTGTATCAAGAAAGGAGTCACTGAGCTCTGAGAGCAAAATGACACATTCAGATGTGAACGCCACAGAAGATGTCACTGAGGGCGTCTCAGCAGAGGAGAGCACCAGTGTCCCTCTGCTAGGTCAGGAGCCAGGAGAGCACAAAGAGCCAGAAACACAGGAGAGGGAATCCTCAAGCACGTTAAGGAGCAAACATGGGACAAAAGGTGAGCTGGTGGTAGTGCTCATTGTAGTGCTTGATCATTCATAAGTCATTTCCGTAAATAACACTTGAAATTTGAGCCACAGGTTGGTTTTGTAAGATTCAGAATATGTTGCAACTTCTTATGTTCAGCCTCAGAATGTCTCTATTGAATAATGACCTTACATTTGGGTTTAATTTGCTGTTTCTGTGTTAACATAGACGTTTGGAAGAGTAGCCCCATCGGCAATAAAATCTGGGGTACAGGAAGAAGGTGGCGGAGACCGGGTTGGCTTCCAAGCTGGCCTTTGCATGGAGGCAATGAATACTATGTCCAATATTCAACAGAAAGAGACTAGATAGACTTAAAATTATTCAAGTCTATCATATTAAATAACCAGTCTAGGAAAACTGCTGTTGTTTGGGGAAGATCTGGCAACGTAGCATTTAATGAAGGAACTGCCAGTCCCTGTAGGATGCTGTGCACTGGGTCTGGCCAGCACAGAGTTAGCTTCCAGCACAGCAGCCAGCAGGGGGTTGTGTTTTGGATTTGTGGTTAAAAATAAAGCAACAGAAAAGTGTTGATAAGGCACCTGTGTTTGGGCTACTGCTGAACAGGGCTTGCATAGCCTCAAGGCTTTCTCTTTCTGCCAGCAAGTAGAATGGGATGGGCTAAAGATTTGGAGGGGACACAGCTGGGACAGCTGTCCCAAATTAACCAGAGATTATAAACTATAATGTAATGCTCAACAATAAAACTGGGGAACAGGAAGAAGAAGGAGGAGATGTGGTTGGTCATTGCATGGAGACTCTCTGGTCATTGGTCCACTTGGGGAGGTGATTGCATCATTTGTGACCCCCACTTCCTTCACCTCTTCAGCTGCCTTTAACTTCACCCACAAGTTTTCTCACTTTTGGTCACCCCAGGTGCTCAGCTGTGCCATGGCCAACCAACCACACTGTGGTGATAACATTTGAGCTTTAAAAAAACAAAGCTACCAGCATTGGACAGGTCAAAGTTTGGAGAGAGGATTGCATCTCTGAGAGTGATCGCTCATTGTGTGGCCACTACTACAGTCAAAAATCGTAGAGGGCAATTTGAGCTGTCTGTCTGGACAGAAGGCAGTGTGATTCCCTGGTGATGATGGCTGGTTGTGGTAAACTCTTCTCCAGAGCAGCTCGTGTAGATGTTTCTGAAATGCAGGACCCGGGAGTTTTACAGGGTGGTGGTGAAGCCCTGGGTATTCCCATGTCCTGCATGGCTAGCTGAGCTTGTGAACTCTGATCCCAACAGCTGGGCCAGCCCAAGATGAGGTGGAGAGCACAGCAGAGCATCCTGCACACCAGGAGCCCCCCAGAGGAACACTTGAGCACCAAGAGGCGAGCAGGTGCCCTGAGACCTCCTGCAAACCAGAGGAGGACTCTTCGGTGAGTAATCCACCAACTGCTCTCGGGGAAGAAGTGAAGCCTTCAGAGTTAGCTGGCCCCACAATGGAGGAGAAGGCTCCTCAGGAAACTGAAGCATCACTGGAAGAACCTGTGGAGAAGAGAGATGGTGTCTCCGAAGGACCTCACGAAGAAGATGACTCAGACAGAGGTGAGTCCCTCCCCATCTGCCTGTACTGCATTTCCAAAATGCTGATAACCTGGGCCTTTCCTTCAAGGAGGCAGAACAGGAGAAAAGGTGGCTGCTTCTTGTGCTGAAAGAAGCTAAGCCTAGGTCTGTGAATTTCACTTCCTACAGCCGTGCAGGCCCAAGACAAAACGGACAGCAAAGGAGACAGCAGTGTCCTCCAGGAAACTCAGCAGGACCTGGAGATAAGCAGGCAGTGTGAAAGCTGCACAGCAGAGGAAGATGCTTTATCAAGAAACGAGGCACTGAGCTCTGAGAGCAAAACGACACATCCAGATGTGAACGCCACAGAAGATGTCACTGAGAGCGTCTCAGCAGAGGAGAGCACCAGTGTCCCTCTGCTAGGTCAGGAGCCAGGAGAGCACAAAGAGCCAGAAACACAGGAGAGGGAATCCTCAAGCACGTTAAGGAGCAGACATGGGACAAAAGGTGAGCTGGTGGTTGCACCCTGCTGCTGCTTCTGTGTGTACATGCCCGTGCTTTGCATAGGCATTGGAAAATGTAATAATGAGGTTTCTAGTGGCTGTTTTCAGTTTTTTGGAGTATTTGCTTCTTAGCACAAAATTAACTGGCTTCGCTCTCTCTGTCTGCTCCCTCCTCCCCCCTCTGTTTCGGAGCACTCAAAGTACCATTAACTCAAAGCAATATTAACTTCTAACTCTTTTCCACAGCTGGAAGCTCTGGAAAGCTCTGTTACTTGTCTGACAACCCAACTTATCCACTCCCTCAACAGCGAGTGACAAATTTCTTTCTCACTGTAGGACGTGCAGCCCCACAGCCAGAGGCTCAGCCATGCTTGCAGAATGTCACCACTCAAAATACAAAACAAGAGAAGACGAAAGAGTTCAACTTACTGAAAGGTGAGGAAAAGAAGCTTCCCTTGTGCGTTACTCATCGACCAGAAGGCCCCGATCCACCAGGAACAAGTAATGAAGCACATTTAATTCTTCTTCTCTCTTGGGATCCTTCACAGCCTTCTAAGGGTTCGAGGGAACTGCTTCTCATCAGGCAATAGGGATTTTGGGGAAACAGCTCACAAGAAGGCAATCCATCCCCTTAAAGATAGGGGAATGTCTGACCCAGTAGTAGGAGGAAGGCAGCTTAGGAACACTTAGCTGGGTCTGCCACCTCCATACATGGAGGCAGGTGCTCCAAAGGGTAACAAATCTTAAAGAAAACAGAGGTGTGTGTGGGGGAATGGGACAGGAGAAAGCTTGGTGCCAGCTGTAATTTCCTGTTTTGCACTGTAATTACAAAGCTGGAGCCCTGCCTCCATCTCTGGAGCTGCAGCCCCCCCAGCTGGTGAAGGAGCACAGATCCCACAGCATGGAGCAAGCACCTTCTTCACTGTTCCTGGGATCCCAGAGAGCGTGCTTACCTGAACCACGTTGCTGTCATGGGGGAAGGTCAAGCAGGGGGAAAAGAGCCCTTGTAGCCACTTTTCAGCATATCACCATGGGTAATTTGGGACTGACTGCTGTTCCCTGTTTGTATCTCTTCCCTGCTGAGCAGGACTTCTCATTCTGGGCCTATTATTGCTCATCTTCTGCATACTCTTCTTCATCAACCCAACCGCCGAGTCCCAGCCGGCCCCCAGGAACCCCACGGTGGAGGCCTTCCTGTCCCATTTCAACGAGCTGCAGGACAAGTTTCCCGGGCAGAATCCCCAGGTGTGGTTTCGCGGGCGCAAGTTCTTGCAGAAGCACCTCAACACATCCAAGCCCACGCAGCCAGCCACCATCATCCTCACGGCCGCCCGCCAGGCTGAGCGGACCTTGCGGTGCCTTAGCACCCACGTGGCTGACGCCTACTCGGCCGCCCTGCATGCCAGCACGGCGCAGATCGATGGCAGGGACCTGTCTGAGCTCCAGAGTGACGAGGCCAAGCTGCAGGTGGACTCAGAGCTCAGTTCAGCTTTCCAGGCTGGGTACCGTGCTGCGGTGGTGCACCGCTTCGAGCTGCTGCCGGCAGGGTCCACGCTCATCTTCTACAAGTACTGCGACCACGAAAGTGCTGCTTTCAAGGACGTGGCCCTGCTGCTGACCGTGCTGCTGGAGCAGGAGGAGCTGGAGACCCAGATCAGCCTTCCGAGGGTGGAAGAGAAGGTCCATGACTTCCTCTGGGCCAAGTTCACCGTTGCCAGGACCCCCAGCTCCTACGACTACATAGACTCTGACAAGCTGAGTGGGCTGTGGAGCCGCATCTCCCACGTGGTGCTACCAATCCATCCGGTGCAGAACATTGAGAAGGGGGGCTGCCACATCCACACCAAAACCTAGGGACAGAGGCTGCCAGAGCCCTGGGAAGGGCTGAAAAGCCAGTCCTGGCCAGCCCTGGTGCAGGCAGAGACACAAATGAACAAGGAACTCACTTCGTAACACCCCCGTGCTATTCCTCTGCAATTTGTTTCCCATTCTTCCTGGGAAGAGTTCAACAGGTACAAATTGATCCAGGCCTTTTGGCCAGCTGGAGGCAATAGACTGTACGCTTCCTTCTGACAGGTGGGAAGAGCTGATATTTTAGACTGCTAGTTGCACAGGAGCACATTACAGTGTGGGGAGGCAGGAGGAAAAACAGTGCTTTGCAGGCAGTGGAACAAAGGAAGGTCAAATTCCCTAAACCCAGCATTCTGAAGTCATGCTTCAAAAAGAAAAACAGTTTGCTAGTCAAGGGTTTGACCAGTCAGTTCTGATACAGCTCCACTGACCGATTTACAGACAAAGGCCAGATCCTAAATGCCATCTGGCATTCAAACAAACCTGCAATCCAGAATTCCCCCAAACATCGATTACAAAAAATTTAAATTTGTCAGCACTTAAACACTACATAAAAGCAAGGGAATCCCACACACAGAGCAGCCCTTACGCTGTTCTGAAAACAGAGAACGAAACACAAAGCGCTTCATTATCGCTCTGATGGTGCAAAGCCTCAAGGGATCACGCAGGTAAAGGAATGAGTTTAACTTAATGCTACCTCTTAAAAGAGTTCAGTTGTGATCCGTTTGCCACCACAGGGCTACAAGCAGCTCTTTGGGCTGATGCATCAGCCTTGGTCCTACATGATTCCTCTTCACCCACGTATCTGATCTGCACTTAGGGCTGGAAGCCATCGGAGGCATTTCTACGTCATTTCCTGGCACAGATGGTGAGCCCTCAGGGTCACGAGAGGAGCGAGCTGACAAAATGCGCCCTCAAGCCCCTTCATGGCTTTTCCAGGGTAATTCCTGACACACTAGGCCTTGCCCAGGGACCATGTATTTGCAGCCCAGAAGTTCCCTGGCTTGCTTTCTGCGATTCTGCCTGCCCCTCCCCAGCTAACTTTTATTGATGAATGTAGATGATGACACTGATATTTATTTCAGACCACGTAAGGCAGCACACCGGCTCCTTGCCCACCAAAGGTACATTTCCCTTCCTGCCAGGCAGGTGGTGCTCTGGCTGCTACTGGCAGAGCTGATACCAACTAGTAAAGACAAAATATTTGGCATAAACACCAGAAACCCTTAAGCAGGCTGGTTTCGTACTGTACCTCCTCTTCTGCACCCCAAGAAGAGAAAGCCGAGTCCTGCAAATGCTGTGGTGGCCCCGCACACTGAATTGCTGCAGGAGTGCTGGGGCAGAGCTGCTAACTCAGGGAGCACCTAGGAGCAGGCACAGGTTGAAGTATTTATAATAACCCAGCAGCCTGCCCCAGGTGTCAGCCCCTCGTGCCTACAATCCTGCCTGCTGGAGCACAGCGCGGCTTCTCTCTGTACAGGCAGCACAGACTGAAGCCTTGCCGAGGCCGAGTCTGCATCTGAACAAGACACAAATTGAGAACAGGTCGCTGTTTTTACAAGCAGTGCATCTGAGTTCTTCAGACCCCTGTGTTGGCCGGGTCTTCTGCCAACGGTGCCTTGCTGATCTGCCCAGCTGCTGGCTCAGCTGCTCACACCAGTGCCTGCAATCACAGCCCGTTTCTCCCGTCCTCTGCCACGTGCCTTGTCCTCCCGTGGGAGATTTGTGGCCATAAACCTGGAGCAGGGGACAAAAAGAGGGAAGAAAAGAGGATTATTTGTTCAAATGGGAACCAAAGAGCAGACATTTCATTTCCTTAGACACCAGTCACAGGAAGACAAGACTTAGGAGGTGTTGCCCACTCTCTCCACACCTGACAGCACTTTATCCACTACCCCAAACTTACTGATGTTTATCTCCATTGGAGACATGGAGCTGAGTTACCCCTGCAGCATTAGCTGTGGGTTAGACATGAAGTGTCCCTTTGCAGTAGTTTTAACCACGCCAAACAGCAGGCTAGACATGCTGGAGCCCAGCATCAGCAGACCAGCCTCAGGGCTTGATTTTGTACAAGATACCAGTTGCTTCCTCCCCTTCCTCTTTTTTTCCACTGCTTTCCACTACTTTGGTAACAGAAAACAGTTTCTGCTCTGCATGGTTCAGCATTGGCACTGATGTAAGAACTGGCAAAGCATTAATCATGTTATTGTTATAGTATTTTAAAGTTAACTCACTACCAGTTTTATCTACTGTGTGTATAATGCATACTCAAGGCAACTTCATGCTGCTTGGGCACCTCGCTGTAAGCATCATCCAGCAAAGCTGTTCTAATACAGATATATTTTTATGACCTTTTAAAGATTTAAAAAAAAATAAAATCTGCTTGCTTCTGAAACAAGATTTCTATTTAAAAATAAATGAGATTGTGAAAGAAACCAGCAGTCTTCAAATTGAGATGTAGCCTTACTGTATTCTGTTCTTTTCTCTAGCTATTTTCAGTTCACTAAGCAAAAGAGCTCATCATATTGGACAAAGTTTTATTTAGGTCAGGGCTGTAATTGTGCAAACAAAGTGAATACTTGCTTTTCCTGGAAGAACCCTAAACAACCTTTTTCTCAGTAGTTTGAGACAAACATCCACAGCTTCTTCAGCTAAGCCCAAAACTGAAAGCAGCCCCACAAACTGCTTTGGAGAGACCCAGCTGCAAAGTGCAATCCCAACTGAAACATACTGAAGTTTACATAATAATTAATGATAATAATTAAACTGAAACCCACTGACAACTGAGAAAGTTTAGACAGCAAATATATTGCATTTCAACACCCTTCCACTGTACTCATGGTGGAAAAAAAGTCTGTTCCACGCAATTTCACAACACCTCAGCACACCCAAATTTTAACATTTATGCTGAATTATTTTGCCCGGCTCCGGTTTAAACAGATGGAGCTTTTTTCAGTCTTGCCTCCAAATTCAGAATCACCCAAACAGAGTAGCCAAATGCTTTCCAAGAGCAGCTCTATCTGGAAGGGTGCATTGTTTTGGGATGTTTTTCCCCCTCGGATGTCATGCTCATCCTGATGTGTGTTGGTAAAGAGCACGATCGTCCTTGCACCTGATGCAAGGAAAGGCTGAACTGAGAGTGAGAATGGTGCCTGCTGTTGTAATTTGAGGGCTAAATCTGCAGCAGCACAGAGAAATGCTCTTTAATGCATACCAAGCAAGAGCCCCCTGTGCCCTGGGGCCAGCTTGAGGTGGGGGGGGGGGACAACCTCAGCAAGGCCCTCCGCTGGTTTATCCCACACAGGGATTTGGGTTACTGTCTCCTTTCTGGACTAAACTTCATTCAGAAACATCACAACTCGGGCAGCAGGAGGTGGGTGCCTCCCTAGGGCAGGGTGACAGCTCGAGGGACACCACCAGGCGACACCAGGGGTGTGGGGCACAGCCAGACGCACCCACAACAGCTCCAGAGGAGGGAAACCTTTCCTCTGCACCGGCACGGACCGAAGCTAGAAGAAGGCAGGATGAGGGGCGATGGGCAGCGACCTCGGCTCTCGCAGTGCTCCCAGCACAGGGAAGGGGCAAAGCACCAAGGAGCCCCTCGCTGGCCTCTCCCTGCCGTTTGCATCTGGCTCCAAGGAGAAGGCTCTGCAGATCCCTGGCGAGGGCACTCGAGAGCTGACAATCCTCAGGGCCAAAGCACAGGCAGCAGCATGCTTCAAAATGGGAGGTGGAAACAGCCTCCCCTCCTTGGAGGCCTGCTCCTTCCTCTGCCCCAGCAACCCAGGACCACCCAGCTGCCTCCAGGAAAGTTTTAGGACATTTCGCCCTCTGCCTCTTCCACGTTTTCAGATTAAGCTGAATGAAGCCACTCTTTTCTTTGTACTGAAGGGGATGAGCTGCAGAAGGAAGGACTCCCCCCATTTCCATAGTCAGAGCTTGTCTGCGGAGAGGAGCCTTGGGCCACACAGGTTCCTTCTCAAAGGAAGAACAAAGCCCTGCCTGGGGGCCAGAAAGGGGCATCTGTGCTGGGGCAAACACCAGGTACAGCCAGGCAAATTGCTGGAACCGTGTGGCCAGTGGGACAGACCACAAGCCCAGCACAACATCCTGCACATCAGGATGTTGCAGAAAAGCAGGGAAGACTGCTGTCAAAGCCAGGCTCCCTCCAGCTGCCTGGTCAATGGGACACGAATGTCTGAGGGCAGGGAAGAAAACACACACAGAAACAAAGGGGTGTCCAAAGACTTTTACACTCCAGACCGAAGCCTTGCATGCATTCTTCTAAACACTCAGCTTCTATAATTAATGAACGTAAGGCTGAAATCCTAGGCAACTCCCAGAAGGCAAGGGATGAGGGCAAATCAGTCCCCTGCAAGCAGCCCATGCATCTGAACATGTCTGGTTACAAACACGCAAACAGACGTTGGTTTTGGTAGCTGGTGATGGTTTTATTGGCAAGCATTTAAATGTATTAATCTGTTTAATGGCATCATCAAATCCTTCCCTACAATAGTTATCTGGAGGGTCCCAGGACCGTGGGGGAACCTTTACATTCCACACCCTTGCTTCCACATTGACTGAGAGTATTCAGAATCTTCCACAAACATTAAGAGAACAACCACACTGCTTAAAACTCGGGACCTAAAATCGCAAGCAGCATTTTAACACTATCTAGCTGCATTACACTTTACATTTGCCTCACCCCTGTGACCAGAAGAGGCTCAGGAGATGCACGTCTGGGATGAGAGCAGGACTAACACAAAAGGTCAGGACAGGCACCGAGGGGCCCTGCAGGGGAGAGCACTGCAGTTCACCTGGATTTGCCCTGTCATGCTCTGGTAGTGCCTCACACGCAATCCCCCCTCCCCAAATCCTCTCTGCACCATATGTTACTCAACAGCCTGCTGCTGCCTCCTGCCCTTCCTGGGGCTGCAGCTCAG
Source organism: Aythya ferina (assembly GCF_964211825.1). Lineage (NCBI taxonomy): Eukaryota > Metazoa > Chordata > Aves > Anseriformes > Anatidae > Aythya > Aythya ferina. The sequence continues at coordinate 12,720,129 of NC_140304.1, forward strand.
CAGCTGGTGGTGAGGGGCTGAAGATCAGCCACAGCACAGCTTGTGTGAGAGCAGCACAGCACCCAGCAAGCTCATGCAGCCGGAGCTGGCCTCCGTTTCCTTCTTACCCGCAGCCTCTCCCCCACCTCTGCACCTCCACAGGGCTCTGCTTATCTTCATGGCAGGAGCTGCCTCACGAGGAGCATTATACAGGGCTGCAGCAGGGCACAAAACCCAAGGATCGACTCAAGCTTTAGTGGAAGGCAGCTCACGGAGAAACTACATTATTTCACAACTCCTCTCCCTTGTTTTCTGTGGGATGGGTCAGTAGCAGGTTGCCCTCCTCCTCCCTTTGCCCCCCACCTGCTGGCAGACGGCTTTGATCAGGGGCCCCGCGTTGCTCCCCCCTGCTGCCACCCCTCCATCCTTCCTCTCCCCTACCGAGAGGCTGAAGCCCTGGGTGGGGGAGAGGTGTGGAGGCCTCGCATCACCTTCCCACACCAACCACAGCACATCTGGCAGGCAGAAGCCACGGCTGCCAAATTCCTGCCCAGGCTGGGGACACCTCATGCCTGGCACCAAGGCGTGTGGGCACAGAAGAAGCAGGGCATCGTGGCCGAGGCTGTGCCACGATCACAAGCACTGCGGGGGGATCCAGCAGGGAGCGGGGAAGGTGCCAGGAAGCTTTTTAAGCCATTTCCTTCCTTTTTGAACTCACACAGTTGACCAGCTCAGCACGCCAGACTGAGAGCAGTGCCTGGAAGATTGGGATCAACAGAGCCCTTTAGTCTGGGACGCCCCAGGTTGCTTATGGGGGCTTCAGCTTCCTCCAGGGCCTCATGCAGTGCAAGCAGGATGCGGCGGGCTCGTCCTGTCACTGCTGACAGGGATCTGGAGGGGAAAAAGCAGCGAGCGAGGCGGTGAGCCTCGTGTCCTCCCATGAACCACGACCCGCTCCGTTTGCCATACACACCCCGCAGCTTTCCCTCCCGCTGAAACAGCGAAGCCCAAAGCCAGGCGATCGCCCAGCGAGCAGCATCTCCCCCAGCTTTTCGGGATAAAACACCAAAAAGCAGCCCCGGGCCGGGGCCAACCCCCTCCACCTTCCCCCGGCGCCTTCCCCTCAGGAGGCCGGCGGCGGGGCGGGACGGGGCTGGGGCTGAGCCCCGGGGCTGCCCGGCCCCGCCGTGCCCCGCTCCCCGCCCCCGGCGGCTCCGAGCGCCGTCTCCCCCCCTTCATCCCTCCCTCCCCCGGCGGCTGCGGGCCGCTGCCGGCCGCCCGGCAGGTTGTAAAGTCATTAAGCCCCTCAGCCATGCCGGCCCGCGCCCCGGCGGCTCCTGCCACGGCCGCTGGTGGGCCGCCACCGCGCCGCCTCCTCCGCGGCAGCAGCAGCAGCAGCGCGGCATGGCCGCCGCTCCCCGCCGCCTCCTCCTCCTCCTCCTCCTCCTCTTCCTCCTCCTCCTCCTCCTCCTCAGCGCCGCCGCCCCCCTCGGCGCTAAGGTAAGCGGCGGCGGAGCCTCCCCCCTGCTCGCCCCTCGCCCTTCCCCTCAGCCTCCTCCGCCAGCACAAAAGGCCGGCGGGGCGAGGGGGGTCCCCGGGGGGCTGCGGGGCCTCGCCGCTCGCCTGGGTGCCGGGCGGGGCGGTGACAGCCGGGGGGGATGGCAAAAAGGGGGATCTGTGCTTTGAGACCCCCGCGGGGGCACCTTGATCCCCTGAGGTGCATGTGCGGGAGCCGGAGCCTGGTGCTCCCCTTGTCCCTGGTGTCAGAGCAGCGCTGAGCCCCTGCAGCGAGACCTTCCCCTTGTCCCTTTTCCCTTTTCCCTTTCCCCTTACCCCTTTCCTCTTCCCCTTCCTTCCCCTTTGGCCAGACCACCCTTCACAGGGTGCTGGCCGAGCCCCCCGCTCGCAGGGGTCACCGCACACCCTGGGGCTCCACGTGCGAGCTTCCCGGCCAGGTCCCTCTGTGCACGAGGGATCCTGCGCTGCTAGCAGAAAGAAAAAGGGCTTGGAGTGTTTTTTTTCCTTCCCCAGACAAAGCCATGGTGAGGTGAAGCAGTCTCACAAGAGCTGTCTAATGCACAGCGATAGGCACCGCAGCTTTACACCCAGCTTTGTCCAGCAGCGTCTCCTGAGCTGGGCTTGTCCTCGTTTTAAGCTCAGGCAGTGTCCCGCTTCCACTGCGTGTTCACCGCCTGCTCTGCTTACCCCAAACCATAGGGCTCTGCCAGACAGAAACTTCAGGCAGAGCAAGCCGGGTCAAGCTGAGCAGCTGTGAAATCCTTCATCTAGGCGTGGAGGAGTCCCGTTCAGGTCGGTGACTGCATACACAAGCCTGGGCTGCTCGGGGTCCTGCTGCCACAGACCCCCGTGGGGGCACCCAGGACCCCGTGGCTCCAGGTGACCCCGCAGAGATGAAGGATTGCACGCTGCAGGAACGGCTGGTGGTATTGCTGCATGCCCTCCGATCGCTATCTTCCGTGCCAGGCCGTGCACACAGCAGTCATTAAGGGATTAACCTGCAATTGCTTTTGCTCTCTGGTTTTCTACAGCAGGGTTATACAGAGAATGCGATAGAAAGCCTCCATCCCTAGATAAGCAAATTCCTCCCTGTGTGGAGCTGTCTCGGCTCAGTGTATTCAATGCCTCTGAAAAAAACTGGTGGTAGAGATTCCTGTCCTGCACACCCCACATTGCTCCCTTCTTTCCCTTCAGAGATTTCCAGCTGTTCTACTAGCTCATCCCAAAGTAAGCGTGTTCTCCTACTTGAAGGGAAGGACCTAACCAACTTGGATCAAGTATTTTGTAATGACATGCCTGTGAACTTTCTTTCATGGCAGGATTATAAACAGTACTTCATAGTTCTTTGCTGGCTTCTGTTTACCAGCTTTCTAATTTGCTTCTCATCTGTGCCTCATTATATGTCCAGATTTCTGTTACTTATCTGCTGCAATATCACATCTTTTGCAAGTTTAGCGTTTTTCCCCGGATTGGTCTTCTTCCTACTCCCATACAAATTATTCTATAGGTCTCTTTTTACCTCTGGGTACTTTCCCATCATGGGAAATTCCTTCTGTGGTATCTTGTTAAAATATTTCTAAGCAAAATCTGGTTTTATATCTGTGTCCTACAATGAATCTCTCATACAAACTATCTCTATACAAATAGGCTAAGACAATGACAGAAGAAGAAATAGCTTTATACAAACATCATTTTTGGGGGTAAAACATCAGGGCACAATTGCAAACCCTATTGTTTTTTTTTTTTCAGGGCTTGCGGCAGAGTTTATTGCCACAGCTTTGATCAGAGCACAACACAGGGAACCCAGACCAGGGGGGCTGAGCATGGCCATTCATTTCCAGGAGTGTAAGATAATAATCTGGCAGCCGTTCCAGGCATTAGGACATCTGAAGCTACTTAGTATTTCAGTAAGTAGCACAGTTTGCTGTAGAGAGAAGCCCTTAGGTAAAGGATCCTGGAAATTTCTGGTAGAGGACACGCGGTTAATGACCTCGGGAAGGGTCTGTTCGGAATTTAGTTCATTTCCAGCTGCTGTTTCTTCTTGTCTTAGAAGCTCTGACAGGGCTGAGCTTACAACAGCTACTTGTGCCCTTCAGTGGTGGTCAGGGCCCGAAGGCATGTCAGGCTGCAACAGAGGGCGTACCCCTGCGAGCTCCTCTATTAAGGCGAGCTGAACAGGGATGTTTGTTGTCTCTCTTCCTAGAAAGCCTTTTTTTCCCCAAGACACAGACTAATGAATCCCGAGATTCAATATGGGAGACTAAGCCAGTGACACAGTCATTGCCATTATTCCCAGGCTTCTGGGAAACCCATTGTAGTTCAGAGCTGATCTGACGCACGGCAGAGAATCGTTAGAGGATTTATTTTGTCCCTTTCTGCTCTTCAGAAAGACTGCCTGGAAAACCGATAGGATGTCAGCCTGGGCTCGCCCTCCTGTGCTGGGCTGCAGCATTTTGTTTGTGGCAGCCTTTGTTTGGTGTCGATGGGGGGGAGAAGGGAAACAGCTGCCGAGTCTTTGGGTAGACAGAAAAAGCTTTCAGTGGTGCTGGCTTAGAGACTGATGTTTCCATCATTGGTATTGGTAAATCTGGAGGCAGATGTTCTACCCTGGAAGAGTTCCCCACCCTGCCTTATCTTTTCAGTCTGGGCAGGAGGGCTAGAACAAGGTTTGTGTGCATAATGCACTGCAGAGTGCTCCTGGTACCCCCCTGCACCAGTCCACGCAGGCTGTCCTACACGCCTTGCTCCTTAGATTACAGCAGGTTGGGTTTTAAAGCTCTGGTCCCCCCACAGCAAGGGGACAGGAGGGCAACCTTCACCTGTGTGTTTGTACAGCCTCTGTCCAGTGAGGCACAGAAACAGCATGGTTAGCCTCAGAGAGGAAGAGCTGCAGCTGTGTGATCACCTTGTGCCAAGCCACAAGTGCCTCGAGGGAAATTCTTGCGGAGAGCACCTGGCTGAGCTGGAGCATGGTCTGTCTTAGCTACCGGTGGTAATTTCTAGCCCTAACATTTCTCAGCACCTAAGGAATTGTACCTGATCTCTTCCCTGCTTTGGGCAGAGCCCCCATCCAAGCCCAGGCAGAACCAGCCTTGCGAACACTGGACCTACGCCTGCCTCCTGCTCCAGCATTTCTAGCCTGCTCTGTGGGTGGTTCTGCAGCACAGCACAAGTTAGAGCAGCTTTAGCATCTCCCACAACCAGGGCAGTGCAAAAGAGTTGTTTTAAAGCCCGTCTGACTTTTCTTTTTCCACGGAGTGTGGGATTTACTCAGGGGCTTGGGAAACTAAAGCTAGGAGCTTATCTAATCTGGAGTCTATCCCACAGCCCTTAATTTGTTATCTGGAAGTTTGGAAAATGCAAGTATCTCTAATTGAAAACAAGAGGCGTTTGTGTGTCATGGTTAATGCAGATTTATTTCTGACAAGAGAGTAAATTCAGCACAGATTGGAACCAGCTGCCCCAGCTCTAAGTACCTGAGTCTGCCCTCCACGTCTCCAGGCCTAGGACTCGGGTGCTGTCATGCCGTAAGTCTCACTGGCTGAGGCGACAGCTCAGCATTGTCCTTGCTTGCATGAGGAAATAAATGCTCCTGAGCAAGGACCGGCAAGGGAGCTTGGTCATGGAAAACCTGAGAGCCAAATCAATCTACTTAATGTGTGATTGATTCCTCCAGCGAGGGGAGGAAGCAGGAACAGGGAGTGCAAAGGGGCTTACAGATAGAGAGGAACACCCAAATCTGCTGTCGCTGCTTGAGTTGCAGAAAGAGCCTGTGCCCAAGGCATGCCTGCGATGGAGGTGGGTGGGAGGAGGTGAGCACCAGCGAGCTGAAAGCAGGGCACTGACTGGAGGAGGATCCAGCAGGCAGCTGTGGCTTGTCTTGCTTTTGAGAGCAGCAGGGCCTGTGGATCATTTACTCCAAACACACAACATCTTTTTCATAGCAGGGTAGGTCAGTAGAACAGGGCATTTTGCTTCTCTTTGCTCATTTTCCCTCTGTACTGTCTCACCTATATAGACTGTAAGATCCATGGAGCAGGACTATCTTGTAGGTTACAAATACACCGGATTTTGATTGCCATTTGGGGAAAAACTGTGTCAATCCTGCAGCTTCTGGTCCACATGCCTTCCCCCGGGGCAGTGCTCGCACCCCGTGGTGCTCTGTAGCTACTCAGTCACGTGGAAAGATGCCAGCTCTGATTAATACCCCAGCTACAGGAGAAGCTGCTTTGCACTGAGCTCCCCACACAGACACAGATAAATCACTGTTCTCCTTCCCTGCGATTGTGAAGAGCTCTTCCTCCACAGGCCTTGAGATGCTTATCACAGAAGAGTGTAGGAGGGGTCAGGGAAAGACTTGAACTGAAAATACCTTACAGCGAGAGACCTTTAATTTCTTTCATGGGTAGCTCTGGAAGCTACACAGTCAGCATTTCCATTTGCGATCTGATCATATGCACTCAGACAAAAATTCTCATAGGACACAGGTTGAAATGAGCATTTGGCAGAAGAGAAAACGGTCCTTTTGAAAACATGCTTCTTTCTTTTAAATTTGATTTCAAATTTAATCCTTCTCTTGAGCAACTCTGCTGCTCGCCACAGCTCTTGGTCTCAGTCAGACAACTCAAATCCAGCCAGGACATCCAAGTACGTCAAAGAATTTTGTTGTATTGTTTTCACAGTTAGCTATTGTAATCATCAAAGGTAAAGCATCAGGTAACGTGGTGCTGTTTCATGCAGCAGAGCAGGTTGTTTCCAACGTGCTCTGGCTGCTGTATGATCGCCAAGAAGAGGCACTGCGCGCACTTCAAACATACTAAGTTACAACTTAAAAACATTTGCACAAAAACAGCTGCATCTCCTCTGCCCAGTGGATGTTCTGTTGGCAGATGCTGTAGAAACAGCAAATTCTCGGGCAGGAATTACACTACAAGATGAAGAACACTTTGGTTTTATTACACCAATAAAGAGCGTCAAGCCAAGAGGCAGTCAACCAAAGTAGTGAACAGAGCACATTCAGCAAGGAGCAAACTCTGCTGAGTTTTCTTTCACATCCATCAATTATCCTTCTGCAGAACAGTTCTTCTCGACAGGACTATCAGCTGCAGCCACAAGCCTGCACATTTTGGTAAGAGTAGCAGTGATACTGCTTCTCTGTGCCTTTACTTAAACATAACAGATCTTACACATGCACTAATTATTCATTTTCTTCTGCTAACACTGATAAACCGTGAGCATTTTCCGCTGGGTAAATCACTTCCAATCACTGCCCTGTGGTAAACTCAGGGCTGCATTTAACACCATTCACAGCTGTGTTTCAGCAAACAGCAAATTCGTTCTTGTATGTTCTAGTTTGCAAAAGTCCCAAGGAGCTTTTAGGCCATCAGACACGGAACGGGAGAACAGCACAAGGAAAAAAATCTTGCTAAAACAAAGAGTCACTTACCTGCTGGGAGTTACAGAGGCAGAGCCAACAGCAGCCTGCTGCAGTGACCTTGTTGGGGCCAGAGGAGCTTAAGTTTGCCAAATTTAAAGGATCAGCCCCGGCGAGGCATGCTGGGTCGGGGAGAGCCCTCTGGGGAGCACATTGTGGGGTGGGTGGCGAGAGGTCAGCAACGCAGTGGTGAGATGGGATGGCTGCAACTGCAAGGGGCTCTGCTCCCGAAGCACTCTTGAAAATGACTTTTGTGAGGGTTGCAGCGTGAGGAGCTTGGACCTGAGCCGACTCGTGCACAAAGGGGAGTTTATTTGTTGTGGTGCAGCTCCAGCAGAGGACAGATGCCTCCCCCAGCCCCCCTCAGCCTTTCTCCTCTCTCCTGACCACCCGTCAGAGCCAGCTGGGGCTGCGATCTGCTGGCATATCCGACTCAGAGCCAGGCCTTGGCTCAGGCTGCAGCTGGGATTATCCCCACACGTCCCACCTGAGGGCCCTTCTCCACATCACACCGGTCCCAGAGGCATCCTGTGGGTGCCGCCTCTGTCAGGCCTCCCTCGGGCCGAGGCAGCAGGCCGCCGGGTTCCCCCGCTAACCATCCTCTGTTTCTGTCAGGACAGTAGTGAGGCAGCTGATGGAGCTGGCCCCTGGGACGAAGAAGTCACCAAGTGGTGGGGAGAGTGGAGCTCCTGGTCCACCTGCTCCCGGTCCTGCGGGGGAGGCGTGATGTCCCGGGAGAGGCACTGCCTGCGACAGAGGTACGTCTGTCCCCACAGCACCCCTTGGCCAGCCCTCAAGGGGCACAGGAGTGCCCCAACCCACGTTTTGGGCTCTGTAGGGCCTCAGAAAGGAAGGCAGGTGGGCAGCTAGCAGGCTGTGGGGCCTGGGGGAGACTTGAAGATGACAGGGTTGTGGGCTGGAGACCAGCTTTACTCCTCCTCCTCTGTCCTTCACAAACACTGCTTCTCTACGACTGCTCTGAGCAACCTAACCCTGACTCGTAGCCAGTTCCCGTGCGTAGGATTTTGGCCCTTATTCCCAGACACCTTCTGGGGACTCGGCTGGCAGCAGCCAGCTCAGCCATGCCTCAGCAATTTCCCCTTTTCACTCCCTGCAGAGCTGGCAAGATTTTTTTCCCCCTGTCATTTATCTGGCTGTCACCTGACAGCATCTCCATTTGTCCCCTGCAGCTGCTACAGCCCTGGCGCTGATTGAACAAGGTTTGTGGGGAGCTCCAGCTGTCCCCTGTGGGTCACCTTGCCACCAAGCCCTCCTCCTCGGGCACCTCACTAACCTGCTTCTCCCGAGCTGTTAATGAGAGCCAGCATCCTGCAGCACAGCAAGCTGCAGGGGCTGCCCGGCCCCTTTCCCTTCTGCGTGAATGCACTCGGGAGTGCAGGAAGCTCAGACAAGGGCCCCCCACCTGCTCTGCCTCCTGCAAAAGGAAACTTCTTTCATGTGGGCTGGTTGGCAGCATCGGGAGGGTCCAGATGTGCTGAGGTGCCATCCATCTGGACGCAGCCTCCTCACTGACGAGGCTTGCCAACGTCTCTGCCTCTGCTCAACACAAAACCCAGCCAAAAGGTGCTGCAGCACTAAGCAAAGCAGCTTGTGAGCCAGCTGTGCCCCACAAAACAATTTTTGCCCAAGTCTGCAGACTGCCCCTGCTTCAGCTGAAAGGCACAATGATTTTTGAAGCCTTGTGGTGCAAATTTAAGCTATGCCTACACCGCATAAAGCATAGCTCTGCAGGGATAGCTGCAATACATCAAGGCAGTCCAGCCTGAGTATGGCTATTGCACACCCTAAGTTCCCAGCCCTGTTAACCCACTGTCTGCTGCTGATCTTTACCCAGAGCACAGTGCCTTAATCTGCAGTCCTAGCCTTTCTCCCCACACCTTCCCAGCTTTCAAGATTTTTTTCAGCATGTGCACGTCAGGAACTTGGACAAATGTTGCTTGCCAGAGCTAAAGCATCAACTGCTGAGAAACTCATGGTTTTTTGTCCGTTACCTGTACCAAACCTCTCCTGTTAATCTTTTAGGGTGTCCATTCCCCATGGGAGGTGCCATCTCTCTGCCTACTGCTCAGTGAGTTCTGAAATCAATTCCCCTGCTCACTTCAGATCATGGGAGTGGTGGATCTATTGGTCTATTGTCCTTCTGTCAGATCAACCCTATGGGAGCTCAGAGGTGAAGGGGCACAGCAGTGCAAATACTTCACTTGCTCCCTGTTCTACTCAAACTGCCTCAAAAAGAGAGTAGCCTAAAATTGCATTCCCCCTAAAAGCACTGAAAATGCATTTCAGAGACGTTGGCTGGCATAGATACAGAAAGCTTTGCTCTGATAAAACACCAGCCTGGCTTCTCCCCGTTAAGTCAGGCCTGACTTCTCAGTTATCCTCAATTTCTTAGAGTTTCATGGACCTCCAGCTCATTTCTGCATTCTCATTCTGCTTTGCAGGCTCCAGATGCCCCAGGGAACAAACAGCACCATGTGTGTTGGCCAAGCCAAACACTACCAACTGTGCCAGCAGCAGGTGAGAACCACTTCCAGCACCAACTGGTTCTTACTGGGGGATGTGGGATGCAGGGGTCCGCACTTGGAGCTTCAAGAGCACCAGCAGTCAGGGTGTGACTGGTCTGTCAGAGGCACGGGCCACTCCTGGGGCAGCGTGCCTCTGAAAACAGGGGAGATGGGCTCTACTCTCTGGGACTGAAAGGTGGGGGAAAAGGATATAGATAGGTTAGATTAGATTATAGATATATTTGTTGTGGGGTGGGGGGAAGGAAGACGTTTTTCCAGTATGCTTTTCCCTTTACTGTAAGTAAATTTTGCAGTACTGTTAAATGCAGCTGTCTGAGGCGATGGAAGCCTGGCCCTTCTGCCTGTATTATAGCACCTCAGAGTCCATCACTGATTCCTTCCAGGGTGGACTGGGCATTTTCATCCTCCAAGGATGCAGCAGGGACAAGCAGCTGTCACAACCATGGCTGCGACATAGGGAGCTTTTGATCACGTTTATTCCCTCCATAGCCCTGCCCAGCCAACACAGCAAGCTTCAAACAACAGCAGTGCTCCAGTTTCAATGCCAAAGCCTTTGGGAAGCGCTACTACCACTGGATGCCCCTCTATCCAGGTGGGTTTTCACAGCTTCACACAAAGGATCAGGGTGAGAAAACACCTACAGGATCTCCTCAGACACAGGAGAAGGATGCAGGGGGCAAGGGATGGATGCTCCTCGTTGGTCTGGAAGTACTTTCCTCTGCTACCTCCTTTGGAGAAATCATTCCCTGTTTCTTCACAGAACCTCTCTGCCCAGCCAGGCCTTCTCTCTCACCACATTGCTCCTGTTTTGGAAAATACATCAGCAAGCGCTGGCGGGCAGACAGGACACAGGCTCCTCTGAGGTGTCTCAGCTAACCAGCAGTCATCCTGGCAGAGTGGCTGTTCACTTCCTGCGTGCCTTCTACCATTTTGGCTGCCTCTTTCGCCCAGCGTGCTTCCCACTGGGCTGGTAGTGGGTTATTCTGAACAGGATGTCCATCCGTTTCCTGCGCAGAGGAGATAAATTGCTCCACGTGGCTTGCCAGATGGCCCTTGAGGCCCAGAATCAGCTCCTCTGAGACACGACTGTCTTTCTGGACCTGCCTGTTTTTCTCTTTCCATTAGCTGCCAAGGGAACATAGAATATCTGTACCTCTAGCTCCATTTATCAGCTGGAAGGGGTGTAGCTGGCCACAGTCGGTACAGTTGGTGCCTCTCTTACAGGTCTTTTTTGCTCTTGTGTATTTATGTGTGGCCTGGGATCTGCTGAGGCAGATTCCCCTGTCTGGCACAAGGGATGGCACTGTAAAGGGGAGAGGGTATGGCAAGGAAGTGGTTTTGCCATCGACAAGCGCTTCTGCCAGGCCTGGTCCCCATCTGCAGCCTCCTACCACAGCCCCTTTACTGCCGAAACATCTGTAGCCTTGGGGTCTCATCTCAAGAAGCAAGAACATCAAAGGTGATGTCAAACCAGCAGCATGGATAAGAGGGAAGTCCCCTTCTTCACTGCCCATCTCTGATCACCTTGCTCTGCCTCTGTCCCTTCAGATGACTACACCAGCATCTCCAACAAGCCCTGCGACCTCCAGTGCACCACTCGGAGCGGAGAGAGACAGCTGATGGCCCGAGCACAGGATGGTACCTCCTGCAAGGACAGGACCCATCAAGGAGTCTGCATCAATGGGAAGTGTGAGGTGAGGCTCTGGAAGGAAATAACACAGAAATGGGGAGTATAAATGCATGGTGGAACCTCCAAGGCCACGGGCCCCAGCAGGGAAGTGAAACTGAGGCCTGGCAGGAATAATTACGCTCCCTTTTGAATGCCTACAGACTAGAACAGAGCACAAAGGACATTAGATTCACATTCCCACTGAGTAACAGAACTTTCCTCCTAGTACAGAGAGGACTAGAATTGAAGTGACTATGCTTTCATAGTCATCCAAGTTGAAAAAAAAAATCTTATATTTGATTTATCCTGCATGCAGCAAGGATAAAGGATGGGTGTGTGTAGTGTTACGCTGAGGTGTCTTAAAACCTCAAGTAGGCCTGCCTTTGATGCAGCATCTCCTGCAGAGTGATGCTGTATGTAACTATTGCAGTGCAAAAGATTGGCTTAAAGACAGCTACAGAATGAACTGAAACAGCTTACCCAAATCTTACTCCAGTCACCTACACACACACAACCTTGCCCCAGCTTCAGGGGCACAATGTAAATGGTCACAACTTGCACCAGTGAATATCTCCTGCTGCCAGATTCATTCATTCATTCACCACCCTACTCCAAGCTACCCTACACCCACACCCAGAACCTCACCTAAATGACGTGGTAGCGTTTCCTTGAAAAGACCCTGCCACCAGGAAACCCTTTCTTGTTTTATTCTTTGCAGCCAGTGGGGTGCGATGGGAGCCTGTATTCGCCCCGGACGATGGACAGATGCAGGGTGTGTGGAGGGGACGGCAGCACTTGCCACCGTGTCTCGGGCAGCTTCCGAAAGGCAATCTCACAGATAGGTACTCCCTGCTACCACAGTCCAGAGACTTCACCTGCTACTCCTTACCACCAACTGGCATGAAGGGTGACTGGCTTGAATGCGGGTAGGAGTTTCCCAGCTGCTTGGTGGAAAGAGCTGAAGAGTGTCGCCACGTCTGCCTAAATGCCTGTATTTTATCCTTTTAGCTTAATCAGAGGAGATAGGTTTTGATGTGCTGTATATTAGCCTGGCGAGTTTTCCCTTTACCTCTTTACGGGAGGAAGCAGCTGGGGATCTATTTGTTCTTATTGATTTTGGCAGCTCCCCCACCTCAGGTGATGTGAAGAGGTCAATGAATCTTCTTTATTTGTGCTAGGCGTTCACTGGAAGCTTAGGTTCCTGTGATGAGGGTCACGGCATTTGTTTCAGCCTGCGCTCAGTCTCCAGCTTTCCGCAGTCCTATGGTTGTCACAGCTGTGGGACAGTCCCTCTGAAACGGGGCTGAGATTAACGGTTCATCTCCTGCCACCTCATGGCTCATTCCTCCACTCACAGAAGAAATAGACTGTGGTATACTCATTAGTAATTAACTGTGGTTTGAGGATGTTTTAGAACATCATTTCACATTGCTGTAGTTCCACTAGTCTACCTCATTCTCCACAGATGCTAGACCAGAGAAGCACTCAGGCTCCTTTCCAGGTCGGGGTAATGGTGCCGACCTCTCTAGCAGTACACAAACAGTCTTGGCATTCTGTTCCAGCTCTCATAAAATCTTACAGGTCAGGAAGAAAACAATGAATTTCTATTAGGAAAGACAAGCTGGCAAACCCACACAACTTTAAGAGCCTTCTCACTTCCTCTCCATTTAAAGGTCAATCTTTAAGCTCCTCTTGAGACAAATTCTGTTGAGTCAGGAGCTGAGGGGACCTACAGTCTTCTCCCTCCTCCCTTCAGCATTAGTGTTAGTCACTAGTAAGCTTTTTCTGTGGTCTTGCCAGAAAGCTTGAGAGCACATTCATTGACGCACCTAAAGCCACACAGTTATACTTGCACAATTCCTTTTTAACAAACCCAGCTGTAGTCAAACTGAGCCTTAGAGACCTGTAATGGCCATCTGTAAAGGGATTTCGTAGGGGAGCTAGGATTGGAGCTCACAGCCTGGCGTGATGTGTTTATGTCCTTAAACAACCTGCTAGGGTTAGTTCTGCCCTCCTACTTGCACATTTATCCCACAAACTTCTTTGCCTATGTACGCCTTTTTATTTCGTCCTCAGGGTTTCCTCACCTCCGTTCTGTTCCTGCTCCTCAGGTTACGTGTTCATCACCAACATCCCTGCCGGTGCCACGGACATCCTCATCATTGAGCGCAGGAAGACAGAAAACATCCTGGGTAAGCAGAGGATCCACAGGGATGTGGAGGTGCCAGTTCAGCTCTCCTTATTGCTATGCAGTGCTCTGCATAGAATATCATATTTGTCTCTTTTGTCTCTTCTTTGAAGCACTCGCTGATGAATCTGGGCATTTCTTCTTCAACGGCAACTCTGCCATTGACAACCCCCAGAACTTCAGGGTGGCTGGCACGATCTTCAAGTACCGGCGGCCCTCGAGCCTGAACTCAGATGGGCTGGAGTATATCATAGCTCAAGGGCCCACTAACCAGTCTCTGAATGCCATGGTAAGTGAAGAGCTAGTTTTAGGCCTTCCTGTCTTGCCTGTCCCAAAATTGTGAGGCTCCCCAGACAAATGGAATATTCACCTTGTTCCCAAACCAATTGCCTGGGGCTGAGGAAGCCAGGTACTGCCTTGCAGGTTTCCAAGGATGCTATCTTCTCTCATCATCTGTCACAAAGTAGCTGTGGTTAGAAGAGATCTCTGTGAAATACATGCCCTTCAAATAAAACAAGTTTTGTTTTCTTCCCTGTTTCCCCCAGTACTATAACTTCAATGGCAAAATGCCACATATAACTTATGACTACACTGTACCACGGACACTACCACCTCTCCGAACTGCAGCCCCTGCTGTAGACAGACCTCACTATCATCACCTGCTAGAGACCAGCCAGAACTATCCTGCTCCAGCCAACTCCAGAGCTGCCAAGGACTCCAACGCCACATGGCTCTCCCTGCCACCAGATGACACCAGCGAACAGCTTAAGACAACCTTAAGAGAAAGGCATGAAGATTTAGGCTTCAGTCATCCGCACTTCTTCCAAACCAACTCCACCAGTCAGCCTCGGGGCTGGGTCTGGGAACAAGGTGAAGAAAAGGAGAAATATGACTTCCAGATAAGACAGGTCTACCATGCAAACACAGCAGGAGAGGAAGAGGAGGACAAAGCAGCAGCAATCGGTGGAGAAACAGAATTGGGTTGGTTGCTTTATTTTTCTTTCTCTCACAAGTCTGCATTCATTGATAGTGGACGTTCCACAATGGCTTACTTGAAATCTAGAGTGGCTTTCCCATTGGGGCTGCCAGAAGAGAAGGATGGTTAATAACAGGGGTGGAGACTGTCAGGGAGCAGTAAGGGCTGGTTGCTCCTTAAAGGAAGGGGAGCAAAGCTGAAGTTGATCTGGGAAAGCCAAACAATTCAGGAACAGAAGTAGGAGCAAAACTCACCTACAACATAGGTGAGGCCAGACCTGAACTTAAATGGAGCTCCTGGGCCATGGGTAGAGAGTGCGTGAGGATCCCACGTGAGGCTGGTCAGGGCAGTTAAGGTGCCATGCTGGCACCTTATGATTTTAAGGCCAAATACTTCATGCTTTTTTTCCCCTTACTGGACACCTAAACCACGTGCTGAAGTCTAAGTCATACAAGACAGTGAAAGCATCCCCCTGTTTCTCTTCCAGCCCTCAGATTCAATCAGATTTCCATCAGCACAGCTGTACCCTACAGCACGAGGAGATCCGAGCTCTCAGAGAACAGCCGCGCAGCATCCTCCAGGCTTCGTCTCTTCAGGCGGCTGTGTCACCGAGACCTGCACCACACCGCCTTCTGTAGGGAGCTGCAGCACCTGGCAGCCAGGCTGGCCCAGAGGAACTCCACAGCAGGACTATGGACCCAGACGGCTGCCCGGTGGCCGCAGGGCCTCCACAAAGCACCGTCCCGTAAGAACTCACTGGAGGACTTGAAGGTGGAGGCATATGCTGGGAGTCAGGGGGAAGCAAGCAACTACAGCGTGATGGCATCTGTGGAGAGCCCTCTGCTAGGTGCCAGCACAACTGCGGACATCAGCCAGGCAGAGCCTCTGCAAGCCCCTGGCGCTGAAAGGTGGCACTTGGTTTCCTGGGCAAAACAGGAGCGTGGTTAGCTGGGGAGGGAGGGTTGAACCGATCCTCTGATAGTCTCACCGCTGTCCTTGACGTCCCCCTTCTCCAGTGTCTCTCCATGGCAGCTGTTGGAGGTCCTTGAGAAATGGTGTGTCCTCCAAAAACTGATTGGCGTAGCTCCTGGTGTGACACAGAGCTTCCAGAACCTATTTTGTGTCCTCCTGCCTCAGAGGGATCCATTTAAATAGGTTCTGTAGGACCTGCAGGGCTGTGGCTATTCACAGCCTTGCTAGTCGAATACAGGAGGTGGATCAAGGCTTTGCACTCTGCTTGTCATTGGGACATCTTGTCCAAGGTGGGGGGAGATGGTGATGGAGAGCAGGAACAATGGGTTTCGTCCCGTTTTCAAAGAAAGTAAGGAGGAAATTTAATACGTTTCATGTTTGCAGCAATTTTCATCTTTATCTCATGCCACCTCCTCCTCTCTTTGCAGCAATGAGTTTAATGTGAGCCCCGTGGGCCACGACGACATCAGCTTGGCTGACATGTATCGCTGGAAGGTCTCAGCCTATGCCCCCTGCAGCTCCACGTGCACTTCAGGTAGGTGAAGACCTGATCCTTATTTTCAAGACGGGTTCATCCCGGTAACTTCTTTTAATTGGAATCCACACAACCGGCCCCCAGTTTCTTTGCCATTTGGTTCCCTGTTTTTATGGTATCTAGAGAGGGCAGATGCATTTTGGTGGAAAACCAGGATATTACTGCAATGCCATTGGTCTTAGAGTGGCATCTTGAAGTGATTGACTCTTGTAATCAGTGGGGCAATTGTGAATTTCCGTACTTTGTAGGATGAGTTTTGGCGTCAGTTTTCCTTCCCAGGATGGGAGGTTAGGATGACAGCCCTCAGAGGAGTCTGGGGAGAGAAACAGAGCCATCCAGAGCATCTGGCTGATTTTTGTTTGGAGCCTTTTATCAGTTCAAGCCTTTCCTAGGCAACTGATCGTGCAAGGGAGATCCTTTTTGGCTGCTGTTAGAGAAAACACTGGTATTTTTAAAATTGCAGGTAGAGTTTCAGAGGCTCTTCAATAATTTAATCATAGTTGAGGGAGGCTTTTGCATCTGGTAGAGCCTGACCAAGAGAGGATCTTGATTGTCCAGCAGGTATCAGCGCCTCCTACGCGATGTGTGTCCGGTACGATGGAGTGGAAGTGGATGAAACATACTGTGATGCCCTAACCCGGCCAGAACCTACTCACGAATTTTGCACAGGCAGGGACTGCCAGCCTAGGTGAGTGGGAACAACATCAGCTGTCCGTGGGTACCACACATCTTAGTGAGGATTATTTTTGGCTCGACAACCATTTCGGGGCTGGAAGTTGTGCTTAAATAGCTAAACCCACTTACTCTCATGTTCACAAAAAAGGGAAGGAATTTATTGTGTCTAAATTACCTGCGAAGCACAAAGCTGTCTTCTTTCAAGACCAGCCCCCCTTAACATCAACATCTACGTGATCAGCAGCAGTTACTGGTTCAGGGAGTCCCAGGAACACACGCACTCCCCAGCCACCCTCTGTCCCTTGGTCCCCTTACCTGGGTTTTCCTTTGTGCTTTCTCTCCCGGTGCTCATGGAGGTGGGAGACCAGCCGGTGGAGTGAATGCTCCAGGACCTGCGGCGAGGGCTACCAGTACCGCACCGTGCGCTGCTGGAAGATGCTGGCTCCGGGCTTTGACAGCTCCGTTTACGATGACCTCTGTGAGTCAGCCGGGCTGGCCAGGCCCATGGAGAGGAAAGCCTGCAAGAACAAGGCCTGTGGGCCTCAGTGGGAGCTCTCCGAGTGGTCTGAGGTAGGTGGCAGGGGAGCTTTGCATCCAAGGATGGGCTGGGGCCTGGAGGAAAATGACAAATGTTGGGCACTTCCCTCTGGTGCGTGCTGAGGAAGCGCTGCCCGACTGTGCCCTGGGGAAGCAAGTACTGCCTTTACCCCCTTTTTCTCTTCCCCTGCTGGGGTCCTGCCCCTCTCCACTAGTGCAGCAGGAGGAAAACACCTCTGCTTGTCCCTCTTGCGCTCTGCTTCTGAGCCCAGGGGCTGGCTCTGTGTCGTTGCAGTGTTCAGCCCGGTGCGGCACCCAGGGGACGATGAAGCGGGAGGTGCGCTGCTCAGTGGAGGCACCCCTCTGCGACGAGTCCCGCAAGCCCAGCAGCGAGAAGGCGTGCTCAGGACCCCCCTGCGACCGCCGCTGGACTGCTTCCGACTGGGGCCCGGTGAGTCCAGAGGGGCTGCTGCTCCCTCCTCCAGTGCTGGGGGTACAGGGCTGGCAGGAGAGGGCAGACAGGCAGTCACACTGCTGGTCTGCTGGCTTTCGTCTGGCAGAGGCTAGAGAATCGGTGATTATCTGCATTTTTGCCTCTCCATGCTGCAAAAATGCAGATTATCTCTGATTAAGTCCGAGGGGAGTTCTTTAATAATTTGGGATCCTCCTGGCACCTGAGGAATGAACCCCCCTGACCAGATGTACCTCTAAAGGCCCATGGGGTCAAGTGCCACACAGCCCCAAATGCAAGCCTAGGCTCCAGGCCCCCAGCACACCACAGACCGTGGCCCCTCAACCTTCCTGCTGTAACTAAATGCCCTCTGTTCCTCCAAGTGCTCAGGTGCCTGTGGTGAGGGACGCATGAGTCGCTTCGTCGCGTGTCGCAACCTGGAGGGCAAGGTGATCTCCGACGCGCAGTGTGACCCGGCCGCCAAGCCCCTGGCTGTCCACCCGTGTGGAGACAAGAACTGCCCCGCGCACTGGGTGGAGCAGGAGTGGGACCAGGTAAAGTCCACCCCACATCCCACAGGAGCTGGTGGGTGTCTGGCTCCCTTGGCAGAGCTGTACCCTTGGCACAGCTCCTTCCACAAAGAGGGAAGTAGCAATGCCCCAGTTTGCCCCCCCATACCTCAAGGTTTGTGGCACTTGCTGCCTTCCCAGGGAGCTCCATTGGAGGGCAGCAATGTCCTAAGGAAATCCTCCTCTCCCACCTCTGGCTCCCAGCTGGCAGTTGCAGGCACCTCAGCAGAGCTCTGTCCAGAATCTGCACTCACCTCCCCAAGATTTTGGTCCCACCACTAAAGAGAAAGCCCCAGAAAAAAACAACTGGTTCTCTGATTAATAATAGCCAGAGGTAAACCTGGACCACAGCCCGAGTCCCTGCCCTGGAAGTCACATCCAGCCCAAGAACGCTTACTTGCCTCAGGACTCAGAGTCAAGTGAACGTGGCCCAGGTGCCTCGTTCTGTCCAGCCATCATTCTCACCAGCCTACTCCCTCTCTGTTGGTCAAGGGGCTTTGGGCTTCCCATGACAAGCTGGGCCAAATCCCAGAGCATCCAGAAGGGACACATTGACTCACTTGTGGGGTTTGACCTTGTAAAGTCTTGAGAAAAACAGGGATTCACAGAGCTTTAAGGAAGAAGGTCAGAAAAACAACCAAGCTCTCCCTCCCCTCCAACCATAGCTAAGCCTCTGTTCTCCTTTTTGTAGCCTTCCTAGCTGTTGACTGCATTCAGCTGTGTCCCTCCAGCACTGGTTAATGAGCAGAAACTGGTTAAACCTGGGGACCTGTGGCAGTCCTGTCAACCTTTCCTGCTCTGGCCCGTGGTGTGGGTCACATACAACGCTGTGGTACAATTTTTCAGTTATGCCCTGGTGACTAAACTCACCTGAACCCTGAAAAGCCAGCTGGGCTCCCCACCTTTGCCTGTGCCAGCATCTTTGCTGTGTTCTCTCAGCTGGTCAGCTGTGGGTGAGCTGTGCACAGGATGACTCAGGAGGGATGCAAGCCAGCTGTGCTGGCCCCGGCATGGTGAAGACAGGCACAGAGCAGTGAAATCTCAAGCTGGCAACTGCTGCTGTGGGCATCAGGGAGCGGAGCAGAACTAGAATCAGATCCTGCTTCTCTTGGTGTTGTCCTGAGAAGCTGAGCCCTCCCACCTGTGCCTGCATGGCTGTGGGCTGAGCTCGGGTACTTGTCCATGCAGCTCTCCTGTAGCGCACCAGTTTGATCCCCTTGGCCCACGCACTGCTTGTCAGTGTTCCAAGACACAGGTTGCTGCACAAATACACTACACGGTCTTTGAGGACATAGAGGTACATAAATTAAGTCAGAAACAGCCTTTTGTAGTCTTACCTTGACTCTTCCAGCTCCCTTGTGGTAGCTGCTCTCAGGCCAGCCGAGCTCAGTTCAGCATCCCCCACGGATGGATTGTGCACAAATAACCAGCTCCTGTCCCTGCTCACCAAGAAATTCAGCTCCCTTGCAGGCAGCCGTTGCTCCTGTGACTGCCCCCTTTATACTGGTGTTAGCACACGTTAAGCACCTTGCTTCTGAGCAGGATGCCATCTTACCTGGAGCTGCACAGCCGAGGAGCATCATTTGTTTTGTTTTCTTCCCCAGTGTGATGCCAGCTGTGGGCGAGGGATGAAGACCAGGGTCGTCTTGTGTGCAGGCTTGGAGAATGGGGTGTACAGGGAGTACCCTGAGACGCGCTGTGAAGCCTCCCAGAAGCCTGAGGAGCACGCTGCCTGTTTCAAGAGGCCGTGTTCGACGTGGTTCACTACCTCCTGGTCGCAGGTAGGGCTCAGGGAGGTGGGGAGTGGGGAGATGAGGCCTCATAACCCTGGTTGATGGCGTACAACCTGCACTGAGGATTTCTAGCAGCCTGATCTGCTGAGGGCTCTGGTAGGATTGGACAGGACCGCGAGCTCTCTGTTAGCAGACCAGGCAGCAGAGGGAGAGGCTGGCACACAGGAGCTGGAGAGCATGTGGATTATGGCCTCAGGCAAGAGCACGCACTGCACTGCAGGCATTACAGCCGCGTCTCCTCTGCCAGGAGTCAGTGTTCTGTCCTTCCCTTGATTTTCACTAGTGAGCATTTAGGGAGTGGGGGTAGGCAAAGCTGTGGCTGACTCACAGCAGCCATTTTGTCCATCATCAATCATAGCATCAGCGTTCAAAGCAAAAGCAACTCTGAGCTGCGTTAAAAAGCAGAAAGCCAACTCCTCCCTCACTCTGCCCCAGCTTCCAGGGGCTCTCCTCCAGCAACCAAAGGGGAGCTAAATCTGAGATCGGTGTGGGATCTGACCCAAGTCTCCTCAAGAGTAGTCTCCAAAGGAAGGCCTTGCAGGAAGAAAGAACTCGGCACCCACAGGAAAATAAAAACCTGCCTCTCATGATCCCTTCCCTCGATCTCCACAGTGCAGCAAGACGTGCGGTGCTGGTGTGCGGCTGCGCGAGGTGAAGTGCTACCAGGGGGAAGCGTTGGCTCAGGGCTGCGACCCCGCTTCCAAGCCAGAAGCCAGGCAGACGTGCCAGCTCCAGCCGTGCCCCACAGAGGCACCAGGTGAGGCTGGGAGGGTGGGAGAGGAGCCCTGGGAGCCCTTTACTCCCCCCAGCTCTCAGCTGGGGGAAGCACATCTCCCTTTGTAACCTTTTCTGTGGATGCTTCTGCTCCCCAGAAGAAGACTGTGAAGACAAAGCGACGGCCAACTGCGTGCTGGTGCTGAAGGTGAAGCTGTGCTCTCACTGGTACTACAGGAAGGCTTGCTGCCGGTCGTGTCGGCTCAAGTCACCCTGACTACCACCAGCCTGTAGTACCCTTCCAAATTCAGGGGCAAGAGCCCCCTTGAGCCAGACTTTACCACTTGAAGCCACACCACTTGGCTTGGCTATGGAGCCAGTCCCTGTAGACGAGCCTGCTCAGCAAGGAAGGACTCCTAGGACTTAGTCATCACCGTTCCCTCTCCACCAAGAGGTTTTTATTCAAAACAAACCATCGGTTCCTAGAAAGCTACTGAGAAGTGAGTTGGGAAAGCCTGTCCCTGCTGTCAGTCATCTCTGAAGAGCTCCAGGTGGAGGTGGTGGGGCGCAGAGGCCAGCCCACAGCAGGGCACAGACCACAGCAGCAGTCGCTCTGCCCTGCCCTGCTGATTTTTCTACTACAAGGGTTATTTCCAAATCACAGCCCAAAAATTCTGTGTCACAATAAAGAGCTAAACCATAAATCTGTGTTTTTTGGGGTGCATGTACCTAGGTCTGGTCAAGGGAGGAAGAGGGACATGAGAGGGACAAGAGCAGGAGCAGGTAAGGTGGGGTGGAAAAATCCTTGCAACAGGACAGTTATAGGGCAGCACTGGATGAACCCTGCTTTGTGTTGCCTGCCAAAGAACAGCAATCACTCCTGTTTTGTATTTCAAAGTCCTCATTTATTTCTGACATTGAGTTTGGACCCACAGCTCAGCAACAAAGACAGAGAATAATAACAGGGGAAATCTGAAGTGGAAAAAATCTGAGATCCCTGCCCCCACCCTGTGCTGTTCCTTCACCATTCCCCAAACCTCACAATCCCCAGCTGTATCTCCCGTGTCTCCTGCCCTTTCGGACTCACCCATCCATCTGCAGCCACGCCAGGCCAGGGGTTTGTGCTGGCTGCCAGGACGATCCTCGCCTTGGCCATCCCACGACTTGGGATCTGCCTCGCCAGCCGCGGCACCCTGTTAGCTGGCAACAGGTCACATTTTGTTTGCGCGTGATGGTGATGATGATCTGGTTGCCTTCCTCTCACCAGAGGGGTGACCACAGAAGCAAAGCCTGGTGTGTTATTCCCACCCGGAGCGGGTCGTGGCAGGAGGCCTTGCTTCACGCCAAGAGGTAGAGTTGGGTGCCAGGAGCTGCCGTGCCCTCGGGTCACGCTGTGATAACTTCACGTGGCTCCAAGCAGGAGGGAGACCTAGCTGAGCTCTGGCAGGAAAGGACAGGATTCGCCGGGTTAGCCAAGAAAAACTGTTAGAGACTATGTTCCTGGGGAGGACTGGGTGGGAGCCAGGGACTATCAGCCAGGGAGCTTCACTGCTGCTAGCTTTCTTCCCCCTGCCTGCCCTTAACATGAGAGGCCATGAAGGCCTGCTCTCGCTGTTCGGAGAATGGAAGGAGACTGTAAAAGAGATGCAGGTAGGCTGAGGCTGGGGATAATGGAAATGCAATGTCTTTCTGGTCCGGAGATGGAGGAGACAGTGAATAATGTTTGCTCAAAAGGCTGTGTAAAATGTGGGCTGGGGCACGGTGGTGGGATTGGATTTGGCATTCGTCTGGCTCCTTTTCTTTGGGTAGTATGAGCAGAGGTGCCAAGCCATGAGGAGGTCAAGCATGTCAATTAGCCTTTTGCCTGCTAACGAAGACATCTGAGGCATGTGCCTCCATACCGAGACCTCCTTCACCTGTGCTTGAATGGGGGAGGTCAAAAATTACCAATCCAAATCTTTCTGGTAATCCAATTTCCAAACTGTGGAGGTGCAAAAAATCCCAAAACCAAGCCATTTCAACTTCTGAGCAGTTCTGCCTGATATGGCAAAGGCAGGGCAAGCGGCTCCTGCTCCTGCTTCTAGCAGCATCCGCACGGCCAGGGGGAGCTGGGCCGGCTGCATCCCTCCCCCTGCCATTAACAGGGAGCGCCGGTTGCTATGGGAAGTGCCCATGAACGATGGAGACGTCCTTTGGGTCATTTTTCACCTAATTTGATTTATGGAGGAAGAAGGAACTTTCCCACGTTTGTGCTGCAGACGGAGCTGCTGGCTGAGCTGTCGTTAGCAGCCGCGGAGCCACTGAGCCCAGGCTCGGGTCTTGCAGCCTCTTCTTCCAGAAGTAAAGGAGGGGGGACCCCGAGCACCTGGAAATCACGCTCTGTTAGAGGTTGTGATCCTTGCACAGGAGGAGACCTGACCCGGCAGTCTCTGCTGTTGTGAGCAAAAGCCATCCTCAAACCAGCTGTGCTTGGCTGGGGGTCCAGGCAGGGCTTTGGATGCTGAAGGTGATCAAACTGCAGTTACCGAGGGGTGCAAACCTCCTCGTAAGTAAAGTCTCGATATCTTTATGGGCCCAAGCTAAAACCGCTCCTAAGGAAGCTCGTGAGGAGTGGAAGAGGTGGGGTTTTGGCTGCAGAGGGATCTACCTGTGCCCATTCGCGTGGGTCTCGCAAGCAACTTTGCCTCCCCTCACGGCGATCCAAATCCTCTCTGGTAACTTCTCCTACATGCGTGCAGACCAATGTGGCCGGGAGCCGGTGCCGTTTTTGGCAGTAACACAGAAGCAAAGTGCTCACGGTGCCCCGGCCTCCCCGGCCTCACATCCCCCTGTGCTGCGGGGGCTCCCCTCTCCATCCCTCGGGGCGGCTGCGTGGGGACTCCGGGGAGCCTCGGGTAATTAGGTTGGTTTGTACTGTACATAGCCCTCATTAGACAAGTCCCTTCAGGAGATAGAGCAGTAATTACACTTATTGTGGGTTCGGAGACCGCCGTCTCGACATCCTCCTTCGATGATGTCTCCCTTACCCGTAAAGCTTCGCCGTGCCGGCTCAGCAGGAGGGCTGCACGGATGCCGCGCTCCTCCCTTGCACGGACCCCAACCCGGCCAGGGGGGCGAAAATCCCCATCCCCGAAGCGGGGCGCGTTGCGGGGGGGTCACACCTCCGTGCTGATGGCCCTCGGCGGGGGGAAGCTCTCGCGGAGGAGGCCGTGCCGGCTCAGCGAGAAGCCCTGCAGGGCCGCCAGGTTGACGGGTGGCCCCATCTCCTTGTAGCAGGCAGGCGCGTAGGCGACCCGCTCGCCCCCGTTGCGCACCATGTCGGGGGTCCGTATGTAAAAGGGGGAGCCGTAGGGGGAGCAGGTCGGGCAGCGGGGGTGAGCCCCGTGCTGGTTGAGCTCGGGGACGGGCGTGGGGCTGCCCTGCCCGTCCACGACGCGGGAGTTGCAGGCGTTGCACGTGCCGGGGTGAGAGTGCGCGGGAAGGTCGGGCTCTTCCTCTTCCTCCTCCTCCTCCTCCTCCTCTTCCTCATCGGAGTCATCTTTCTTGCAGCAGTAGTACTGCGGGAGAGGGACAGGGCTTTTATCAGAAAGCGCAGGCACAATGAGTTAGAGAGGAAGGAACGGGGAGAGGCTGAAATCCAGCCTCATCCATCACGTTTGGCTGCTGCAACTTAAAGGCCAGCCTCGCCTCTGTTAATAAATAAAAATAATTACAAACAAACAAACAGAGTAGAGGTGGGAAGAGAAAAGTGGTGAAGCAGGAGTGGTTCAGCTGGATGAAACCTGGCAGGATGCAGCCGGGGGGCGTCATCCTTTCCCCTGGCAGCAAGGTTTGCATGGGGAAGGCGTTTTGGGATGCCACCCCCCGAGTAACTGCTGTGCTGCCCGTCACGTTGCTGCATGGCGCAGACTTCGCATTAACTTTTAAAAAGCAGGAGGTTGTAGCCGGCCGTTGTTGAAAGCCTCCTCGTCTAATTTACTTGGGGAAAAAAAAAAAAAAAAGAGCTCTCCATCTGGTATTGCAGCCCCAGCCGAGCCTACACCTGAATGAACAAGCGCTGCAGATCCTCAAAAGCCTTGGGGGGAGGAACAGCAGCACCTGGGGAGATGTGGTGCTGCAGCTCCCTGCCCATCACCAACGAGAAGCCCCCCAGATCCCTCCTGTGCTAGCGATGCTGCTGGGACCCCCGCAGCCCCCCGGTGTGACGGGGATGTCCCCGGCGCTCACCTGTAGCCTACAGTAGCAGAGCACGGCAATGATGCACAGTAGGATCACAGTCGCTAGGATTCCCCCGGTGATAACAACAGTTCCCGCTGTCATCCGACCGATTCTCCATCAAACTCTGAAAGGCAGGATGTGACCGTAGGGCTCGGGGGCTACAAGGACACGGGGGCAGGCATCACGTCCCCCCGCCACCCGGGGGCCACTTACCCAGGAAAGCGGTGGCCGAGCCTCGCGGTCACGCCGGCCCCCGGGTGGCCGGCCGGGGTTGGCAGCTCCGCATGGCCCCGGGGAGACGCCTGCGGCCCTGGGAGGGGGGAGAAGGAGAAAAAGGTGCTGTCAGCTCGTCCCCCTACCCGCTGTCCCCTTCGGTCCGTCCCCAGCACCATGGCAAAATAATTCACTTCTGTAGGGAGCACGGCAGGGTGCTGCAAAAATGCGGAAGACCAACCCACCAGGCTGGGAGAGGATGCTCCAAAATCTGTGATTTCAGCCCAAATGAGTGAGTTGCACCCAGGAAGCCCTGCTGGGCCATCCCGTGCCTCGGGTGATGCAGTGGCTTTGGGAAAGCGTGGGCAGGGCTGGCGCAGCCGCACTTCATTACTGGCCCCGCAGCCCCCTAATTGATAGGGCCCCAGAGCCAGCCGGGGAAATCTAATTACCCGCTGCCCACGTGGCCCTAGCTGATGGAGGGGGGTGGCAGCTTCCAGGCGAGACCTGCCGACCCCGCTCCTCTGCAGCACGGCCCCAGGCAGCTTCATCCCCATCTCCCCTCCCTCTCCATGCTTCCATCCCGATTCCTGCTCCCGATTCCTGCTCCCGATTCCTGCTCCCCGAGCCCCAGCCTGAGCTTTGGGAGGGGCATCGCTCAGACCTGGATGGGGCCAGATGAGGTCCTCCTGCAGGTTTTGCACCCTCAGGGACCACACAGAGGGGACAGGGGACAGCCAAGGAGGGACGCGATGCCTCTGCCACCCACCGTGGGGTTTGCAGGAGACCGACCCCCGGCAGGTCCAGCCTGCTGCAAATTGATTTCCTGCGCTCAGCCAGGCACCACGCGAAGCCAAGAGGATGGTTCGTGTTCAATTTCCTCCGCAAGCTGCTCTCACACGTGAAACAGGGAAAAAGAAAATAAAAAAATCCAAGAAATCGATGCGCCCAAAAGCCAGCTGATAGCACCATCCGTCAGCAGAGCTAACGACAGGGACGGACACGCGGCCGTCATAACCGAGCTGCACCCTGAGATGCTGCCAGGAGCTGGGGGCAGCAGGGACGGCTTGGGGACACGGGACAGCGCCTGGTGGTGTTATCACATCCCAAGGCAGCTCCTTTAGGAGGGAGGAGACGACAGTGGTTTGGCCGGGAAAGGCAAACGCTGACCTCTGGCAGCCCCCGGGAGGGAGCGCGTGGCGAGCCGGGGTGATGGATGCTGCAGGCAGCCGCTCGCATCCAGAAAACTTCATTTCGTGGGAGCCGTGATCTGATTTAGAGCTCCGAGGGCAGCATCCGATTAGCCCCAGGTCCAGAGAGAGCGAGTGGGCTGCCGCGGGGAGCAGCTTCAGCAGGGAGGGACCAGCCCCAGGGATGGGGCATCTGCTGCCCCACCATGGCGTGGGGACAGGGGACGGGTCCCCAAGCTCTCCACGTCCCTGGGGTGAGCCCAGCTGCCCCAAATGACCCAGAGGAGAACCCGGGTTTCTCAGAAAGGGCTTCAGCCCCAGGGTGTGCATCAGGACCCACCAGCACCCAAGCCACAGCTCAATGAAAGCAATATCTCTATCAGCATTAGGAGGGTCCCCTCCTTGGGGCTGCACCACCTCGCGTCCCAGTGACAAAGCACAAGGCGGCGTCCCCCATCCCCAGCGGGGACACAACACCCGGAGCAGCCACCTCCAGCTCCTCCGGGCGTGCAGGCAGAGCCGCTTGGTGCAGAGATACATTTCCTTTAATTGATGCCGCGTGGCAGCGCAAAGTTACGGCCTGGAAAGCGACTCTGGAAGCGAGCGGCTTCTATATTTACTCCCCTCGCCGTGCCGCCCACGTCAGACGCGCGCAGCTGGGAGGCGAGGCTCCAGCTCCCGTGCCCAGAAAGCAGCCGGCTGAGGATTTGTTTTTTAGGACACCACACACAGGGCCGGGGCTCTGCCCCCATGCCCCCAGCCCCATGCGAGGCAGGATGCTGTGGGCAAAGCGCCGGCGTGGCCCCAGCCCGGCTCTGCTCCCCCGGCTTCGCTCTGCAGCGCGGGGCTAATTCAATGAGATGTCTGCCTGGTAAATTAGCCCGGCCGCTGCCTTACCAGAATCCTCTAACAGGCCTAATTGGAACAAAACAGCAGCAGGGGCTGCCGCCTCCAAGCAGAGCAGAGGGCAGCTCCTGGCCTCTTTTGGGTCACGTTTTTTTTTGCCTCACTTGGGTCAAGCACCCGCAGAGCCGAGCCGGGGCTTTGCACTGCAGGGCTGCAGGTCAGGGCAGAAAGAACCCCAAATAAAAGAGCCCCCCTCTCCTGCTCCATCCACAGATGGCCCCAGCCCGGACAGGGGCATTTCAATTGGATTTTTGGCTGCAGCCAGCCCTAATTCAGAAACAGGGGGGGATCTGGGCACGGCATCTGCAACCCCATCACAGCAGGGTCGGGAAAACTCTGATCCCAAGCTGCTGTGGAGGGCAGCAAGGAGAGCTCTTCCCAGCAGAAAGGGTTTGGGACACCCACTTCCAATTCGAGTTTATTTTTGTGCTGTGCCGTGCAGTGTCTCAAGCCATGTGGGTTTGCCCCAGAAGCGTCATATGGGAAATGAACCCTGCTTAGCCTCATGTTTGCATGCATCAATTGCAAAAAAAAAACCAACAAGCAAACAAACAGAAAAACACAACCTCAAGAAATGAGTAAAAAAGAAATTAGCTGGGGCTGCAAGGCCAGGATAAGGGACAGAGACCTCCGCTCAATCCCCAGGGCTGCGGGCACACCCCGTGCCGATACGATCTGCTCTGCTCCCCAGTTCGATTCTCTTGCCACTTCCACCAAAGGAGCGAGCGTGCTGCGGGGCTAATCCCATTAGGGGATTTAGCGACACCAAATCTGTCTTCATCCTGGGCGTGAATTGAACGAGAAGGATCAATCCCGGCAGTGTCATGGTGCTGAGCATCCCGGAGCATCCTGGTGGACCGGCCCCAGCAGGATCTGAGCGAGCACAGCAGCCAGCTCCCATGAAGGATTTTTTTTTTTTTTTTATCTTGCATTAAGCCAATTTCCCACTGGCTTTTTAAAACTACCTCCGTGACAGCCTCACCTCCAGGCTCTGAGAAACACCTTGCTAGCCCCTGCCTTGCCCTGGACACCGATTCTCTCACCCTTTCCACCTTGTTTCCATCACTCCCGTGAAAACCCCGTGCTGGCCACCCAATTTCCAGCCAGATCTGTTCAGCCTCAGCACACCGTGAAACACGCAGCCCGATGCACGAAACACAACTCAGGCAAAACCTTTCCTTGCAGCTGCCGGCTCTGCTCCTGCAAGCTATGCCCCAGGGGAATGCTCTCTCTGAGCTTTTGCAAAGCCAACGGCTTCAGCCCCCGGGCAGTGCTGTCCCAGTCGGGTCTGCTGTGGCTTGAAGTCACCCAATTGATTTGATTTGCTATAAAAATAAATAAATTCTCCTGCTCAGGGACAGTGACCACGCATCCTACAGGGCAGAGAGGAAAGGCGATGGTGTGTTTTTGGAGCAGGGACGGTGCCGCTCCTGGGGACACGCAGGGGACGTCCCCCACATCTCCAGGAACCTGCAAGCGTGCCAGGGAGCCAGCGAGTGCTGAGGCTGGGATTCGATTAGCAAAGACATTGTTAAGGGGTAACGAGCATTCAGCAGCCAGGCGGGGAGAAGGAATGGGAGCTCTGTGGCCGACGCATCCCTGCCAGGAGACACGGGGTCTGCAGGGAATTTGCCCCCAAGCAGGGGATTCAGAGGCCCCGATGGGGGGATTTGTCATCTTTCCCTGCTGCCCACCCATTGTGGGCATGTCTGTAAGTTGTCAGCAGCTTTAAGGAACCTGGAGCCAAAAGGGCTGGCTACACCTCTGTCTTTGCCTAGCCAGGCAGGTGCCTTGCAGCATCAGGGAGCAGATAACCCTCATTCCGCTGCTCCTCCCCAAAAATACGCCCTAGGGACGGTTGTGGTTGTAACCCCACTCCTGCAGTACCTGTGGGACTGAAGGGTGCTCCGCAGAGGTCCCTTTTCCATGGAAAAGGGCTGCAGGAGGGGGTGGCGGGGGAGCGCAGCCTCTTCCTGCGCATGATGCAAGACCTGCTGCTCCGGCTGCCAGCATCCCCCCGGCGTCTTCGCTGGGAGTATAAACAGATATTTATTTTAATGACTCATTAAGGCCTAATCACATTCACCGAGCAATACAGAGAGAGGAGCCTCCCACGTGCAGCAGTACTACAGCCGGGAGCACTCCGCGGACCTTTTCCTCCCCAAAAGCACGGGCAGACAGAGCGGCGCTGCGGTGGGGCTGGGTGCCATTCCTGGAGCAATGGCAACGCGGTCAGGATCCCAAAAGACCCAGAAAAGTCTCAGTTTTCCTCTTCCTCCTACCCACCATGGGGGATGCTGTGGTCCAGAGAGAAACCAGGACCAGCCGGGAGCTTGGGGCGAGCTGGGTGCCCACCCGCAGAGCCTCAGACCAGTCACTGATGGGTCCTGGCCTTCAGGACCCGTGTCTTCTCCCCTCGCTTTCTTTAGGGGAAAAATTCAAAAATGAGGTTTGGTGACACTTTGGTTGCCCTCAACGGTGGTCACACCAAGGACAGTCCAAACTGGTGGGGAACCAGCCAGAACCACGCTGCCCTGCCAGGGTGCCGATGCCCAGCCCCAACCCTGCTCTCCTGGGCTAAATAAATCCCAGCAGAATCACTCCAGGAGCACTTCCAGAGCCCCTTTCTCCTCAAAGCATTGAGAAAACCCCATCCATGGCTGCTTCTCAGGACCACCCACTCCTTTTGGCCACCGCGTACCAGCAAGGAGAGGAGATGTAACGCAGCCAAGTGTGAGCCAGCTTTGCGGAGCAAACCCCTTGTTATCTGCTGGGTTTCAGAGCAGCTGTTTGGTTTTCAGGTTGATTTAGCCTGCGGTGGGGCACGGGCTCCTCCATCCTCACCCAGCCCTCGATGCCCGGCCGGTCGCACACGCAATGTCACACACGGC
The DNA here is from genome assembly GCF_964211825.1 of Aythya ferina. Taxonomy (NCBI): domain Eukaryota; kingdom Metazoa; phylum Chordata; class Aves; order Anseriformes; family Anatidae; genus Aythya; species Aythya ferina. The sequence continues at coordinate 12,750,103 of NC_140304.1, forward strand.
ACCGAGGGAAATGTGGCATGAAGCCTCTTAGCACTGTCAGCAAACGAAGTGTGAAACGCGCTTTCAGGAAAACACGGGTAACAGAGCCTCGATAAATATTTCATCTGGGTGGGAAGGCAGCGTGGGGCGGCTGGGCTCGGGGGGGATGCAGGCTGGGGAGGAAGAGGAGGCAGCCGGGGCAGGGACCGGCTTGTTTCTGCTTGCCCACGGGGTTTCGGGGTTTAGGCATGGCCACAGAGCAGATCCCAGGATGGGAGCAGCACTTGTATTTCTGCTCCTGCCCGTGGCTAAGCTCAGCTGGAGGCAGCAGGCAAGGAGCTTCTCCCTTTCTAGAAATCACCGCTCGGCTTTTCCTACCCCTGCCCTCCAGCCTGGTTCAGTTCACGGGTGGCCACAGCTGAAACGGAGCAGCCAGGCCCCAAAAAATCCCATGGTGGAGGAGCCACACGATGCTGCTGGGACCCTCTGCTCCCGGGTTTGGGCACAAAGTGATTTCCCAGCCTTCGGCTGCACCCTGCTCGTCCCCTCCAGGAGTGCTGTGCTACCGCACCCAAGGCGAATGGCTGGAGGATGCTCTGCGTTTCTCCAGGGAGCAGGGTTTGCTGAGTGGAAAACCTCCTGCACCTGATTCCTGCTCCATCTGGGATCTTTCAGCCTGGAGCAGAACGGTGATGATGGCCCCAATGATGGGGCTGAAACCTGTACCTGCTGGGGGCAAGTTCACCATCACCCGCTGCTCATCGCCCCATAGGGAAGAGCAGCCTGCTTCTTGGCTGGTCAACAGGTGAAAGCCCTCCTAGAGGAATTAATCTGCTCTGAAAGCCCAGCTCAGAGCCCATCAGACCCCACTAGGAGGACGTTAAATGCTAACGAGCAGCCCAAATGCAGCCGGTGCCCCGCAAATGGCTCCACGTTGGGAGCTCCGCAGCTCGGAGGAGCAAGGGGCAAGGCTGGGGGTGAAAAACCAGAGGGCTGGTACCACAACCCTCCGTCGGGTGGAATATTCCACGGCACATCAGAAACCCTCTCTGCTGTAGAGAGGATCAATAGCACGCCGACAAAATCCAGCTGCAAACGCTGTTTCCACATGCCCTTTTCCAGGGAATACAATCCTCCAGGATAACCTTAAGAGACAACAAAAGCCAGACCACTAACTCGAGCACAGGTCTCCTCTAATTACTGAGGCTTGGCGAGAGATAAAGCAGAGATCCTTGGGACGAAACAAAAGGGTTTGATTTCCCTCCCTCGGCCGAGGGCAGCCATCATTTCCACTCGGCGAGGCCAGGGGCCGTCGGGGCGCGATTCCCAGCCTCGACGCTTCCCAAACTTCACCCCGAGAAGCTCAGCAGCAGAGCGGGGCGAGCTCACCCCAGCCTCGGGTGGCCCCAATGAGTTTCGGGTGCCTTTGGGTATGCACCTGGCTAGGCACAAAGTTGGGTACCGGGACCCCAAGGAACCAAGCGGCAGCCCCGGAGCTTCGCCCAGCTGAGGCTGCAGCCCACCCTGCACCCCCTGCCCAGCCTCCCTTACCCACGGAGCCCCCAGATCCCTTTTTCCCAACCCTATTTTATCCAACCTTTTTTTATTATTATTTTATTTTATTTTTTCTTTATCTTTTCCCCAAATCCCCGAGCCTTACCTGGGAGCCGGCGGGGGGCCAGGAGGGCAGCACCGGCGGGGCGTGGGGAGGAAGGGGAGCAGCGGCGGAGGCTGAAGATGAGGATGATGAAGAGGAGGAGGAGGAGGACGAGCAGCGGCAGCAGCACCGAAGCCGGGAGGCAGCGGGCAGCTGGGGGGGGCGGCGGGGAGGAGTTTGCCGCTGGACGGAGCCGCCCCCGGCCCCGCACCGCCCCCGGCCCCGCCGCCCCAAACCCCAAACCGGGATCCCCCCCCGACAGACCCCGGGTGTCCCCACTCAGCCTGCGGCAACCCCCCGGCACCCCTCCAAATTCATCCCCTGAGCGCTTCAGCCTGCACCGATGCGGCGTGCAAGCACCCAAGGGACACAAACACACCCCCACGGGGATCTGTAAGGCCCCCACTTCGGGTTTTGGAGCCCCCAGCACCCCCAGACCACGATGAGGGGCAGACAAACCGTGCCTCCGGTCCCCCTTTTGTAAGCCCAGGTTAACACCCAGGCTGTCCTCAGACGGACACAGAGAGGAGTTTCTTCGGGACTCGGCCAACACTGGGCTGAGATTGCAAAGCCCCAGGAGGGATGCACGGAGCGGTGCTGAAGCCCCCCAGCAAAACTGTCCCCAGCCACCACCCCCAGCTCCATCCCAAAGCACACGGGATGCCGAAGATCCCAGTGAAACAAACACAAACCAGCGCTGCTCTGGCGAGCAGCAACATCAGCCTGCCAGATTTTTGCTGCCGGCAGCGTGTCACCCATCGCCGTTTCATTATTTTTTAGAGCAGCGAGAAAAGACAGAAGACAAAAGGTGGGATTCACGCCTTTGTGGCTGCCGAGAAAAGCTCGGGAAGGGGGGCACCAGATGCTCCACAGCAGGGAAGGAAATGGGGAACAAAGTTGGTGGTTCCAGGCGGCAGGGTTTTACATAAAGCACAAGGATCGGGGTTAGCAACACCAGTAAATGTAACAGCAGCTTGAGCCAGGACACTTCTTATTTCTTTTTTTTATTATTATTATTTTATTTTTCTCTCTCCAGGGAGTGGAAAAGGAAGCACAAAGCTTCTCATGACCCAGAAATCTCCCCTGAGGCATCATCGCTGCCTCGCTGGCACCTCCGTTTCCGCTGCCTCCAGCCCCCGCGCGATGCAGGGACCAGAAACCTGCCCAAATCTCACCCTCCGACACGCAGTGCTCATGCATGCAATCGCCTTTCCAGCTCGTGAGTCTTGCAACTCACTTCGTGTCAGCCCAGAAAGCCTGTAGGAGGGTTGTAGGACTCCTTCTCCCTGCTGCTGGAAAAGATTTCACATCAGCAACTCCCTTCCTGCCCAGAGCGTGTCCCAAAACACTGATGCCCAAGGATGCTGAGGAGCTGAACGCCCAGCTGCTGCCATTGGGATTTCTTCTCTTCCACTTGGAGTTTTGCTCTTAGGTATGTTTTTAGCAGAGCAGCATCACTCAGAAAAAGCCTGATGGTGCACAATGCCATCCCCAGCCTACTCCTGCCCAGCACAAAGCCACTGATACAGCCAGGGGGGTACGAGCACGCTGAGGGGACACCATGGGTCCCCATCCCACGTCACTTGTGGGGTTGGGAACAGGCTGGGGGCTGCTCATAGCACCTCAGTATGATGCTCGCCACCCCTTTTCCTCTTCCAGGCAGCCAGCCCCGCTCCCTGGGGAGCTGGGAGCCAAGGTGCAGAATTCCCCTGGGCAGCACAGCCCTGCCAGCTGCGCCTCACTCATGGCACACCTCCCTGGCACTGCATTCGCCTGTGCAAGCACTGGAAACAAACCCGGCCCTCGGCATGAGGGGTGCTCTGAGCTGCCCAGCCCCTGTATCCCTGTTATCGGGGCTGGGGATGCACCCATTGCTCCCAATGCACGGGCTGGAGGGGAGACCTGGCATCTCCTTAATGATGCAGATATATCTTTGTTTGATCGTTTGATTTATTGTTTGATTTTTTCCCCCCCTTAGGAATTGGGGAAGGGAGGTTGTGTTCCCAAAACAAGGATCCTTCTCCTCCACACCCAGCCCCTGGGAGCTCGCCCCAGGGCCGCTGCCGCAGGGGTGGTGGAGGAGAGGCAGGAGGAGCCGGGAGTAACGTGGTTAGGCCGGAGTTATGCTGTCTCCTTCCCAAAGGCAGATAAATGACATTAAAGAGGAGCCCTTGTGTATTTTACAGCCAGAGACCAACGGATATTCCCCCTCCCCTCCCCGGGTGGGGGTTTGCAGCTTCTTCACGCAATTAGGCAGCAGCCTAGCATTAACCCATCGCACTCCCCCAGCTGGGAGCAAGAAGCCTTTGCCCATCAGCCCCTGTGCATCCATCCCCTTCTCCTTGGGATGGCTCAGGCTTGGCTGGGGCTGTGGAAAACTTCAAGAAATTAAAACCCAGAAAAAGAACAGCATTCATTTTCACTCCGAGCAGGATTTTCCCCAGCCCTGCAGGAGAAGTGCGGCCGCTGCCCCGATCAATGTTGGGCGCAGCGCAGCTCCCAAACGCCCCTTCCCTCTCTCCGGGTGTTGAACACAAAGCCTAAATATTTGATGAGGACGAGCAGCTTTTTCCGGCCGCTGGAAGAAAGCGCTGCAGCGGCCGAGCACCGCTCGATGCGGCAGCACGAAGCCAGATCCACAAACACCTCCGTGCCTTCCTCCTGCTGCCCGTTGTATCCTATCTGCACCACCCCCACTTGCTCCCAAAGCTGGCCTCTGCTCAGGTGCCCCCCCTCCAGTCCCGTCTTTGCCTCTCCTGGTGCTAGGACGGTGGCTGCTGGGATGCACGGGGGGATCCTTTTGGGGCTGAGCCACGCTGGGCTCCGTGCCACCCCTGGCACTGCAGCGAAGGATGAAGCCCAGGGGGGCTTTGCCCTGCTCTGCCTGGGGACTTCCTTGGGCAGCGCCGCGCGGTGCCATCGATCGTCCCCGCCTGCCAAGCCACAGCCCCGCGTGGCACGGCCGCGGCATCGATCCCCGCTGCAAGATTGGGTTAGCGGGGAAAAGCCGCCCGTGGGGAGCGGTAGCGCACGTGGCGAAGTTAACTCCTTCCAGCCAGCAATAACCAGTACAACTGGGAGCAGCTGCGCCGTACTGGGGACAGAGCCCCTGCTGCGGTCACCAGTGGCCAAGCTCAGGAGCCAGCAAAGACGGGATGCAGAGGTGCCAGCGCGACCCCATGGGCAGCAGCATCCCTAAATCCCAGCAGAGAGCTGAGAGCCTCCACTACAGCCCCAGGAAGGCCTTTTTGGAGCAGGGCTCTCCCTTTCCCAGCTGCAAAGAAACATTTCAGAGCCACACTCTGGCCGCAATCAATGCAGCAGAGCCCTGGCAGGCATAACCCTTGGCCAGCCCCCGGGTGGATTTAGGGCTCTGCCTCTCTGCAGGGCATTGGGTGAGGATGCCCAGCCCCTGGTTGTGACCCCCTGCCCGTGGGGGTCCTGCAGCCTTCCCGCTGTGGTGCACGGAGCTGCCCCGAGCATCCATCCCATCCCTTCCCGTGGAGCCCAGCCTTGGCCTCATTTCAGGCTGGGCGAGCGGCGGCCCGGCCCCAGAGGTAGCGAGCTGATGCCGAACCTCCTAATGGAGCTTGACAGCAGTGGGATTAAAAGCACAAGTGAGATCGCAACCCCTCTGCAATCAGCTTCTGCCTTGAAAGAGCTGAACCAGAAAAGAAACCTCCTGGCAGCAGGACGGGTGGGAAGAGGAGCGCGCACGCAGGCACGCACGCCGCTTGCCCCGGGGCGCGAGCGCTGGGACCCCCCCTTCCTCCTCTGCTCTCCAAACCTCTTCCACGCTCATTCCCACAAGCAGAGAGATCCCAGCACCAAACCAAACCCAAAGGGGCTTTGGCAGTGATTAGGCACACTTAACTAGCACAAACCACAAGCTGGAAGCTGCAAAAATCGCCCTCCAAAAATCCATCTGGGCCCAAGCACCATCCCCACTGCCGCTCACCCCAAAGCTGCCCCTGCTTGGCCCTACAGCTGCTTGTTCCTGGCCACATATGGGGCAAAAGGGGCTTCTTGCTGCACAGGGAGCCCCCACAGGGACTGCTGCGTGCACTCGGGAGCACTGATGGGTTTTAGCATGGCGCTGGGGCTGAAAAGGCAGCTCCGGCTCCAGACCTTGTTTTGCAGTGACCTGTGCCGAGAATTTGCTTCTCCCTTTTTCTTGCTAAATGGAAAGAAAAAGAAATCCTTCCAGGTCAGAGGAAAGAAAAGCATTTACTCGTGGGTCAAGTGAAGCAATCTGATGCAGGGCTGAGTGCAGTTTTACCCTCCCTGAACCAAAGAGTCCATTTCCATCTGAAAAAAATATAAATCTAAAAATAAAAGAAGAAAGGTTTTGATGTCAGAAACACTTTTTTTTTTTAAAGCCCAAATGACTTGCTGGATCAAACCCCACTTTGTAAAGCATGGGTTGACCCAAAGGTGCAGGGGGGAGTGGATGGGCTGAAGCACTGAGGTGGAAAACGGGACGGCCGGGGCAGGGAGGCGGTGGCACCGGGCACCTCGGGTACCCCAGCAGCGGGACGTGGGCGCTCAGCCGGCGCCACAGCACTTTGTTCAGCTGTCTCTTCCAGCCTCCTGCCTGACAGCCAAATGCTTCCTGACAGCCCGTTTAAAGCTCAAAGCTCCCGTTTACCACCGCTGCTCACAGACACGGCGAGAAACTCTTCCGCAGCCCACGCAAAAACACCTCCCCGCCCCTCGCCTCCATCTGGAGCTGGACCAGGTCTGGGGTCATCTCCGCACCCAGGGGCTCGGCCAAGAGGACCCCATGTTCCCAGCACCCCAATTTGGCCCCCTGTGCCCTGTCTGGGTGGGACAAGCCATCCCCCATGGACACTTGCCAGGACCCCTTGCACTGCCCCCGTCCATTATCGTGTCCCCAGAGCATGCACCTCACCCGCGCCCTGCTTAACCCCAGCTTTTAGGAGGGCGGCGGAGCTGTGCTGCTTTTCAATTTTTAATTTCCTCTAAACATCTCAGTCCTCTGCCCTGGGGACTGCCAGTCAATAATTGCTGCTGGCGGCACAGCCACCCATTAGCTGGGGGAAACTGGGGGCAAGGAGAGGAAAGCAGCCCCGTCCCGAGAGCCGGAGCCCTTTGTGGGCACACCTCGGGGTGGGGGTAGCAGCTTTTTTTCCACTCCCTTAAACAACAGATGTACAAACAGGGACCTGTCAGGCATGAGGGATGTGACCCGAGCTGTTCTGGGAGCAGAGAAACCACAGTGCTCGCAGACAAGGCATGAATGGCCAAAATGTATAGGAAAAAAAAGGTATAGATACACTGACCAGCTCAGAGCATCAGGAAGGATACATGGGATTGCAGGAAAACCCTATAGCCTGCCTCCTGCAGACAACCTGAGCGTGAAAAAAGGGCGACATGCAGCGGTGATAGCCCAGAACATGCTCCCTACCTCCGAAACCTGGCAGACGAGGGAGCTCTCAGGCCACAGGGGATGTCTTGATCCTGCTCAGTGCCTGCTGGCTTCTTCCCATCAGCTCGCTCACTCCTGTTCCACACAGATGTAAGCTCCTGGTGAGCACATCCCCTTCTCCAGGATCCCATTTGTGTCCCCCAACCCCAATTACAGCTGATATCCCCCCAAACCGACCTCAGCTCCACTGCTTGCTGAGCTGGGGGGGATGCAGCTGCCCCAGCTGGAGGCCAGCAGTCCCCATGCAAGCCATGCCCATGGGATTTGGGGTTTGCTGGGGGCCAGCCATAAGGATGCTCTGCACCCCGCAGAGTCGCTTCATCAGCTCCTCGCCCTCTGGGATCCACCAAGAAGAGGAGATTTAGGCTGAAGCAAGCAGAGCTGTGCCTCGGCCGCCACCTAGCAGCCACCCGACAGCGCTGGGGCCACGGCGACAGGCGCGGAGCCCTGTGCCAGGGTGCTTTTTTCTCTTCTCTCTGCTTTGAGCCCAGTCTCCAAACCCCAGCTGCCAGCCCCAGCCTCCCTTTGCCCTGCAGAAGGGCCAGCAAGGGGCTGCCCAACTGCTAATTAATGATTTAAGCAATTAGAAGAGAAGCAGTGAGGCCCCCCCAGCCCCAATTCTTGTCTCACCGAAACCAAACTGGGTTCTGCTGAGCATGTCCCTGAACAAACCCAGGCAGGAGCAGAGCAGCCCCAGGGCTGTCCCGATGGCAGTCTTAGCTCCACAAATCACCCACTGCCCAGGTCACAGAGATCCACACCCCCTCTCTCCCCTGCTCTCATCCCAATAAGGCACCACCGTAACTGGTTTCCCGCATAAACGGGAACTCTCATCTGTCCTGGACCTGAGAAACCTCCCTGACATGCCAAAAACAATTGAGACGAAAACAATTCCACAGAAGTCTTCCCCTTTGAGAACTTTTATTCAGTTGCAGCGAGCAGAAAAACAAAGATAAAAAGCACTCTCATCTCGCCAACTCCATTGCCCGGAAAACTCCACGCAAGCTCAACTGTTCCATCCTTCCCTGTTAGGAGGCAAACCCATCTGGTACAGCCCCGTGGCCTTAACACAGGACCAGAAATGTCCGGCAACTTCTGGCACTCCCCGCAGGGTTGTACAGCCGCTGGGGGGGGACAACTCTCCCAGGCCAAGCCCTGCCCTGGGCAGTTTATTCCTTGAAAAGGAAGCCCCTGCCAGCCCCAAGAAGTGCCACAGCTCCCTTTCCTCTCCATGGCCTTCCACAAATGCTCTGCTTGCACGATGCCAGCGTGAGCCGTGCTCAGCCCCAGCGCTGTGAACACCCTGCAGGACAACACGGTCCTGGGCTGAAGGTTGTCTTTGCATGAAAGCCACAAATGCTTTCGGAGGCCAGGCAGTCTCAGCATCTCCCTCCATCCCCAGGCATTACATGCAAAATATTACTCGTGCCGGACACCAATGATATTGTTATTGCTCTGATAAAAATCACTGAAGACCCTGAAACAGAGAGGCCAGTCTAAAACAACAGTCATGACTGAAGCAGCCAACACATCCAGCTTCTCCTCTCGCTGCCTTCTTCCTTACAGACCTCATTTGACATCTGTAAAATGGGATTCCTGAGGCTGTTTTCGTGGTATTCATCCCCAAGTCAACGTCTTTGTCTTAAGGAAGGAGGTTTCTTCTTGGAGGTTAGCGGCACTTCGACAGACAGAGGCGTGAGCTGGCGTACAACCACCCCTCCTAACAGCAAGGATTGTGCGAGAGCACCCACTGTGATAGAAACAAAACAAAACACAACCAACCCCCTGTACACACAATGCTAACCCCCCCATGCACCGAGTGAGGAATGTTTCCAGTTCCCCTCTCCTCACGTCAGCGGACAAAACAAAATGTGATACAGAGATGTTTTTCCAAGCCACTAAAGAGCAATAAAACAACATCAGCAATAAAGAGCAATAAAACAACACCAGCACAAGAAAAACAACCCGTTTCCCTGAAAGTAAAAGTAACATGCAGCACAGGCACTGGGCGCATCTGAGAAGATGTCAGACTCAAGTTTTTCAAAGGATTAAACGCTTCTGAATTAAGAGTGGCAGCACGGTGATGTCGTGCTGCTCCCCACAGCCTTCCTCAGCAGCAGCTCCAGCTCTCCCCTCTTGTCACGGCTCCTTTCTCAGATTTGGGAGCCACTGGAAGTAGCCACGGGAAGTGGCCAAGCGCGCAGTAGCTGCCAGCACTGCAGACAGCGTGGTAGGAGGGACACACAGTTTCCACGATGCCCCCTGGTCGTTCAGCCCACTGGCACTGCATGGGGCAAGTGCGAGACTCCCCGGAAGGTCTTTGGTCTTCGTTTTCTCATCATCTGCAAAAGGAGGGAGACAAAAGAAAGATCCAGAGGGTAACTCTAAGGACTCCAGCTTAGACTGGAAAACCCATTTGCCTGGATGCTACTGAGGCATGGTGTGAGGATTTCCTACTGCACACCTCCTGAATGAGCCCTAAATACAGCACAGCCTGAGAGGCTCTCCCCCTATCCTCTATGTCCCCAGAGGTGGGAAAGCAGACATGAAGTAAGTGGGTCCTATCTGGAGGACTGAGGCCTCCATTCCACACATCAAACAACTCAGTTTCAAGGAATGAACAGGCACTACCTTGGGCACATCGCTTAATTTAGCTTGTACACTGGGCAGCTTTCACATGGGGGGATGTAAATTCTTTCATCATTTTGAAAATGAAAGGACATCCCATCTTGGATCTTATAAGGTTAAAAAAATGCTCTTCTCCATTACACCCGGGAGGGGATCCTCTTGTTATGAAATGAACACGGGGTAATATAGGGAGTGGAGAAGCAAAAACTTCACCATTAAAGGAAGTAAAAGTCCAGGAAAGACAAAATTATCAGAGAGAAACAACTCTCGATTCATTTGTTCCCAAGAAACACTCAGAAATCCATCCTGCTGCACAAAGTTCAAGCCAAAGCATTGCATCCAGCCATTTATTATTGCTACTTCTCATCCCAAAGAAATGCCAACATTTCCATCTGGTCTAGCAAACAAACAGCACCAGTCCTGGGACACCTTACATCGCCTGCAAGACTCACAGCACAGTAAGAGATTGCTGAGCTTTCCTCTACCCTAATTCTTACTGACAAATCTATTCGTACTGTTACGGTTGTCCAGCATAAACGGTGCTGCCATAAGTAGAAGAGAAGGATGCAGAGCTTCGTGAAGCTCAGTCTTGCTGGAAAATCCTTCTACGTTATTAGGGTCATCTTGGCTCACGTCTGCTGGTTGCTTGGCATAGACGAAGGAGGTGTAAACGTCTTCCAGTGACTTGAAGACAACGGCAGGCTTTGAGGACTCTTCAAGAAGTTGAGGTGTCTGCAAGTGTATAAAAGAAAAAAAACAGCCCTCAGGAGAGGGTGTGATTAGTGCACACTTGGTTCATTAGCAGCCCTGATCTTTGTTATCCCTCAAAGTCCATTAACAAGTGGAATGTCAGCAACAGGATTTTTTTTTTAAATTACAGTTACTCACAAGCCTGGCCAAAGGGCAGCTCCTCCTGCACAACAAGCTGAAAAGACTGACAGATTATTATGAGACACAAATCACCATGCCTGAGCAAAGAATTACAGCTGGCTCATCTCTCAGCAGCCCCACGCAGAACAAGTGACAGCAATTACAGAGGGAGTTTCTCCACAGGAGTGGGAACTGAGTCAGAGGAAGTTCCCCTGCATTTTGAGTTAAAAATGCCAATTAAACTTAAATTCCTGCGATGACCACCCATGTCTCTGTCACAAACTGGGAGTGGAGCCAGTGTTTCTATTACTGATTCAGCACGAAGGGGAAAAAATAGTGAAACAACAGACAAACAAGAGTGCAATTCACTGTGCCCAAATGTAGCTGCTCAGAGATTAGGTGCCTGCTCTCCCAGGTTTCTTCTGGTGTCAAGGTAGCAGAAGAAAGGCATCCACCTTCAGAAGAGGTCCATTGGTGAGAGTGTTCAGAGGCTTAGCCCAGACCAAAGTGATTTTTACACAAGTAAATTTAAATGGTTTAAATCGGCTGCTCACAAGGCGACTGTGAGAAGCTCCTGGTGCACCAAGGAGAGCTACAAGGCTGGACAGCAGATGTTCAGAGCTGACAGGATAACAACACAATAATTTGAATGACAGGCATCACCGAAGTTCAATTAACCAGTTACTCAGTTTGATATCATCAGCCCACTGAAAACTCTTAGCTAACATGCAGTAAAAAAACAATGTTAGAACAAGGAAAAAGAACAACATTAGAAGAGAATCATCTCCTCTTGCCACCCACACTGCCCTTGTGGGGGGGCTGGCAGTGTCACCGCCACTTCAGGGCAGAGCAGGAACATTCATGGTCCAAGCGTGGACGATGCAAGTGTCTACTAGTACTGGAAAAAGAATGGAAGTAATTCAGAAAGAGGCTATTTACAAAAGAGACAAAAGACTTAGAGTGCTGTGAAGGGCAAGAAAGAAGTAAGGCAGTGTCTACGCTTCCTCCTGATTCCCACAGTTACCACCATCACCATTAAAAAAGGAAAGCATGAGCAGCAAAAATTAGAAATGGGGGAGTACCATCTGGTGATGCTGCAAGTGCCAGAGTTCTACAGGGGTGAAGAGATGAGGAGGATTCAGAGAAATGAAATCCTTCTGTTTGTCATCATAACCAGCTGACTGGAGCACGTTTTCACCTAATATGTACACGTAGGATTTAGTTTTCCATTCCACAGTCTTCCTTAAAAGATTTTCTTGTCACTTTTTCTAAAGCACTTAACAGAGATGACAGCCAAGGACAGACCATGTGCCTATGACTTCTATGATTCAGTGAGGAAATTCCTATGCTTCTAAACACACAGTTTGACATTTGCAGGGGAATGTTTAGGAGTGAAGAAGGGCCAGGTTTGATCCATGAGGTGCCGAAACTGTCAGTCGTGCATTTCACTTGCGTGTCAAGTTGTTGGGGAAGCTAGCATATAATCAGTGGCATCAGAAACAAGAGCAAAAGGCAAATGTACAGCTCTGAGCTCATGCTAACAGCCAGTAGTTATTTCATTGCTAGCCACTTTAAAAAACATTAAAGCAATCAAAGCATTATTCAAATAATCTAAAAGCTAAAACAACCTCCCCCTAACAGCAGCAGCTGTGAAAAATGCCCTTACCTTAGCTACTGCCATAAGCTCTGTGGGAGTTTCCTTTCTCTCTTCCTGTACAATTTCAGGGTCTTGATCTGTTGTTCCTGCAACGTTTACTTCATCTGGAAGTGGCTGCACATCTTCCCATTCCTCCTCAGTAGAGGAATGGCATTGCTACAGAGGAAGACAAAACAAGAACAGGCACAGCCAGCGTGGGCAGAAGAAAGCAGGCAGAAAATCCAAAGGGCAGCTTACTGAGCAAGCAGATGATGCCACTCTGACAGATTAACGGAGAGAAATGCAAAGGAGCCTTTTCTGCTCTGCTCAGAAGTTAACAACGTTTCTTTCTGGAGAAGGTTTGGCAACTTAGAGAAAGAACATGCAAAGAAAGGCAATAATGTGATCAAGGAACTAGCTGTCACCCTAACTTCTTTCCACAACCACAAGATGTATTTCTTGAATAAAACTGTACTTGCAGAGGGACACCTCCCAGTTCTTGCAGCCTTCTGAGAAACCTCACCATGAAGATGTGGCCCAATCTAACAGAGCCGGTACAACAGTGTCCAGCCATTCTGCATTTAAGGGGGGACAGGACAAAACTTCAATGCTTGTGCCTTCCTCTAGTCTCCAAGTTGCCAGCTATGCCTGCCATTTACACCCGGTTAGTGAGTGTTACAACTAGTGAGTGTACTCCCAGATTTTTCCAATAATACCCCCCCTCCTAACAAAAACAAAACAAAAAAAGCAAGAACACAGTAAACTCAGATTTGCAGAGTCTTGATCACACTAATTTCTTCCAAAACTATGAATTACGATGTTGGCTTTCGGACCTTCAGGTCAGATGATATATCAAGTTTTAGGCAGTGGAAGACCATTAATAATCAAGATTTACAACTTATATACAGTTTCTCTAGCACACAGACTTTGTCTGCTAAATCAGTCTCAGTAAAATGACTGCTTTACAACTCACTAGCATTACACGAGGCTTTAGCAACACTTTCAGAGAAACAACATTGAAAAAAGCCCTGGAACAGGCCCACTATTGAGCACTCTCCTGAGCACTTCAACAACTGACATTTCCTTGAAAGGTGCTTTGGCCACTGCAGCAAGGTATGTCGAGAAGAAAAAGAAAACCAAAACACCACAATATAAATAATGGGAAAGCAGAGAGTCTCCTGTAGAGAAACACTGGTTCTCATGGTACTACATTAGATTGCACTCAAGACCTGAGTTTTACCACCTGCTTAACCACTTTGTCCACCAGGTTCTCTGTTAAATATTAAAGGACTCTCCTTTTTAATATGCTCTCAAATCAAAGGTGTACAGCAGTATCCAGATCTCGGTATCATTCATCCTTAGAGTATTTTTTGAATTAAATCATAGCTGTGTACAACCCCAAAACACTCAGGATTGCAAATCACTTCCTTTTAGAGGAATCAAAACCCTTAACACAAAGAATACCACTAGTTTTTCTGTTCCATTCCCACATTTGAACGATATCCTTAGTTGTTACACATCCTTTGCCAAACCCCAAAAAACAGGAGAAAAGCACCCCACTCCTCGGCTACGGTGCGTGCATAACAGGAAAGTGTTAAGCCAAACCGAGCTCAACTCATCTCAAGGATCAGGAACTGGTCTGAGTTCTTACAGGAGTCCATTCTTGCTGCCCAGGAGATCACAGAGGTCAGAGGAAACATTGACTAGACAGACTTCACAGAGTCTGCAAAGGGACCAGAGAACATGTTGCATTTCTGATCCGTTTGTAAATTTATTTTTTACATCATGGTGGTTCTGGAAAACAAACTCCCTGAAAAGCTGCACGATACTAATACAATACATGTCGACCAACCCTTGGAGCTGATTTCAAACAATGGCCATGCCCTAGCCGAGTGCCCACCTGGTCACACAGCTCATCCTCGTCCAGCCTCAAGCTTGATGTTTCCTTGTCTGCATCCAGAAATTCCTGCTGCAAGCAAAAGTCTGGCTCCACCAGCTCAGAATCTTCCTGCTTAGCATTGGGTTGAGTATACAAGGCTGACAGATTCAGCTCCTTGAATCCCTGGTAACAAACAACAACCCCAATAGTAAAGAAAGCTATGTTGTAACTACCACCACCACAAAAAAAAATTAATTTCTAATACATTTTAAAAAGCATCACAGCAACCACAGGTTGGCGCCAAATTCTGGCAGAAATTGTCTTATTGCAAAAATCAACTCCCCCTGCCCTCCAGGAATAAAATTACTCAGCAGTGCTCCACTCCCTCCCAAAACTGGATATACTCATGCAAAAACACAATTACAGGAACCAATCCCACCAAAAACTCATTCTGCATCTGCTGAATAAACAATACAAGCAACCCAACATGCAAGTTACAGCTTAAACTAAAGATCTTCCTGCAACAAGCACCCAGCTGACCCTCTCCTGCCCTTCCTCTCAGCAGCCCACGTATCCCTCCTGACCTGGGAAGGAATGTTCTCTCCGCAGACGTCTGCATATCCCTGGTCCCTCAAGACACAGTGAAAGTAGACATCCTCCTCCGAGGATGTGTCACACAGGAAAAGATGCAAAATGCCATCCACGTATTCATCCACAATGCCCACAAGTAGCTTTGAGACACACAGCTTCTGGAATTGGAGGGTTGCTGCACTGGTCCATGTACCCTCAAGAAGAAACAAGAACATAAAGTTACTATAAAGAGACCAACAGCCATCACCTGAGACTTTCCCTTGCAGTCACTTCTCATAAAAGCAATTACTCTTGGTCAGGCTAGGGATAAACACAGGAAAGTCAGGCAAACAAGCTTTGCTAGTTACCCTGGGGTAACTTTTCACCCCAAGTATTCATTTTCAAGCACAGTTCTGTGGCATTCACTAATGACTTTACCACAGATGTCAAAAATGCCATTGTGTAGGGCTCTTTTGTGTATTCTAGTGGTTTTGTTGTTGTTGGTTTTGCTTTTTTTTTTTTGGTAAATTCATTGTACCACACGATTATGAAAGTTGACTGTTAAAAAGTTTTTAAGACACTGCTAAGCCTCAAAGCAATGAAAAATGTGAATCCTTAGCCCTCAAAAAAACCAACCAAATAAAAAAACAGTGGACAGGTTTTTTTTTTTTAATATTTTAAAACCACGTAAGTTTCAACTCTGCTCACACTTTCCTTTGGAAAGATGGTGTTTCTCAGGCTTCTTGACCAACAGTTTTCTCAGCGCAGGCTGGCTTTATTGATTGCACCAAACTCAAAGTTTGGTCACAGAAAAAAAAAAAAGATTAGAACAGGGCTGGAGGTACCAAGCATTCAGAAGGACCCTGAAGAACTACTGAAGGGGGAAGAAGTGAGTTGCTTAACATAAGGAAGGCAGGGTGGTAGGGTGATCGCTTGCAGAGAGGCGCAGTGATGCTCCACTGAACATTACAGCAGAATTGTTTCTGTTAATATCACAAGGACATGAAAAAAATCCAACTATTTGCCCTTAACAGGTGAAAAAGTCAACCTCTACCTGACAGTTCTCATACACACATCAGTAAACAAAACTGCATGTGAAGACGCACCTCCATGGGTTTCACCCATGCCAAGGAACACGGGATGGCCTGAGCAGGGAGCTTCAAGTAGCACCACCTACAACATGAAACAGAGTCATGACCATTACAGCAAACAGAGCAAAAACAAGCAGACGAGCAGAACTTAACCCTCTTGTGGGTTGTAAAATTCACTTAGGAATAGAGAGGTACTTATTGGGTTTTCCACTTATGAATAAAAACCTACAGTAGCTTTAGACAACACTCCATATCCAGAGAACAGGAACAGTAGGAACAGCAGTAACAACTGGCCCCTTATACCCTTCCAACCTCAAACATTCTGTGATTCTGTCAACCACGTTTCATTTACTTACTTGAGGAATCTCAGCCAAGACTTCCGGACAATGCTTATGTTTCCATAGTCTGGGTAGAACACCTCCACTTCCTGCTCACTGACGACACGGTGGATGACAACCCGGTACCACCATTTCGAGATCATTACGCAGCAAAGCTGTCCAGGCTGCACTGAAGACTCAGGCATGATATAACGATCAGAAACAAGTTTATTTGAATAACAGCGTCTGCAAAACATCATAATGAAAGACTGTGCTTGGTAGGATGCAGGAGAAGAACAAGGAGAAATACAGTGTTTCAGAAGAATCTTCATTTCTCAAAGTCCCAACAACACGAATTTTCAGGAGTTGTTTTGGTGGATGCTTTACATCTCTGCTCTGCTGAACAGAAACTGAAATGACAATAGGAAATGCAAACTCAAACTCTAACATTTGAGCTTTCTTCCTAGGGTCCAATGAAAAGTGAACTCATCAGAGGCTAAATACAGTCAGTCTAGTCATTAACATTAAACATTACCTTGACACATCACTTTTTTTTTTGTTTGTTTTTATAAACCAGTTTCTGGAATATAGGCTACACCTATAGTATTTGTCTTCAGAGTCTGTAACTACACTTACATGTGCCCATGGACAGATGTGCTTACTTTGGCACACAATTAATAGGAATTGTAGCATGGCTGTGGTGGAACAGAATCCCAAACGCACAATGTAACTGACCCAAAGTCACTGATGGGGTTTTGGTTTCACATGTAAATAACAACAAAGGCCTCTTACCCATTGCTTTTTAGTTAAATGTGAAAGATCAACGTAAAAGTCTTAACTGAGCTCATTAATAGTAGTAGCACAGAACATATGGAGGTGCAAAGGAAGACAAAAATGTTCCCTTTTGTTTGCTTTCCAGTCTTTTAAAGTTTAGAACTGTCTGGGACACAGCCATGCAACTGTGAATTGTTATTAACCACATCATCTGCTTGCTAGCTAGCAGGAATGGGTAAGCATTATGAACACATTTCAGTACAACACAGGCATCTCCACTTCTTGTTATCAAGACCTGCCCTATCCCCTCAGCGCAAACACACACACACACACACACCCCAGGCAGAAGCACTATCAAAAGGTTCACACCTCATCTCCATCATCAGCTGCTGCAGCTTATCAGATGTTTCCCTGCTGCAGATGCGGATGTAGAACTGGCTGGGAGAGACGATGAATTCCACAAAGACTCCCACCAAGCACCTGCTCTCAAGTGGTGGCAAACTGCAAAGGCTTCGGTCCTCAACAGCATCTGGAGGGATTTCTGGCGTCACCATCATCTCGTCTAGCAGGGACTGCTCCAAATCTTGAGGCTACAAAGGGGTAAGAGGAAAGTGGTACTAAGATGTCTCTTCACGCACTGAACACACATGAACGACCTTTCCATTTAGGTTCAAAATACAGCTCTGCTTTCCTGGGAATTGCTGAGTATCAGCAAATCCCAAGTTGTACAAACTTGGATTAAAACTTCCACTGCAATGGAACGTTTTCACATTTTCACACTCGCTCTCTTTCCCTTCCTTCCTTCTTCCCTCCCTCTAGAGGAAAAACAGTGGTGTATACCTTGCTTGTATTCCTACAGAGAATAAAGGAGAGGAATTGAAGTCATGTCCCCTATTTAGACAATGTTAAATGGCTGCTGCTAAAAAAACCAACCACCAACTCTGTTGAATTTTATCCAAAGGATGCTATTTCTATGCCCCAGGACAATGAAAGTACATGACTGAGCCAGCAAAACTATTTGAAAATGATTCAAGCAACAGAAGGCACAACACATCTCATTTTCACACTAGAGCTACTTCCCAAGGGCAAAAACAAACAAAACCTACAAATTCTGTTCCTTTCTCACTCTGGACAAATTTGCTAGCACAGCTTATGCTTTTTGCATCATTCTTTAACTGTTGCGTGCTGAGAAGATTATTTCACTTGAACTAGTGTGGAGGGGAATCTTAATCGTACATATGCTACTTTCACTGCCTCAAGAGCTTTCTTTCAGGGCAATGAACAGCATGCCTCCAAAGATCAGAAGTCAAAACAATTTCGTTTTTACTCACAATGAATATGCTACAAGTTAATGCTGCATTACACATCAGGCCATGTATGGGAAATGTGTCTTCCTGCACAGATACCTTCACCTATCTGCCTAATTCAACTGCAAATAGTGTTTGTAACAACACTTTTAAGTCTCTTCTAAGCATTTTTTCAAGGAGGGAGGAATCTTTGCTTCTGCAGACTGAGTCATGGCTAACGCCCTTGAAATTTTTTAATTAAAATTTTGAGTAAAACATTGAGCTAAACATTGAGTTAACATTTTTAAATTAAAGAGTAGCTGAGGGAATTCTTGCCTGAGCAGCATGACCTCTAAAAAAAAAAATCCATACTTCATGGAGTTCCTCTAAGAAGTGCCTGTGAGCACTGCCATTTCCAAGGAACAGTTTCGCTCCCAGAGTGCTCTTATCACCCTGGTAAGGGCACGCGTGATCTTCACCATCTAGTTCACGCACTGGTAGCAACAACATTTTGGCGAGGACAGAAAACACGTACTTGAGAATTGAGGTTTGCAGAATAAGCAACAAAATCATAAAAAAAAAAAAAAAAGACACTGCAAGTGTTGTTTTTACAGTATCTCGTGGTCTGCAAGACTGGCTAACTCCTTTCCCTGGGACGGACTGGCAGCTGCCACAGCGGTGTGAACGACACCTTTCCTTCTGCTCGGGGTGAGAAAAGCTGCTGAGAGCAGCAGCTCTGTACACTTTCCCCTTCTTAAGGCCAAGGGGATTGACTGAGCCTGTGTCCCTCATTCGTCCCTTACAAGGCTTCCATTATTAGTTCCTCGTGATAGGATATTTGGATACCTTGCAGCAGGGCAGGGATCAGGTCACTTCTTTCCCCTCTACCTTGCAGCACCCTGATGAAAAAGCGTTCGTTGCACATACCAGCCAGCACATTCCAAGCAGCTCTCCTCCCCTTCAGGGCCTTTCTAAAACAAAATAGCAAGCTCGGCATTTCATGAGGAATAGTAGCTGTACAAGCATCTTTCAAGACCTATCCTGCTTGGGTCTTTAAACAGATTCCCACTGTGATACAACGGAACAAAAACCTAACTTGAGGTCAAGGTTACCAGGACCCTTTTTTGCCCTTCAGGAAGAGCAGGCAGGCTTTGCTTGAATTAGGGGAATTGCTGGTGACTTCATCACACCAAACCAAATTTCCATAAACAATCAGGGCTGACGGCCAGAGGGCACGTTTTATGAACTGCCACGCAAAGTAAAACTCGGTCACAGGCTTCCAAGTTTACAATCACACAAAACACTGAAGTCAGGAAGAATTCCTGGGACTCTTTCCTGCCAGCGCACTCCAATCCTCCGGTTGCATACAGCCACAAGAAGAGTTTGGCAGAGGGAATAACTCACCGCATGAGGATTTTCTGGAGAAAGGGAAGGCCTGAAGTGGCTCAGAAGAGGACAAAAAACAAACAAACAAACAAACAACAAAACAAAACAGAGGGGGACAAACAAATTCACCTAAACAGGTTTGGCAAATTCAGAGCCTCTTAACTGTTCCTCTCCATCTCCTTGTAGGAAATACACTGCTAAATTCAAAACCCTCAAAATCCAATGAGGAAGATCAGGAATGGCTATAACTAGACGGTGAACAAAGCATTACTGGTTTCCTTCAGTAAGAGATTTAAGGCAAACAAAAAGCCCCAAATCATGCATACCAGGCCCCACCATTCAATCTACAGAGGAACAGGCACTCCCCTGCTCCCAACCACAGGCTGCCCCTAACCACCAGGACCAAGCTCATGCCCTCAGCAAGGGTCAGCTTCAGACACAGGTGTGCTGCTGTAGCAAGGAAAAACACGAGCAAGGTCCCTTTCAAAGCACAGCATAAACTGGAAAAATACTTCAACCTTTTATGTCCCTGCAGATAACGTTATTTGCTCACTAGAACAAGCCCGCAGGAATCAAAGTCTCCAAGATCCATTGTCCAGATCTCCTCTCTTAAAGCCTAACATGACTGAACAAGACACAAACCCTGCCTACAGCAGCCGAGGAAGTTTCACAGAGCTGGTCTTCAGGTTACTAAAAAGTGCAATTACAGATAAATGCACCAAAAGGCATCACTACTAGTATCAGGGAGCAAAATGATGCTTAGCTGATCTTGGATGATCTGTAACATAGACCTGGAGACCAGCGGAAGACCTTGGTTTGGATGGCATATACACGTATAGCTACATACCTGCCTAACGTGAGTCTTACCACCTCCAGATTCACCTAAAACAGGTACTAAAATTTTTGGAAGCAGCAATGACTCAACAAGACAATCTCAACAGAAACAAAAGTACTAGAAGAGCATCTATCCTGAGATTCAGACACAAAGAAGCTACAGGTGGATCATCCAGCTGCTTACTTGTTTTAGGTGATCAAAGTGTACTGCTTGTGTTTCCAGTGGCTCTGGCTTTTCTTCTGCTGTCTCATGGAAGCTCTCCGTTTCACAGCTGGTCTCTGTCTCACAGCTGGATTCCAAGGGAGGCATCTCAACTGCAGAGGCTGCAGCAAAGACAGTAACTTGTACGTTATTCTTTCTTGGACCGATGCAGAGCTACGTATTAAGCAGAAAGACAAAACATCTGAAAATGAAAGAAAGCACAGGTAGCATTTTCCTGATCTCTGGACCATTCACAGTCACCACATTCATGTATATGCACTAGAGAGATATCATTCACTGTACTGATACATTTTAAAATAACTTCTGCTGGCAAGCATGCTAAGGGTTGAGCTAATTCCTAGAATGATGCAAAAATGAATTCTCCCCAGACAAGTCGGGAATTTGGCCAAAACTGTATGGGATTTTCTGCCCTCTCTCATAGCTGTTATGGTAACACTGAGGACACCTGCAGTCTCTTCTGTAGAAAATCATAGCTGAGCCTTTCAGACTAGCACTGCTAGATTTTCAGTCTCAAAAAATGCATTGGAAAGGCTCTACTAGCCTGTGGAGCAGACATTCAAGAGATTCCTACAGTTTTGTTATCTGTTGCCTGGAATGACTAGAAATTCATCCCATGCACACTTTCAGAAAGTCCACATGCTGAAGCATCTCAGCATCCTTTCTTTCACCTGGCACCAAAAACCAGTAGCAACCTGTAGAAATCTTCCAGTAAAGGTCTCTGATACTGAGACAACTCCCTTGTAACAACTATTTCTGCAGCACCCCACAGTCCTTCTGTACTAAGCTGTAGGGGAACTGGGACTACTATTGCAACTAGAAATGCAGCAACATCTACCTGAGACATGGCTGCTTGGCCATGGTGCTTACGAGAGCTACATGTTTCAAGTTAAATAACACAGCCTCACCTTGTGGCATCTTTTCCTGCTCTGTGTCACTTGATGAGCTCTCCTTGAGGGTTAACAAGGAACCTCCTCTTGTCTGCTTAACCACAATGATATCCGACACGCTTCTGAGGACTTCAAACATGGAGAGAAACCCATACTGTGTGTACCGAAACGTCCGCCCAAAGCGTCTGGAGTATGCATTATTGAAGTCCAAGAGCAGAAGCGGTGAGGAACTCAGCAGCTCCTGGAGCTCCTTCTTCACTGCTGCTGGCAGAGTGGGAGTCCTGCCCCTTAGAGAGAAACTCTGTTGCTTCCTGAAGGCAGATGCACTTGCCTTCTTAGCAGCACTCCGTGCCTTACTGCTTATTCTCTGTTTGGCAATCAGTTTGGAAATCTCTTTGGTGGTCTCATCTGCAATAGCTACAACAGGAAAAAAAAAAGAAAAAAAAAAAAAAAGCTATTAGAACCACTAAAACAGTAAACCATTAAAAGCTCAAAATAGGCAAAGTGCTTTTTTCCACTTTTCTCTCCTTTCCACCACCAGCTTTTTCAGAGACAGATACCTGTTTCAAAAGCAATCACACTAAATCATGGCTGGCTTCCAGCATGACAAACACTTCTCTTTTCTTTTTGCAAACTGGGCTGAATCATATTTAACAACCAACGGTCATCCTGAACCCTCAACCCTTTAAATCCAGATCCAAGGTAGGGTGATCAAACACTTGTGTACAGGATCACAAGAGGAAAGGGCTATGGGTTTTGCTGGTAAAACAGTAAATAATTTGCTACTCCCCTTAGCAGAATTAAGTAAGGCTTCACCATAGCCTAAGAGCATCAGGATGTTGATGGACTTAAGTGTCATTTTTGAAAGGGCCTACAAACGAAACAAGAAAACTAACGCAACCAAAAACCTAAGCTTCTCTGACCACTTTACAAAACTAAAAGGTGCTACCAGTGACACTTGAGAAAGAACTGTGTTTGTGCAGCTGTCCTTCAAGTTCATCATCAATTCTTACTCTCAGCTAGAGGCAAAAGTGTTGGAATCACACCATAAAGCGGGTTGGAAAGCACCTCTGGAGGCCACGTGGTCCAAGCTCCACAACTCAAAGCAGGACCGATACCAGACCTTCATCCACTGCTTTTCTGTGCTCTGCCAGATAACAGCAAACAGCTGAAACAGAAGGGATCCCTGGATAGGGAGCCTGCAAAGCATCCCAGACAATGCCAAAGTGTCTCGTATAGCCCTCAGCACCTGCAGAAGCAGGCAGTTATAGCCTGGTTTTGGCTGGGCTCCTGTGACAGAGTAGACACCCATCCAGGCAAGGCCTCCCTTGAGAGCAACCCAGATGCTCCCCATGCCTTTTAACAGCCTTCTCCTGTTTTGTAGGGCTCTACAAAAATATCATTTCACTCCTCCCAATCAACTTTTTACACCTACAGCTATTTCCATAGCTCCTCCCCAAAGCTAAGGAAAATCAGAAGTCTTCTTTAATACAAACTAAGCTTCCCTCCCTTAGGGCCAGGAAAGGAAATGTTTACAGCTTGGCCCAATATGCCTTACCCCTGATTATGTTCCTGCTGAAGCCTGCGTTTATGGGAAAAGTGGAGCTTAACAGTTCTGGTGCACCCACAAGAGACAAAACTGAATTAAGTGCAGAACGTAAAATGTACAAAAATTAGAAACATATGGGTTTTTTCAAGAGGAAGGCGCAGAAAAACATTACAAAGTTGATTGAGATCTAGGAAAAAAACATCAAAGACGAGGAACAAAACAGCTACATGAGGAATAGTAACACAGATGGAACCCAGAGCTCTGGGAATGCACCCAGCAAACCCTCAGTATTTTGGGGCATCGCCTCCTCCCAGCACGCGGTGCCGAACACCCTGCGAGGAAAGGAAGCCTCACCTTTGAGGACAACGCTGCCCTTGCCGTTGGGACAGACTCTGACAACTTTGGGCATCTCTGCCACCAGCTCCATGGTGGATCGGAAGCCCAGGTCACGCAGGGGGAGAGGCCTGCCCACCATGGCCGCGTACTCCTGCTCCAGCTGCTCGGGGCTCAAGCCCTGCTTGGCAGCCATCAGCAGCGACCTCACCTCCTTCTGCAGCACCTCCATGAGCCACCCCTGCTCGCACTGGAAGGGGAGACAAAAACAAGCAGAAAACGCCTCGCACCACGGGGACAGCGGCTGCCCAAAGGCAGGAAAGAGCCTTTTTTAACCACCTCACACCCGCGGGGCGGCGATGCAGGCTCCGCTCCTTCTGCCCGCTCCACCACCCCTGCCCACCCCACGACGCCGCCGCCGCCTCGCCCCCACTGCGCCTGCGCGCTCCCCTTCCCGCCCTTCGGCGGCGCGAGGGCGGGGCCGCGCTGGGCTGAGGGGCAGCGGCCGCCATTTTCCTCGGCGCCGCTCTGCGTGCGGGGGTGTCCCTCCCTCAACCTCCGCCAGGAGGAGCGGAGGGGTTAGGTGCGCGTGGCTTCTGACAGGAAAAGTCAGAGCCGCGGACTAAAAAGTTCCAGTTTCTTGAAGAAAACAATATTTAAACCCTAATAACAATATTATTAAGGGTGGCCTTGCATGTTTTAGTCCCGTGTGAGAGGAGAATCTGTGGTGGAATGCCTTTCCCAAGGCCAACACATCATAAATTGTATTGCAATAGCTGTTTTCAAGGTTACTTAAGAAACTCGCTTGAGGATCTGGTTGATTTCCACACAGGGATATATTTCAGGGTGACAACGGGGACTAAAAATAGAGGTTTCAGGATAATACTCTGCAAACCCACCTCAGCACATGCCCTCAAAGCACCTCCTTGGTCCTGAGGTAGCACCCCAAGGTGCCCCACAGGGACTGAGGATTTAGGAGTCATTGGCTGAAAGAACGTCAGACACAACCAGAAAGCTGCAGGGCTTTTTAAGGTTTAAAGAGTCTTGTGGAGCTTTTGGAAGTAAACGGGCCAGAGTTTGTGCTGCGTGGCCAAAACCAAGCTTGAGACATTGTTCACTGCTACTTAAACCACCTGCACTTCCAGCAGCTGAAGACTGTCTCCACCTCTCTGAGTGTTAAAGTAAACCAAGTCTCTGGAGCATCTCCAAAGCAAATACAGGCAGTATGAATTTATTAATTACAGCCTATTTACACCCAACTTTTCTCACCATCCATTAGCCCTCCACATTCATCACTCCCCCAGTGAGCTGCTGATGAGGCATGAAGCGTGACAGAGCAGAGAAAGCGACGAGCTGGCACTCCTGCCATCCCTGCCTCTAATATCCTGACTCTGGGCAGGCCAAAAGCCTCCAATAAGACAGGAATCTGTGAAAAAACAAGAGCAGCACCTCCCCGACTGTCTTCCCTGCTCCCTCCAGCAGCTCCTCCGCATAACACACCTCCCTGCCAGAAGCCAAGTGGGAAGCCCTGGGCTCAGCACTGCCTGCCTGACGGGGAAGTCACGGCTTTTATGTTCCTGCCTTGTCTTGCTGTAGTGTGATTTCCAGTCAGGTGCTGATTTCTTTAATACAGTCAGTGACATAGTGTGATCTGTAGCACTTTAGAAGCGTTTCTTGCAAAGGTTTCCACAGATGCCACCACAGCCTGTGCTGTGTGGCAGCTCTCTCTGACAGAAAAAGCTCCCATGTTTGTGCTGCCTCACTCCTGCTGTGGAAAACTACGGAGGCATTTTACACACAAGCTTTTCTGGCCATTTAGAAGAAAGATTCATTCTTATCCTAGCAATGACTTCCCTACTTTTCACCCATTCTGGAAAGTTTGGGGCTGAACTGGGAACAGCTAGTTTAGCTCCCTGCTAAAAGGTGCAGTGACCCAAGAGAAATTTTGCAGTCAATATCGCACCACTTTCACACCACTTTTTCGCACCACAAAAAACGGCCAGTTTTTTTAAGGAACAGACCTAATAGCATGAGATGCTATTCACCTAGCTGTTCTCAGCAACAGCCCTCCCAAACACTCAGATAAGACACAGATCTCGCCAGTATGGTTTTTTTTTTTTTTTTTTTTTTTACCCTGGTGTTTATTGTACATCTCAGAGTCACATCTCAGGTCTTCAGAGTCAAATATCTGCCAGTTACTTTTAGGTTGCTTTTCAACAACTTTGTAAAAACCGTCTGCTACAAATCATGAGGGCTTTTGATCATATTTGATTTCCAAGGGCAGGAAAATACAAACAGAAAGCTCCCCTGGAGTCCACCTTGTCCAGGTCTAACTTCCCTTCCCATCTCCACAGCAGTGTGAGACGAGAGCAGAGCAGCTGGGAAACAGCTTGTTCACTTCACTGCCCATTATGTCTGACAAGCCTGTGATAAACTTGGAACAAGCCTCCTTGATCTGACACCTCCCCTTCTTCCCTCCCTTGCCTGCAGCAATAAATTCAAGCACAAATTCATCCTACTCCCACAGGAAGCTGCATGCTCCTCAATACAGAGAATCAGATGAGGATGGATGAGAGGTCTCGGAGCTCTTCCAGGGAGTCTCGTAAGCGAAACAGAGAGCCCCTGGCTACACAGAAGAAACGAGAGAAGAGGGAGAGCAGCAGAGAAGCCAACAAAGAAACAGGAGATGTAAAACAGGAGAAAAAAAAGGAGATCAAGAGCATTGCAGGGACTGATGGTCAGGTGCACACATCCACAGTGGTGGACGTGGATGATGTGATATCTGATGAAGAAATGGAGGCAATGATGTTGCTGGACAGCGAGCGTCATGAAGAAGGTATGGCTTATAGAAGGGAAGGGGCAGAAAACTGTGTGGGTCACAGTGTGACTTTGCTTTCTGCACAGTGAGTGTTGTCATGCTCACCTTGCACGGCTGTGTAGTTATTCTCAAGATGGATAGCCAGCCCAGCCAGCCTCCCAGCCAACTTCTGCAGACAGTACAGGAAGATCAGCATTGCCTAGCAAAGCAATGAACTTTGCAACCAGCTCTTACATCCCCAGAATCCATTTTGCTTCAGCTCACTAATCCCCAATTCTATTCGTGCTCATAATTTTCTTGCTTGCCCTTCTTTAGGTGGACACAGATAGCTTTACAGCAGAGTTCTCAGGGCCATGAACTCGTAGCTCCCTTCTAGATAACCCTTGAGAACAGCTCCTCTTCTCTGGAATGGGACTAAAATCGTCTTCAGGATATTTTGGATGCCCCTGATAGAGAGGGGTACTTACAGGCTGTGTGTGTTGATAGCTACCTCTCGCTTGCAATCCTTCTCTTTGTCATTAGCTTGTCTTTCTAAATATGCTTCTGGGATCCCAGCTCAGCCAGCAAGTTGCCCATTCTGAGCCTTCCAAAACTGCTTGGTAGCCAGAGGCCTTCAAGCTGAAGAGTGCTCTTTAGTAAAGGCACCATGGGGAAGGATGGCTCCATTGCTGTCAGTAATGCAGAGATAAAATTTCTCAGTCTGTCCTGGCAGCTCTTGGCCCCCTGAGACAGGGACTGTTTTTTAAACACAGATCCAGAGAGCGCCAAATGGTTCACACATGCCAGGTCTAGGCAAAGGACGACACTGACATTTATCTGTGCAGGCAGTTTCCAGGCCATCAGTATTCTGGGAACTGTCCTCTCCTAACTCAGCCATGTCGGATTTGATTTCTCCCTAGGTATAAAGTCACCAGGTCTCGGCATCTGCGAGTGGCTGCTGACTATCTTGTCTTTCCTGTTCATCGTAATGACCTTCCCCATTTCTGTCTGGTTCTGCATGAAGGTGAGAACAGGCACAGTGCCTCTTTACATGTGGTATTCAATGTCTGGTGTGGATGTGCCCTGCTGGTACATATTGGCATAAAGCTTTGGCTTAAGTTCCTGTTTTTAAACAAATTGCAGGTCTGTTCACTTTTAAACACAACCTTCAGCCTACCCAGTTCAGAGATGGCTGCATTGCAGCAGCAGGGTAAATAGGTTTTGCATTACAATTTTAGAGAGATTGATCTCCCAGTTAATAGCAGATTTCCCCTCTTCCTCCAGTTTTCTCTCCAGATTTATAGCATGGCAGCAAGTAGACGTATTTTTATTACTGCTTCTCAGGAAATGGAAAATTTAAGCTCAGGGTGTTCAAGTTCAGCCAGCCTAGAAGGAAGCAGAGTGCTGGCCTCATCCTGGGAAATCCTGGGAAGCTCTAGCACGGGCTGCCTGCTCCTACCAAATCTCTGGCTGCTCCTCCACTGCTCGTGCATGAGCCAAGCAGCAGTTTTGGGCCAGGCTCTCCGCTGGGGTAAAGGGACTTGGTGACAGGAGACTCCACCAGCTCTCAGCCTGCTGAAATCCTCCCTTTGCAGGGCTTTACCAGAGCACAGGTCTTCCACACCGAGACTGTTGAGGCTTCTTTTGCCGATCCTTTGCCTTCCCCTCCAGCCCAGCTTTTGTCTCCCTCTGCAGGTAGTGCGGGAGTACGAGAGAGCCATCGTTTTCCGCCTTGGGCGTCTCCTTCCTGGCAGAGCCAGAGGGCCTGGTAAGATGCTCACTGAGCTGCCCCCAGCCATGTCACTCCTCTTCATCATGCTTTACCAAAGCTCACTTGCTGTGCCCTCCAAACAGGTACAAGTGGACAGTAGACAGTATGTCATTGGTCCTTCTTCTTGGGTTCAGTAGTTTCTAACAGCTTTTCCCAATACAGAAGCAGCCCCACAGTTGGAGCCCATATATTGCTGGTCTTCTGTAGTTCTGCATGCTGACCCTTCCCCAGCTCCCCAGAGTAGAGGAGGCAATTTCTGTGGTTCTGATGATCACCAGCTGCCTTTCTTTTCCTCCACAGGCCTTTTCTTTTTTCTTCCCTGCCTGGACACGTATCACAAGGTGGACCTCCGCCTCAAAACCCTAGAGATCCCCTTCCACCAGGTATGACTGCCACCCCTTCTCTGTGTTAATTCTTGGGTCTCTTTATCATTGTGACAGTTCCAATTTTGCATTGCTATTAAGAAAGTGATGACTTCAGATAGTGATCCTGGAGCAAGGTCACGAAGGACCAATCCCTTGGCCATAAGGTTCTGCTTAGCACTGCCCGTGCTTTGGATCTCACTGCAGATCTTCCACCAGGCCTTCTTTGCAAAGCCCTAGCTCCTGGAATCCAGTGAGTGAATGAGAAGTCCCCCTTAACTCCCTGCTGCTATACTTCCAGCCTTCATGGCTGCATGGAGAAGTTTGAAAAAGTGTCTCAAAGTAACCCTAACACTTCAGAAAATGGAAAGCCAAAAACTCACCATAGTATTTGTCTTATGTTTTAAAACCACTGCGTTACAAATTTGGAGATTCAATCCCATTCAATTTGACAAGCTTTAGTGGTAACATATACCAATAGGAAATGGCTGGGCCAAAGCTATTGGACTTTTTTTTTTTTAACCCACCACACTGAGGGGTACATACAGCAGGGACAGAAGCAAGACTTTACAGCCTTACAGGGGTGTTCCTCAATGAGGCTACTCTGCTCCTGTACAAGCCTGAAAAGGGCTGAATCCTCGCCACTAACCCTGGAAGCTGCAGCCTCCCTAGCCACAGTCTCCCAGGTTAAAGCCCTAATAGCCCCTTCTTTTCCTTCTAGGACCTGTTCTCTGTGCCGCTGCCTTTATCTGGTACCCATGGTGTACAGCAAATCCTTGTGGTGATGGTACTGAGCAGCACTGAGCACACACCACGGAACAGGACTGGCCTAGGCAGCAGTGGGCAGGGAATCACAGAGTAGGACCTTCAGCTGCTCACAGTTCCTAACTCAGTACCCAAACTGAGGAGGCAGACACGGTGATGCTCTGCAGGGAACTGAGATCTGGAGGTTATATAGTTTCCCCCCAAGGTCAGAAAGTAGTAGAGGTGGAAACGACAAAGATTTAATCATCCAGCTAGTCTCCCTCATTCCCAGAGTCATGCACTTTTCTCTGCTACCTTAAAGTTGTCAGAACCAGCTCTATCTCCCCTAATATCTTTTTAGGTGGTGACTAAAGACATGGTTACCTTGGAGATAGATGCTGTCTGTTACTACCGTTTGGAGAATGCCTCTCTTCTCCTTACCACCCTGACCGGCGTCTCCAGTGCCATCCAGCTGCTGGTACAGACCACCACGAAGCGCCTCCTGGCACATCGAGCCTTCTCTGAACTTCTCTTGGAGAGAAAGAGCATCAGCCAGGAGATAAAGGTGCTTCAGCAGGGGGGAGAGGGCAGAGCAAGGGCTGAATTCAGGCTCCACTAGGAAGCTCGGAGCATTATCAGTCCTCCTAAATCACAGACACTATTTTCCAGAAGGGTGTAAAAACAATGTGTCTCTTTCACAGAAAAATGGGAGTTTTAAAAACTTATTTTTGATTTTCAGTCATTTTAGGGGAAGAATTTACAGAGTGGGTCCCACAGGCATGTGTGTGTAGTAGCAAACATTATGGTGTGAGAGGCAAGCAGGAACCTTTTGATCACCTTCATCAGTGCTTTGCAGTATCCGAGCTTCAGTACTTAGCCCAGAGAGGAAGTGCTCATGGGAACTGCCTTCTGCTGCCTCAGTGAGATGCCGTAAGCTCCGAACACATGGGATCTCCAGCAGCAGCTCCCTGTGGCCATGCCACACAGACATGATGATACCAGTCACCAGCTGGGTGTTTCCTACGGAACTGATTTGCTTCCACAGCCAACACAGAAAGTACTGGTTAAATCTTGCTAAAACCCCAGGGCAAATACAAATCAGAAGTGAGGGAAATAATTTTATTTCTGAGGGTCCTCACACAATAGCACACACAATCTAATGAATATCTTGAATTAACACCTCTGCACTAACTCCCTTTGAGGGGTCTGGACAAGGGCCGGTGTTCTCCCTGTGCTCAGAAATATCCTCCTCTTCACAGGTGGCTTTGGATGCGGTCACAGGCCTCTGGGGCATCAAAGTGGAGAGAACAGAAATGTAGGTAGGAAATGCTGGTGCAGGCGGCTTCCCTGGCCTTTTGCAAGTACCCATCTTGCCCTGCTCACCTTTCTTCTTTGGCTCTGGCTCTTTCCCTGCAGCCATTCTGCAGCGGGGAGAGCCTCACCCCTCGCCTCTCTGTCCTCCCTTCCCCTTGCAGCCTCTGCCTCATGTAAATCTCTTAATGTGCAAAGCTGGTGCTTGCTCCTGCACTGGCAGGCAGGGCAGGATCCATAGCTAGGATCTCATCACCACTTCACTGCTGCTGCAGGCAGAATTTGCAGTCAGTTCTGGTAGCCCAAGAGTCACAGCGAGCACCAAGCCTCTAGATCAAAGGCCTCGGTGTCTTAGCACTGGTTGGGATTCCAGCCTGAAAGTTTAAAAACCAGACTGGAAAATTAGGATGGGTACGAAGGTAGGAGGCTAAAGAGAGACAGCCAAAGGGGGACAGCACTGCAGAGGCTGACAGACAACATCCCAAGCCCCCAGCTGACTGTTCAGGGCTGTGAGGTGAGCCTAGAGCCCAGCTCATCCCTGTCCCTTACCACCACAGCAACAACGTGCAGCTACCCGCTGAAGTCCGGCAGTCCCTGGCCGTGGAAGCAGAGGCCCAGAGGCAGGCCAAAGTGCGGGTAAGCCAACCCTGAAGACCTCTTAACTCCTTTCAAAGCATCCCTCCTTCCTTTCCCATCCCTGGTTTGAGGTCCATGGAACATGCCACACTCGGGTGCAGCTTGGGGAAGGTCTGGTCAAGATCTCCAGATCCCGTTTAATAGCTGTGTCTAGCAAGGGGAGCTGCAGCAAGAGCAAGGGCTTGCACAGTGGAGTCCCAAATCTGGTACCTAGCCTACGGGTGGGACAGAAAGCCCCAGGGCTGCCCTCTCCCATGCTTTTGCAGGACGGGTATGTCTCGTTTTGAGTACCAGCGGGCCTAGTAGTGCACGTAGCTTTGGTAAAAACAAGTTAGACACCAGATTACAGACTCCTGGGAGCATGATATTTAGACAGCAGGAATGTTACAATCACATGGACCCTGGGAATTTCATAGTGGTGACCTCCCTCTGTAATAAACAGTCTGTGCCCCCTTTGTGCCCCCCTCACAAAAATCTTTATTTAGGTGATTGCTGCTGAGGGGGAAAAGGCTGCTTCTGAGTCCCTGCGCATGGCAGCTGAGATCCTGTCGAGTGCCCCTGCTGCTGCTCAGCTCCGTTACCTTCATGCCCTGCACTCCCTTGCTGCAGAGAAGCCTGCTGCCTTCATCTTGCCCCTGCCTTTGGACCCCATGAATCTGATCTCTCCAGCTACCCACAGCTCTCCGGGAGCGAGCAGCCTCGCCACAGACACCACAAAACTCCCAGAAGGTGTGAAAGACAAGAAGGACTCCCCCATGCTCTAAGAGTTGTCCCAGAAAAGGCTGCCACAGCCTGTGGTCAATCCTGCTCAGAGAGGAGCAAGAAAGCTGATCTACGGGCAGCCTACCAGCAGGTACTGGCCTGGAGGCAGGAGGGGAGGCAGCCAGACCTGTAATATAAAGTAGATTGTACGTGGAAGAAGCTTCTGCTTGTTTTGGGAAGGAAAAAATATGGAGCACGAGGAGCAGGGCTGGTGCCTGTGTGAGCAGGGGATTGAGGGAAGAGGGTTGTCATCCCTTCCCTTTCACCTGACCCTGACACCCTAAGGCCTGACCCCTGGGGTCCGGCCATCCTGCTGTGTTTTAACGCCCCCATCCCCAAACTGACGACCCGTCTCTCACTCATGACATTAGTTATAGGGAATTAAGGTGCAGAAAGCCCTACACTGGGATAAAAGGGGCAGGCACAAGCTGCCCCACAGGAGGGACTTGTCAGAGGCATTGGTTTCCTGTGGCTCTGTCCTTACACTCAGACTCTTTGGGATTTCCCTTCTGCACTGTTGGCTTTCTGTTTTAAAAAGCCAGCCCTACTGCTGGGTGGTAAAACAAAGCCAAGGCAGAAGTGCCTGCACAGGGGCACGTGCCTCCTTACAGCCCGTCTCCGTGTGCTGTGTCCAGGGAAGGTGGGAGTGGTCGGGTGGTACAGAAGGGATCCCTTTTCCCTCGATGTGAACGGGTGATGGGGTGACAATGCCAGGGAGACAGGGGTGGGAGCCCGACAACTGGGGGAACGGGAAGGGACTTAACACGTGGGGAATTTGGAAGGTGCTGCCAGCCTGGCTCTCCTGCAAGGGACAAGAGAGAAGGGTCCTGTCCGTGGCGTACTCTTGGATATAGGATTTCACATCAGCACCTGTGCACATATACACACACACACAGGCAACCAAGGTGTTTAGTTAGCTCTAGTACCAAAAAAGGAGGAAAAGAAGGAAAGGGCAGCATTTATGGCTTGGCACCTTTCAGCTGTGCAGAGGGACGGCAGGCTGTGCTGCTGCTTGCTTCCACTGGGTGGCGAGGCAGGACAAGATCTGAACTTAGGGGCATCTGCTTCCAGTAGGACTGTCTGAAAATATGAGGTGATCTATTTAGCCAGCTCCCACCAGGCTGAGAAGTGGGAATCCAGCACGAAGCCAGCAGAGAGCCTTGAGAACAGCAATACTCAACAAACAAACAAACAAACAAACAAACAAAAACCAAACAGTGATACTTTCCACTGCAGCAATCTTGCTAAACTCTACATGCAGGAAGTCCTCAAAATTCTTATAAAATCTGCCAAAAGCTACTTGAAATAGCCAGGGACCTACACATACTGTAAGCCTTTCCCTTGAAGGATAGGGGATTGAAAGAAATGTCATACACTAGGTTATGGCCAAGACAGAAGGCAATTTGTGGCCCTTTCTCTTAATTGCCCACCCAGCAGTTTCTCATCACACGTGCCTAGCAGGGGTAGCCCAGCCAGTCTGTCACTCTTGTATTTTCACTCATTTTTTCCAGTCTCTCTGCCTGCTGGTAAGACACACACTTGGCACCTACCATTTGTAATATTTCTGTTAAATGCAGCTGTGTCCCAGGGATGGCCAGCGGGTACTGGCTTAACACTTCTGCAAGGGACAAGGAGCCCACTTCCACTACGTACCACCTAATTCTGTATTTTATCAGCCCTTTCATCTCCCTAGAGTCCCCTTCTCAGCACACAGTGTTCCCATAATTCTCACCACACAAGTATTTGCTGGCCTTCTTACAGCAAGGACACTCAGCAAACCAGCCCCTTTACAAGTGGAAGGGGAAAAAACCCTCATCCTTGAACCCAGTAATCACACAGCATCTGAGCTTCAGGTGTAACCTCCCATCCAGATCATTTTGCTGCTGTAACCCTCTCAGGATGCTGTTTGTTGTCTGCAATAGATCTCAGTTGTGATCCAGCCATGGAAAGCTAGCTCTGGGAAGTGGAACAGCTCTGTAACCTTCCACTGATAAAGATGAGCTGTGTATTCACTTCTCTAAGGCTGGTTCTGTTTTTTAATTTTGATGCTAGGGTAAGCCCCTCTTTTCCAGCCTAGAGCAAAATGGTGTGATACTGCTCATAGCTGCAGCCAATCCTTTCTCCAAACACTTCTCAGGCTACATTTCTAACTCCCTGTAAAATGATCCACCCAGACCAAGGTTCCTTGGCAATCAAGGACCATCACCTGCAAGTAATGTCTGAAAGGAACAACAGAGCCTGAGGATTAAGACTTTCAGAGACACATGGCACCGTGCCAGGGCCCACATCTCTCTATTTGCACTCCTATCTGCAGAAGTCAGGCATATTTTTTTCAAACATGTAACTTTTCTGCAAAGTTGCAGAAAAGGCAGATGAAAGCTAAGAGCATCCTCAGTTCCAAAGAACCCTTGTTCCAGCAGGATCTTTTCTCTTTGACGTACACAGAGCTGGCAGAAACTTGTCGTTTTACCTTCAGGAGGTATTACATTCAAAAACCTTGCAGAAGGAAACATCATTTAAAAATGTGCTTCAGTATTACTGATATATGATGGTTTCAAAATAGAATTTACTCGGGGGGAGTTGGCAGGGGCTGTCTGGAGCAGATGCAATTCCTGACAGTTTCACTGCCTGCTCTTCAGAGCTGAGACTGGGTCAAACTGCAGAGTCGTGCCAAATCCAGGCAGCTGCTGCTGTCCTTGCAGAGCTTTATAACCACACAGACTGTCCTGGGCTGGGGACTGACAGAAGCAGCAGCCCTGGGCAACTGCCTCGCTGGGCAGTTTGGCTTGTTCAGGCTGTAGGGGTACTGCATATGAGGAGCCAGGGGACTCAGATGCCAAGCACAGAAATCACAGGGAGATGGAGCGTGTGTTTTAAATACCATCTCAGTACAATGAGAGGGTAAACAAGCTGTAAACGCATTAAAGTTGTGGAAGGAAGTAGTGGATAAGCAAGATAGGTGTGGAAGTGGTAGAGCCAGCTAGAAAAATGGCATACACGCTGAGATGGCACAGAGAGGGGAGTAGCGGATAAGGAGCAAAGGCACTGGACTGGGAACGAGATGCTATTACGAATGGACACTAAGAAACTAAGAAACTACTCAGGCATTGCTGTGCTTTAATGGTTGCTTTTTCTGGATCCCTTGGACTGTCCAGAGGTAGAAGCTTTGGGACTTGAGCAGGCCTCACCTTCTGACACGCTTTCTTGGAAGCATTTTTCTGAAAGAAAAAATGAAAAAAAAAAACACTACACAACACAAACCAAAGCCATTAAAATGCAGAGTAATATTGTGCCCAAGGTATTACATTTTCAACAAACCAATTAATCTCTCCTACTTTGATGTCAGAGAGGATGCAATGAAGGACTAAGGGAAGAAGTTTTAATTCCCACTTTTTCTCCTTCTCCACGTTTTATATCTGAGCAGATCCAGCTGAGAAAGGAGGCAAGGACATGCATTCATCCCCAACAAACGTGCCACCTAAGGAAATCACTGCCACATCACATGGCAGGACCAGTGCATGAGCAGTGTTCAAAGAACTGGAGACAGCAAGGGTATCCTGTGCTACAAACACAAAAGGTATGTGAGTGTGAAGGGATCTGGAACTTTCTTTTCTACCCGAAACCTAGTGGTCCTAAGCAGATCTTTTTGACTGTAACAGGGACTGCTTACTTACAAGGAAGATGAAGCCAATTACAGTGGTTTCCTATATCTAGAGTAGATACAGACCCTGTGTCATATGTCAAAATCAAATCAAATGACTTTCAAAAACAGATGGATTTCAGCAGTTCTTTCTGCCCCAGTCTGGAATTATGGTAAAAGCCTCCTTGCTTGGCCTCTGCCAATGAGTCTAGACAAAACCCTAGAAATTGTGCAGGAGGAAAGGGGCCTGCACTAAATGGAACACATGAATGAGGTACCCTCAAAGATTGCTTCCCTCTCTCAGTCCAGGAGAGGGTCCAGAATACTGATTATCCTGACCTTGCTCTTCTTTGGGTGTAGCTTCAGGGACAACTTTACCCTTTTTCTCCAGCTCACTCTCTAGCTCCTGGATTTTCTCCAGAGCTTCTCCCAGCTTCGTCTCAAAACCTTCAGCTCTCTCCTCTGCTTTCTGAGCACGGATCTCTGTTTCTCTGAATCAAAGAAGCAAAGATAATGCTGAAACCTCAAATCTAAGCAGCTACTGGCAGGGTACCTAAAAGAAAGATTTATAAAGCTGAAGCGTTCAGTAGGATTGAATGACTCTATAAAACACATTTATGGTTTCAGAGAAGGGCACTGTTAAAAGATCTATAAGGGACAGGGACTTTGTGGCACAGCTATGTAAACCCTGCAAAGTGAATTCATCTTAAAACTGCGTTTGCTAGCAAAGGGTGAGATACTGATCTGCACTGTGCAAGGATAAACACAGAGTGCAGTCAATTCTATTAGCCAGGCTAACGGGCAGGGTTGCCCCAGATAGTAGCATCCTACCAGTGCTAACAGGACCCAAACTATTAAGAAGTCTTGAGAGAAAAACAAACAAACAAACAAACATCACGAGTACCTCTGCAGTGTACCTCAGGAGTACACAAAACAAAAAATCTGCACGCGTATGGACAGCTGACAGCAGCTCTGGTCCCAGAGTAAAACGGGTCACATTTTTAGCTAACATAAATCACAATGAATCTCCCAAGACAATCAGTAGGGAAGGAAACCCAGAGTTAAGCCAACAGAGATGGGTGAAGCAGAACTTTACAAGAAAGCAGAACAGCCTGGGGTGAAACCCTGCTCTGCTCATGCCTCCAGCATAGGAGGAGTACTTACAGGAGCTGCACTTGCAGGTGTTCCAGCATGGCAAGGGCTTCAAACTCTTTCTGAGAAAAGGGAGTTGACGACTTGCTGGCAGTCATCTCCCTCTGGTTGGGAAGAACAAAACCTTCCATAAGTGAATGTGCCTGATTTGGTGCTGGTCTCAGTACATGGTCACAACACAGACAAGAGCTCAGTATCAGCAAGGCATGTAAAAACAGAGCCTAGTTCAAGCATTTTGTTTTGAATTGATCTAATCATATCTTGGCATTAAAAATAAAGTAAAATAATTTTCTGACTTAGGCATGACTATCCCACCGGCCTATATTCTTGCGTTGCCCACACATTCACTGGGCTACGGAGGTTGAGATGGCTGTAGCCTGACCAGGAGCAAAGAAATTAACAAACCAGTGTTCAGAGAAGAGAGAGGGGCAGCTCCCCAAAGAGTCCAACAGGCGTAAGTTAGCTTTCTTCATCTGAAGAAAAGAACCACAGCTTCTCTGGAAAAGTAACTGTTGAAAGGCTCCTACTCTAAACTTAGGAAGATAACTGCAATTTCCAGAGACTTATTTTTGGAAACAAACGGAAATCCACAGGCACACTCCTGAGTCTCCCACTATCACTCGGCACTAGCTGCCTGCCTCTAAAGCATGAAGGGCAAGGAACACCCAGCAACACCGCATGCTGAGGGGGTAGGACTGGCCAGTGACAGTTTGCTAAAGATCCACAGTTTGTGTACATCGAGGCTCTGCTCTGGATGTCTGACTGGCCGGCATGACTGGACAAGGCAGGCCCTATGATTCTGAGGAGCAAATTCACTGACAGAGGCCTTTAGCCTGGAGCCCTCTTCCAAAGAGTACTGTCCCAAAGGAAAGTGGAGAAATCAGGGACCCAGGATGCACAGCTGGCCAAAAGCAACTGGAACTTCTTGGTTCCCCGTTGTTAAGGAAGCTCTCTGAATCCCTCCTCCTATGTGTGTCCAGCACCAAATCATTTTCATCATCCCAGGAAATGCTGCCAGACTCCCCCAGTCTCTGCTGGTAGTCCTGGTTCAGACTACACTCATCCTGTTACTGGTCCTGAGGCTGTGGTACAGGGCAGTAACGCATGGGTCAGGTGGATAAACTGAGGCAGCAATAGCTGTGCTAATGGGTATTTTATAGTGGCAAGAAGAGATGAATGAGAGAACACTAGCACCTTGCACTGCCCCAGCAGGCCTGACACGAGCATTACAGTGCCTGACCAGCTAAAACCCAGCTCCTGAGCTCTGCCATGCATGCTAAAGCCCTCAGTGTAGCAGAGCCTCCTACCCCTGTAACTGAAATGATGTCTGACTTCAGGGACTTCAGGTGGATGTTGGAGTCGTGTCCCACGTATCTGATCATGTCTTCAGTAGCTTCATCACCTTCACTCAGATCATCTGCACCAGCACTGGGCTGCTGCTAAGAAAGAAAATGAACAAGAAGTAGGAGAAGTAACACTAGCTTAGTGACATTCAGGGTAGTTAAGGGGACGTGTTTCACATGCACCAAGCAACAACAACAACAACAAAAAAGGCCCTACTGGCACGTGGCATATTGCAGCTTGTAGTCACCTGTGTAAGAGCTATTTCCTCCTTTACTGCTAATGTTTCTTCCTGTGTTATGGGTTTCTTGTAGCTGTTGGCATCATCAGCTCTAGGCCCCTCTGAAATGGTCGTGTCCTTAAGCTTCTTCAGTTGCAATTCCTGTAAGGCACCGTAAGGACTGGGTTAGTAATGCTTCCTTTGTCCATCCAAGTAACCTAGTCTCTCAAAGTTAACCACTCTCTGACTTTCACTTGGACACATTTAGATCTAGACTT
Organism: Aythya ferina; assembly: GCF_964211825.1. Lineage (NCBI taxonomy): Eukaryota > Metazoa > Chordata > Aves > Anseriformes > Anatidae > Aythya > Aythya ferina. The sequence continues at coordinate 12,788,465 of NC_140304.1, forward strand.
CAGCCACCAAGGAGGTCCTCAGTACGAATATATATTTAAATAGCAAAGGACTTTGTTAATTACTGAATGTTTCATAAGCAGGACCCACTGTGGCATTCCTGCTTTGTACAGGCCATAGCACTGCCTGGGGGTCGACTTCAGAGCTGCTGCAAACAATTTGTTCAAGACAATAGATGTAAAGCCATTTTCTCATCATCAGAATTTCAGCTGTTATGTATGAAATTAGACCACCGTAAAACACATTGAGTTGTCACAGACAGTGTCAGGCATCCATCTAGCCACATAAGGAATTAACTAGAAGTTCATTCTGACCTGAGCAGGTCAACCACAAGGATTCCAGCCAAAGTTCACACCGAGGGATGAAGCAAAAACAAGGTGAACTGATCTACCAGCAGGTAATAGCTTCTAGCTTCAGTGAAGCTCCAGCTTCACCCTCACAAGAAGCACTGGCTTTTAACCAGTTTACAGTCATAACTTCATATCTCTAACCACAGCTTTGAGTGCATGGAGATCTCCATGCTAAACCTTCCCTCAAACTGAACTGTAGCTCCTTCTTTAAGAAGTTTTGAAGCTGATCTTCATTCAAACTGGTTCAATCCAGAGCAGCAAATGCAGTCTATATATACCTCTGATCCAAAGAGTTTTCTCAGTTCCTCTGAATCCAGAAAAGAGACAGGAGTGCCTTTGATCTCTGAAAGGAGAAGGCTGCACACTTGAATCCAATTACAGCACTCAGTCTGAGAAGACATAACAGAAAAGAGGGATTGCTGAGCAAGAAACATAGCTGTAATCATACTCATTCACAAAATTAAGTAGTTCCATCTTTCTATATTTATCTGTTCCAGGGACATACCTGGAACCTTTCATCCACACCCTAAAAAGGAAATGTAAGACACATTTCTCCAAGCTTTCAGAAGTGGCATCTATCATAGGCCAATCGCTCACATCAACTAATTGCTTTAACAAGCTCCACCTTGAGCCAGTGCAAGAATGTCTATCAGGCCACTGACAGGGCAGAAATGAGTGCAAATCCCAAGGTTACTTTTTCAGTCACTAAGCTAACACAAAACAGAAGCACAAGCATTTTCAGTCTCTGCAGAGAAGCTTCTTAAGTTCCTGGGAGCAATACCATTTGTCCTCTGCTCAACGTGGCCTTGGGCTTCAGGAAAGGTCGACCTCTCGTGCTCCTGAAGTGCAGGCAAAGCTCAGCTAAACAGCTGAGGTCACGCTGGTATTACTTACTGAAGGAAGAAATATACATTATCATGCTCCACCAGCTGCTTCAAATGAAGATGCTGCCATCAACATGTACTTTGAGTAAGAGCTTTATCAGCAAGTGTAAAGTAAGGAGGCAGAAGGTAGGCTATCTGACTGCAAAAGACTTCAGCTAATTATGTATAGAGATATATTGCATCAAACACTTCCAGGAACTCCAAAGCACTGCTCGGGTCTAAATGTACATGGCTCCGACAAGCTTAAAAGCAGAGGTGAATCTACTGCCACTCATATGGAATAAATCTAGCAGAAGAGCCTCAAACACGGTAAGGAAAGTATTAAAACTGAACATGACCCAGGTTTATCTGCTTTCCAGTACTGTGGGAAACTTGAGGGACCAGGGTAATCCACTGGAGTAGCAGGAGTCTTCCTCCTTCTTGAAACCCTCACGCATGTTTTTCTCTACCTTTCACAAAGTAAATGTGGTCTCATCTACTCCAGACCTACAGAGTTGGAAGTGGTCACCTTTTTACCTTGATCTTATTCAGCTCCTCCAGCTCAAAATCAGCTTCTAAATCCATCTCTGACCGTTTCTTTCGAACAATTTCACTGACAATCTCACGGCAGCAGCTGCAAAGAGGGAGAATGTCATCAACCCTGCAAGAGCACCTTCAAATGCTTTATTCCTTTCAATCAGCATCCTGTTGCTGTCTGCAAAATGTATGAGCTATCTCTAGACTTCTTTACTAGAGAAGTCTTCCGAAGAGCAATCCTCACCTGTCCCACTCATACAACAACCTCCCAGTCAGCTTATCTGTGCCTGTGCTGCACTAACCCACGGTGAATGTGTGAGCACAGATGCCGAATAAGATGCAGGCTTTGGTCCAGTAACATGGACTCAGACTCACCGCCTGTACTGCTTTACATCCTCCAGAGGTCATGTTCAGAAATGTAGGCAGAACCCACACAATCCCGGATGCCAGCATGTTTTATGGCAGCCTTAGGTATAAAGCAGACACTGCCGTTCTCTTGCAATGTACCTGTCTTATTAGGTTCCCACCAAATTCCAATAAGACCCATTTAAGATTTGGGAAATTATCTAAGGACAATCACATTGGTGGGATCTATTGCCCTGAGGAACCTCTCTGCACACTACACATTTCTTCCTCAATAAACCCCCCTTAGATTAAACTGAAAACCTCAATTCATACCTGACTATAGAACCAGACAGCCTGCACATCTTGGCAACCAGCTCTTTAGCTTCATCCTGTAGTTTATGAGCACTCAGAAGCCTGAGGTCCTTGTCTGTCTCAGTTTCTGACTCCTGCTGCTGGGGACACTCACAGGACAAGCGGTCTGCTATCACATGTCGCAGCAAATTCACCAGCCACAGGGTCAGGTTTCTGTGCAGTTCAGTCACCTGCACAAAACATCGGAGCAAATCTAAACCAGTAATAAATGACTGGTCTTGCCACGTAGTATGAAGTCAGTGCGTTTCACATATGTCAATGTCCTGCCTAATTCAATTTGCAAACTGACCTAATGACAGAAATATTTACCTTTACCATCTTTTTTCTTCTATATTCATTCATATTACCAACACATCTTTTCCTACTGTGCATCTGTCCTTCTGCAAGTTTTTATTTAGCGTCATGAGTTGTTTTTTTTTTTTTTTTTTTTTAATCAGCCATGTGGCACTCTTTCTTGTCCAGAATTCAGCAGCAAACCAAAAATCCCACATCATACTTAAATAACATTCAAAAAAATGCATAGCAAGAGCCTCCTGCTCTACAATCCTGGGAGAAAAATGAAAAACAAACAAACAAACATACACAAAACTAGCAGCCAAAACAGCTCTCTCACAAGGAAATGTCAACATTATTCCAAAGGAAATTCTTGCTAAAGATTAGCACAATAACATTGTGTTCATGCACTGTTTTGAGACCTTGCAGCTATTTTTAGGAGTCCTGCTATGCTTCCCTAGCTGGAAGACATAAGCCAGAACTTAAGCAGGAAAGAAGGCATCAAAGGAGAAACAAGCATTCCTCACAGCTGTGCTCTAGCCAGATGAAACTTAAAAGAAAGAGCAAATGCCAGATACAGTGCTCTTCTAGCAGTTTCAAGCTTCCACTTACATCATTAAGATGCATGATGCTCTTCTCAACCTCATTATTCATAGAAAGAATCCATCGCTGAATCATCTTAGAAAATTCTCTAGGTACCACCCTGAAACAACAAATACAACAAAAAAATAATCCAGAGACAAAGCGACATCTAGTGCACCAGACCCAAGGATCTCCTGGCTCAAAGACACCTTTTGCTTGCCAGCTCAAGGACAACAACGTTTAGTACACCATATACTGGGATCATGACAGACAGATTTGTTAATTTGTTTGTGGACGAGCTTGTCATTTGCAAAAAATCCCTAATGTATATGTTATGCATTTGCTCTGAAAATACTTTATTTCCTGATGATATTTACCAAAGACAATAGAGCACTAAAAGGAAGAGTATGCCCCCAGAAATCTGCCTGTAAATGAATCACATATTGTGTTTTTTTTTCCTTCAAATGTCAAGATTTCCAAAGCAGGTGGCAGTTTTGAGAAAGACAGTGGCGTTCCAGGAGTGATATTGAAGCCACCAACTGTCTCCACAGATCTTGCCAAATCAAAGCAAATGGCCAAATCAAGGCAAATGAAAGACAGTCACCAATCATTTTAACACTTCAGCTGATCACATTTATCCCACTGCCAGTTTCCTGTGCTAGGATCCTCACAAAATAACATTTCTCTTTTCTTATGAATGTAGTTTAATGTACAGGGCCAGCCCAGATACAATTAACACCCCTGTCCTTACGGGAGATGTGGTTCCATATCATTCTTAGCTTCGTGCAACTGGCCAGAGCCTATACAGCTCATCACTGCATCCACCTGGGCCAACCACAAAGGAATCCTGTGATAAAATGCCTGCAGCTCAGATTCGTGCATGCCAGAACCTTTCTTCAGCTTTTGCACCTTAAATAACCAATCTTCCATACTTCTCACCAAGGCTGTCAAAAACGTAGTTGTGCCTGGAGGGGAAGAAAATATGAACCTTTAATTACTTTCTTTCAGCCAACAAAAACAAAGCTCAATTCAAAGTCCTTTGCCAAGAAGGATGAACAGCCTATGTGGGAACTGGCTACGCTTGGTATTAAGAATGAACTGTTTAGTAAGCATTGAATAAGAAGCAAGCTGAAAGAAAATGGGCTTGATTTGGAGCTCTGACTTTTCTTCTTTTCTTGGCAGATTTGGCTCCCTTACTACAAAAACAAATGTGATGGCTTAATAGAACTCTTTAAAAAAAAAAAAAAAAAAAAAGCTTTGCAGTTACAACCCCATTCTTCAAAAGTAATACAATGTACACAATGTACACAGATATGTAAAATGCCTGGATAAGGTAGTAAATTACTTGTTCGTTCACTCAGCAGGCATATGCTGATGGATATTCTCTGTCTGTTGGGAGTATGCTTAAAATGGAGCAATAGCTGCTTTTGATGTCCAATGTTTTAACTTTCTTTAAACCCTGCTAAAGTCCTGGCCTCCATGATGTCTTGTTGCAAAAATGACGTGTTACACACATAGAGGTGGATTACAATTTTTTTAATATTTTAATGAACCAGTTTCCCTACTGTATTGCAGTGTTGGGATGTTCAGACTGGTAAGAAAGGGAAGAGGTTACCCTCCACTTGGTGAAGCCTTTCAGAGTGCACTATAGGAGCCCCACAACCAGAAATGAGACAGGCTTGCTTTGGGAAGATTTCATGATTGCATTGATCTTTTAAACTTAATCATCTCCAGCAAAAGAGAGGACATACTTGGATCTCTCTGGAGATGTCACTCAAATTCCAGCTGCCAAGTTCAGTCAAAAAATCTTATCTTCCAAAAAAGGTACAGCTTTGAGGAGTGATCAAGGAAGAATTGCTAAAAGCAAAGACCTCAAGCCAAACCTTATACACTTCATATAAGTCCTTTCATATCTCCTGTCTAAAACAATCTCCTATCTCATTGCTTGATCTGCATCTCTGATCTTTGTCATCAAATACCAAACTATTCGTATTTGTGTCACATGCTGCTTGACACCAGGCAGTCAGATCTTAGCAGATAATAAATAGTTCAGGTAAATGCCTTACATTGCCTTACACAACAAAATTACAATGTTCTCAGTACTGTCTCTTACCTTTTCTTTATCTTTTCTTTATATATTTTTTTAATTTTTATTTATTTATTTATTTATTTTTACTGCAGCTGCAATGTGAAGGGATACCTTGTCTCTTCTACTGAGCAGCCATGAAATTAAAGCACAGAAATTACTCCAAGCAATTCAAAATATACTGCTTTGTACGGAGGAAGAGAATAACTTTATTGTGGTCCAGTTCCCAAAGCCTTTGTTAAAATCTAACACCTCCCACTCAATCACCCACCCTTTTTCTGCACTTTATTGATGGAAGCAATTTTATATCAGCTGTCCGCACTGTGCCTGCCTAGCCTTTTGTCCAGATCATTACTAACTATCAAGGCTTGTGACAATCCGCTGTTAACTTTTTGCCTTGTTGGTATCTGGCCAATTTTGTCCCTGTTTTTTCTTCCTTCTCTCACTTTCTAATGAGAACTACTGGGAGTATTTACTTCCTTTAGCTGTCTTTTAGGTTGGACAGACTTATCATTTTATCTCAGCTCCTTTAGTAGGCTGAAATATAACATGCAGCATAAGATCATGTAGTAAAAAGCTCAGGGTAACCTTGAGTGAAAGGATAAGGTGGCAGTACAAGAAGTAGCTTAGCAAACATGAGCAGCAGTTCTAGACAGCACATGTTCAGTTTAGTTTTAGTCTGCTAAAAGGAAATAAGATGATTAAAAACATCAGAGAGAAAACGATTTTGAAATCAGAAATGAGTCAAGGCCTTTGAGAGGCAAAGGTTGAGAAGGTTAGTTGCAAATTACCTAACAAATGTTTGTTATCTCACACAGAACATGATAACTTTATATCAGCAACAAAAACATTTATTTACATAATTTATTTCCAGGATAATTCATTATCTAGATTAAGATAACTTTGTTTTAGTGATAAGGCAATAAAAAAGTATTACACTCTGAGACAGTATTATCTGGTCAGTGATCTCCAAAGTAACATTTTGATTTAAAACATAAACTTGTATTCTTTACTTTTACGTTTATTTACATTTCCACACACTATCCACATAGTCACAACCTGCACACAATCCCTCTGAATTTAATGTAAAACTTACATCTTACTTGTACTGCATTTTCCTTTGATTGCACTGTATTGCATCTCAAATTCCAGATATCATTTTTATATGTGATTGTGAGTCAAGTTACTTGGAGTTTATCATTTCAATGCTTTTGGTTACCAACACATATCTGGGGGGTCAGACTTTAGCTTTGCAAAAAGCTAATGATTATGTCAACTGGTCCATTTTTTTTTTTTTTTTACCTGCTACCTCCCTGACATACCCAAAGAAAGCCTGAACCACAAAAATGGTTATTTCTTACCATTATTCCCACTTATCCTTATATTATATTGCTGGTAGAGTTCATGTGCACTTTTGTTTATTTCTTCCAGGGCAGCATACTGTGGAGGCAATGCCCCAGTGAAGTCCCGGTGTCGATTCAGCACTGTTTGTCCTAGCTCTGTCCAGTGTTCCTGTAGCCTGGCAGCACTTCTGAGACTTTCTGTCTTTGCTAAGTACACCTCTCCTCCGTACTGCTGTATGTCTTCCTTCAGCATCTAAAAGAAAAGCAGTGAGCTTATTGTGTCTCCAAAAGTTGGACCACCCCTTGGCTGCAACAGAAACATGGTGGAAGTCAGGTAAGAGAATTATGAGGAATCCATGAGCATAAAGATGCCACAGTGAGTAAACAGCATAACAAGTTGACAGCTTACTCCATGAGGGTGACAATGGTGAGTGCTTCTACAGATTAATATCATTTATCAGTCACCAGAGCTGTCAGTCAGTGCTCAAATGTGTGACCAAGTCTAACGCACTGCCTGAGCTTTGGCATTGGTCACAACTTTTCATGTGCAGACTCTTAATTGAAGCTTCAGCACAAAAATACTAAGCTGATGTGTTTTCATTCACCTTTGTGATAGGCATAGACACTTACTGTGGCTCAGCTAACAAGTGGTAATTTGCTGAGCAAATACCCCTCAATAATATGTTCAACCCCCAGAAATCTTACATTTATCAAGATCTTCATATCTGGGATGATTTCATCCAAGAGCTCTTCATTCATCTGAGAGGACCTAAGCAGAGAGAAAGAAGGGATGAGATTTGAGAGAGAAAATTCTCCTTCATTAGTCTATGTACAACCAAGAGACACACTGTATACGCACTGAATATGTGATACAAACTGTAACTTGAACAAAAGTAGAAAACAACAGGCACTACTCAGTGGTGATTTTTGTTCTCTGACTCAACATAATGCCAACTGAATGGCAGTTAAGAAAATTCAATTACTACCACTATAGTGGAAATATATAAAATGATTTCTTTTGTTAGTGCAGGTGGTGTGTGCATTTCTGCATTTTGCCCTTGCATTTATCCTTTATTTAACATATCATGATGAACTAACAAAAAATCTGCATTATACACAATAACATACAAAAAGACTTTGGGTTTGGAATCTCATCTCTTAGAGTCTCGTATCTGTACTGCTCTACTGAAGTATCGGTGCATGTGCCTGAAAGTTAAAATGAACCAAACTAAACAGAACAATTCTGTCGCAGCAATGACAGCTGCAAAAATGAAACTCTGGTTCATAATGGGAGGGTAAAATCCTTGCTCCACTGGAGTCAACAGCAACCTCTCCACTGAATTCAGCCACAAACCTACAGAATCACTTTAGTTACCATTAGGGACCTGATTATCAAAATAAATGTATTGAGCACAAAAGCGGAGCAGTGAAGGATGTGAAAATTGCAGATTGTACCAAATCTCATTACATTTGAGAGTCAGAAAGTCAGCGCATGCTTTGTGAAACCTGCTGTCACAAGCCTAAAGTTGGGGAAATTGACTACTACCCCCAGACACTCTGGGCCTCTCACAGGTTACTGTCACGGTACTGAAGCCACTTGTTGAGACTGCGGCACACAATTTGCAGTTTTTCCTTGCTGGACTCCTCCAAATGCTCTATTTCTGCTCCAACACGACCCATCATTTCTCTGAACTTCTCTGCCTCTTCCTGCAGATCAGCAAGGTCGCTTGTGTCCTGCAGGCATTGGGTGAGAGGATGGGAAAAGGAACTGTTGTAGTGATTGTTTTGATGTGAGTTGAAGGAATTCTCCCCTTCAGCCTGGCTATTTTGAGATATACCTATATATCAAAGATCTGGAAAATTTCTGTAATTCCACAGCACAGTCCTTGTAAACCCTTTTATGTGGGACTGTGTTGGCTCACCCTCCCTGGTTACACAGGAGCTGAGCACTTGAGTTCTCACAGCTTGTACACTATACAGAGGCCGTGCAGCCCCATACTTTGAGGCCAAAATTACACTAGCCTGGATCTGTTTCGGTTTTATGGAGCTGGAACAGGAATAGGGAAGAAAACCATAAAGATGGGAAAACAGAGAAAAATAAAAATTTGCAGTAGAGTAAGAAAATATGGATTAATGAGAAAGAGAAGTGGAAAGAGAGAGAACTAAATCAAGTTTTAGTACTCATTCTAAACTAGACCAAGATTTGAAAGTCCAGGTAACAGTGAAAGTACCGAATGCTTGACTGAGAACCAGAGCATGACATACACCACACGGACAAACACTCGGGAGAGGTACCCATCACAGACACATTCCTACCTTTGAGGCCAACAGGACTATGAAATGCTTGAGGACTTTGGTAAGTGCCTTCCCACTAACATCAAGCCTGCGTACCAAGGTGAGCTGGTTTCTATCTATTATCTGAAAGAAATATTATTTGCACTGTTGTCTTCTGAGAGGAGGGACATCTGATAGTAACACAGGACCTTTACCATCAATGAGATGCAGCTCAAGCAGTTGAAGCCACTTATCTTAGCAATAAAATTCTTATCACCCAGACAGACACAGAAGGTCTAACAGATTTTAAACTTGAACAGGGAAAAGTGGAAGATAACAAGCAAGGAAACACAGAATTAACCAAGAATGCTATTTTGTGAAGATCTTTAAGGAATCTGGCTAAAATATTCCAAATTATGGGGAAATACAAAACTTTTTAGTCAAGCCTATCAATGAATGGAAATATTCACAAAATTTCTTCCTTCACAGAACCTGGAGGTCTGTACTAAAAACACTGTGTGATTCATCTGGTTTCCATTAAATGAATAAATAACAAAAACAACAAGAATAAACACCTTCATGAAATAGAACAAACCTCAGTAAATGGTGGGATGGCAAGTATGAGGTGTGTTAGTACCCAGTTGTGTTAAATAAATAAAAATGTTCCTTGGGATGAAATTTGCTTTTGGAACACGACTGCCTGCTATGACCGTTTATACCTTCAGTGTACCACTCCCCTCCTGCACCTACCTTCAGAGCCAGGTCATATGCAGCTGAGTTCCAGATGTCTCTCTCTTGGGTTACCAGCAGAACCTGGTACTCCAGTCGTCTCCTCTGTAACTCATACAATTCCCGATACTGTTCCAAAAGGCTAGAAGAGAAAGACAATGAAGTATGTACACACATTTCTTATCCATATTTATGGTCTTTCTCGTAATTCCTAAACTTAAGACTTTTCACCCCCCTCATTCATCTCTCACATGGCCTGTAAATTCACAGTTCCTTTAGCCTGAGCCTCTACAACACCTTTCTGTTGGTATTTCCATTACAAGTTTCAGTATTTACACAAATCTCTTGGGCCTAGACAAGCTGTTTTCTCCATGATACGAAGTTCCTGTAAGTGAATCTCTGTGCCTGAGCACTCAATACAACTTGGTACCAACCGTCTAAATCCTCAGTTTCTTAGGTATCTGAAGACATCCACAGACCTCTTACAAGTTCAGAGCTGCAGGCTCTCTTGACTTGGAAGAGCTTACCAACTGTGAATGTGGGGTGAAGGGAATGTCAGCACCCGAGCAACAAATGCTCAGGTGCAACTTTCATGACTTAAAAATAGAAACATTTTCAACAGCTTTGGGAAATTTAGAATTTATAAGAAAACAACTGCATTTGTCACAAGCAGCCAAGCTCTCTTCCCTAGAAGGAAATCAATCCTTACATCTTCTTCCCAACAACCCTGCCAGAATGATACCAGCACACTGCAGAAATCTCCCAACCTCAACTTTGAAAGCAACTTACTTTGCATTCGCCTCAGCCTCCCGCATGGCTGCAGCTAGCTCCTCTTGAGCTTTTTCTGCTTCTCTGGTCGCCTTGCGGTCATGTTCTCGTACCTCATAGAGCTCACTGAAACAGCAGGGAACAGTCTTAGTGCAACTTAGCCCAGCCCAAAGGTTTGGGCAAACACAGACTGGTCTGTTCAGCATACAGCAGCATCTCACTGCAGAGGTGAAAGACATCTTGAAGACATCTTCCTGTGTGCACAGATTACTCCTACAGCCCCTTTCTGCACAACATGCTAAGGAAAGGAGTTGACTTTGCCCTTATTCTGTGCTCCCACACTGCACAATTGGCAGTAAAGGGGTAGACTAAGAGTGTGAGAAGGCTCAAGTGCAGTCTCTGTAGCTCTGATTCAAATCAGAAAAACAATGTCTTTCTCCTATGGAAGGAAGATTAGAAAACTGGAAAACAAAACAAAACAACAATATGCTAAGCTGAGTACATTGAGATAATTGTTCAGGATCAGTCAGGATTCAGACCTGGTCAGCTGTTCAACAGACTCCTTAAAATAGAGTAGTTCTTCTGTAATATGTCTGTCAAGCAACCGCTGTGCCATCATTTTTTTGTAGAGAGTCTTCATCTGTTGAGGAATCCGCTCCAGGAGATCCACATACCTCTGCCTGCAGTAAAAAGAGAGTAAAAAAGGAAATTACCTGAAAGTGCAGATCTCTCTTACCCCATTTCAGGACCACTTCCTTTCACTGCAATGGAAGCTATCAAGAGGGCAATCTTTTCACCATGTGGACATAGAATTTTAAACACTTTGGAACAATTTATTTGCCGATGCTGATCAGAGTGTGAGGTGAAAAAAACACAAGCATGGGAACCTCAACTGTGAGAGAAGTCCCAGCTATTCTATGTATGCAAACTTCCATGAAATGTCACACCAATAAGGCGTCCACACTGTCAAGTGTTGTGGCACTGCAGCAGAGTTCAAGCTCCCAGTTACACAACTGAGGCTCATTAGCCCTGGGTGTTAATTAGGCAGGACAATCCTATTTCACTCCTGGCATCGGACCCCGAGCCAATTACGTTGTGTCAGGCTGGCTTTGTTGGGCAGTGGCATTAGTAGAGACCTGCAATAGCTAATGCTGCTCCTGAGAGGATACTGCCATAAATCGAGAGGGGGATTAAGGGTGCTTGGCTAATGATGACCTGAGCTTAGAAAGCAGCTGTCCTCTCTCCACGCAGTCCACGCTGACCTGCCGAATCAGCTCATGGAAAACTATGTTGTAAATGTTCTGCTCCGCCTTCAGCAGCTCCAGCACGTTGTGCAGCTGGCAAAACATGCGAGAAAAATCACAGCTTTGCAGAACCTGGCAAACGTATTCTTTCAACAACCAAGAGTGGCACAGATCACTCATTTCTTCTGAATCTAGTTCCCTTTTGAGGCCAAAACACAGCTGAAGAGGTAAAGGGGAGGTCATCCTGCACACATTCATTTTCAGATGCATTATGCACTATCCTGACTACCCTCCTATCAACATCCATGGGAGCTTTCCTGCTAGTTCCAGCTAGAGTTCTTCCTGAGGCAATGCTCTATGTTTTTCAGAAATCCACTTAAATCCACTTTTGCTTCATCCACTTAAACCTTCCTCTTTACTGTACAAGAATAACGGAGAATAAACCCAAGCAAGGTACGGGAGCTTTTATGACATCTGCTCTTAGGCATACAAACGTTTCCAGAGGCCCATTTTTTACCACAGCAGCCTATCTCCTAATGAGCAGATGAGACTGCTGTCTTTTCTCCATAGTAATGCCAGATGCATCCCTTTCTGGCATTTTTGCCAGAAATGCAACTTCCTACAAGCAAGCTAACTGTTCTTCATGGATCAGATGAAGATGAACAGAAGCTCAAGAGGGGAATCCCTAGTTGTGACAGGACATACAGACAGATGGCTTGGGCAGAAACTAATAGCAGGAAGGCACCTTAAACACAGCAGAGGTAAACACTGGGGAAAACAGAATATTATTTTTCTGGGTACAAGTGACTTATCCACCTGTGAAGGTCCTGTTACTCTGATTAACTCATCTACTCCCGCTTTTTCCAACATGTTGTCCATTGCCTCCATCAGCTGGATGACCTCGAACCTCCCAGCAGGTTTCCTGACAGAGCAGAAAGAGATGCACCATTATTCTGTATAGCATGGTCTATTTTCCCAGGAAATGAAATTCAAACAGTTTTTTGTTGTGTTTTTGTTTGTTGGTTTGTTTCCTAGTTAACAGCTTCATTCAGGGTGGTACTTACATGGATGGAAACAGCCGTAGTTTCTTTTTATGATCTTCAAGCAGAGTTGTGTATTTACTGAAAACAAGTATAAATGTTAAAACTTTATTACAAAGCAGTCCTTCCAGTGGTAGCTAAGCAATCTCACCCTCTGCTTCAGTTTCTTTGCCCCATGCACAAACCGATCACAGTGTTAGAGGCAGAAAATTGCCTATAGAATTGTTCCTTAGTAGGAATATTCAGAGACTAAGGTAGGAATCAGACCTCCTACAACTGTTCCCACAGGTGACAGACCAACAGGAGCTCCTCCTTCTTGCCACTAATGACATAAATCTTCTAGGAACCTTGTCCTTTTAAGAACTCTCCCTTTTCCATAGGACTTGGCTAAAAAGTCATCAGTGGGTTTAAAAGTAACAGGTGGGGCCAGAAAATCACCACATAGCCACGTCACAGCCACCCAGAGATCCACCGCAGGAGCCACATGTCATTGGAAACTATTGAAATAATTAGAGAATGTTCTATCATGTTGGCAAACAAATGGCGAGGATTTCACTCCTGATCTGGTATTTTAATCCTTGAACAATGAGAAAATCTCCTTAAAATGTAGTCAGTTTTCTGAAGAGATCATGGGAAGTACTCAGTAGCCGTTTTGGATAAGGCTTGTTAAATTCCATTCAAAACTTACAGCCTGAAAGACTAAAGATCCCAAACAAACAAAAACCCACTAGAATGGTCAGATTATTATTATTATTATTATTATTATTATTATTATTTTTTTTTTTTTTTTTTCTGGAAAAGCTCCAGTGAGAATAAGAACTACCCTGTGCCCACCCAGCTTTGCTGCATAAAGCAGTTCTAGAAGGTAGTAGAAAAACAGAGTAATCAAAATCACTAAAAAAGACAAGTGGCAACTTCCAGAAGTTATCTCAAGGGATCAAACCAGACCTCAGCTTCCACGTTCATGTTCAACCACAGAAAAATTCTTCAGAAGTAGTAATAGTGTACAGGAAATCCTCTTTTACCCTTCTCAAAGCAGTAGAGGCAAAGAATAGTTGGCTCACATTGCTCTGGAGGGCTGACTGTAGCCATGGCATTAGTGTGGGATTTGAAAACCACCCTTTTTGTGCTCTTCCCAACTGCAAGAAGTGCATTTTTTTGCAGTGCTCTCAGCCTCTCATCATTTTATCCCCTCATTCTGAACACTGGAAGCTCCACAGCTTGGGAACAAATGCTGGTAAATCAGAAAGCACTTACTCATCGAAGTACTTCAAGGGCAAAACTCCCCTGTTCTTCACAATGTGAAATTCTTTGGGAACCAGACTATGTGCTAGGGTTGCCTGCTAGGAATAGAAAAGGGAAAGCACGAAACATCAATATTGAGGATGCACGCAAATTCCCAGTTCCTTGCCAGAGAGTTCACACTTTTGGCAGCCTGGAGAGCAAAGCTCACACAGTGACTTTTCATGGTGCTTCTCTCTTTTGCACTCAGAGCACAAAATAAATTATCTATATCTGGAAGCAGGTTAAAATAACTAATGCTGAACTGTGGGCACGACTGAGGGGCTGTGAAACAAAAGGAGAACTGATAAGCCTTAGGATCAAAGTAAAACATTACAATTGTTTTGGCCCAGAAATCAAACAGCCCATGACAACATCAGGGAACGTACGTGAAAATTTCCTTCCTCCCACCTCGTGTTACACGCAGAAAAACAACTGAACAGCAGCACTCACAGGACTACTTGGGACTGTACGGCTGCTCTGTCTCTGTTCCTGATGACTCTCAGAGAAAGAGCTTTTGAGAGCCATCTTTTTTCTGTCTTCCTGGCGAGTCACAACATCACAAAGGTAAGAGACATCCCTGAAACAGAGGGAAAGAGTTTGTTCACTGACCCAGCCTGAAGGCAACCTACCGTTCACTTGCTATCAGCCCAAACCACATGTGAGTTTGTTCCGTTCAGTCAGAGGTCAGGCTTACAGCCACAACTCCTTCTCCTGGGCCAAAAAAACCCGATGAGATAACGTTTGTTAGGCAGATTAATCTCACGTTGCCTATCACTGGCCAAAGACTATTTCTCATGCTTGTTGCCAATGCCTTATCACATAAGTACCCAACATCAGATAAAAGATGGTAGAAGAGCTGAACATTTTTCAATTCCTAGTGCCATTAAGCAATGCTTATTTACAAAGAAGTGTAAAGCTATTCCGTTCTAAGTCCATTAAAGCCAGAAGAGCTTCTTTTCTTAATCCATCTGGATCACAGAGTATACCAGTAAGTCTGGGATCCTTTGGACACATGCTTCCAAGAAGAGCTCATTTAGCAACTCTTTTTATTTATTATTCCTGAAACATCTTTCCCTTGAATGTCTCCAGACTAAACTCAGTCGGGATAGCTGGTCCATTCATCCAGCCACATCAGGCAGCACGGTCACCTACCACAAGAAAGACCAACGGAGAGACCTATCTGCGTTCCCAGCTCTAACGTCTTGTCACCACCCTCAGCTCCTTATCCCTTCTTTGCTTACCTTCCAGCGCCTGTCAAGCTGACAGGGTGGTCTGTCAGGTGTCTGAACTTGCTCCGACGATTAGGATAATGCCAAAGCCGATCTGGAGTTTGCAGGCAGCCCTGCAGACAAGGCACACGTGGCTGTCACTTCGTAGCCAGAAATGTGCCAAGGAGTGGGAGAAGTCAGAGTGACTGCCTAAACAAGCTCCACAGAATTATTCCTGTCTTGGGGCTAAAGAAACCAGTATGGACAGAACATTTGCCGTGAGGAGTTCACAACACGAAGGTGCAAGCACGTTTACCATTTTGCAGGCATTGGAAGACAGCACTTTGGATCTGTATCGGATGGTGTGAGCAGAAAGCTGATGGAAAGGCAAGTTAAGCTTGTATAACAAGGTTGGCAGTGCTTTCCTTCTGACAACATGACAAACATGTGCCCCTAATAGAGAGACAACTCTGGAGAGAAAAAGCAGAAGGTGGAGACACTTACCCTGAAGCCCATTGTCTTTTTTACTGTTTGGAGGGATTTTAAGTATTCTGGGCTGCTGAGAGAACTGCTCGCACAGGTCAGAGCTCGGAAAATCTCCTCTGGAACAAAACTGTACTCCAGGGAGGAAGAAACAGGCCTCATGTGGTCAAGCATCTTTGATGTGCCCCTTAACACAGGGATGTCTGGAACATAACGTCAGAACTTATTTGGTAGGTGCACATTTATTCTGCTGGTGAAAGAGAAAGCAAACACCTTCATAAAATACAGGACTGAGAAGAGCCATGGGAAGATGCCCGCTCCCTTACCTCAAAGCAGGAACAATTCTGTCGGACATAGGCAGCTAAACCCATTTTTAGCAGCTCTTGGATCTTCAGTGAAGCCTAGGACAGTTACCTTCAAACTACAGGAGACAGAAGCACTAGTGCGACCGTGCCAAGCTATCAGGCATACAAGTGCCAAGGGATGCTGTAAACAGCTTAAGTTATCTATTTATGTAAATCCATTTCCCTTCCTGGGGATTGCTACCAGTCAGCTTTCTGCAAAAACATTAACACCCTGAAATATCAGGGAGTGACAAAACAAAGGCTAACCTTAACACTCCCCCAGAAAAGCAAAGCATCCTGTTGCTGTTGTAAGGAACCTCAAGGGACCCCATCCTCCATCAGGTGTCTATCCCTGTCTCCAACCCCAGCCCTACCTGTAAGGTCCTTGCCGGCAGGTCCCATGCACAAGGGACCGCTCATTTTTCTTCCATCTGCGTTTGGTCCAGGAGCTGGCATTTCATTGGTGGGCATGGCGAACAGGTGCTTGTGTTTTTTTAATGCTTAGCCAAGCAAATTTTCAGTAATGATCTAGAAACAGAGTTGAACCCACGTTTGTACTTCACAACAGTTTTTTGTGTTATTAAAAAAAAAAAAAAGAAAAAAAAGTTGTGTATCTGATAGCAGTAACTCGATTAGGAAGAAGCATCCGATGCTGTAGTCTGTAGTTCCAGCGAGGCAATACCAAACAGGAAGCTCTTAAATGGCTCTGTCAAGGGAGGCACTTGGACAGTCCCACCTCGTATCCACTCGGACGCAAGAAAATATATTCCATAACCAGGACTGATAGGGCATCAGCTTGATTCACAACTGCCTGTGGCTATTTTACATCCAAGTCAAATACACCTTCAGCAAATTATTTACCTTTAGCATCACAAAATGTCACTTCTCTGCACTTAATGAGACCACCAGATGAGTTCTGCTCTCTAGACACTACATCCACCATGGGAGCACTTGCTTTTTCCATTTACAAAATGGGTTAAGAACTGTTACTTTTACACATTTAACAACTGAGCCAGAGGTTTAATTGTAACTGGATTTCTTCATTATTAGTCTTAGCACTTTTTCTTATCAATGTCTTGCTAATGAAGAACTCATCTTTCTATTAACATCATCTCCAGGAACTCTCATGTGAAGCCTACCCTCCACCCCAGCAAGCCTTGCCAATACACAATGTTCTTTATAAATTCTTTGGCCTTGTTGATCAGCTGCATCCTGGTTCCCAGTTCGGTTAACTGCATTTCTTTGACCTTATACGTGCTTTTGTGCATGTAGGTGTAACATGCAAAGAGTAACCCAGCCAGCCAAATCAGTTCTTGCTTTGTCAGGTAAATGCTTTCTCAGAAAGAAAATAGAAAAGAATTGCTAAAAGCTTTTGATAGAAAATATTACAGTGATTTCCCCCCCCCCCCCCCCACCCTCCCCTCCTCTTTAACAACACTGCTTGGCAGTACATTATATTCCCCCCAGAAAGGATAGGAAGATTGATTAATGGCACTGTTGTGTAGCTGCTACAGCTTGAGGACACAGACAAGACTTGACTTTAGAGCATGTGGTGCGCAGCTGGAAGACATCACATTAAGTTCTTGGCACACAAACCCTCTTCAGGCCCAAAATAAAGGCAGAAATCACCAACATGATGTATGTTTGGCAGTTGGTCCAATTTAATATGCATCGAACTGAGAGAGTTTTGAAACTCTGGCCTGTTCCAAGAGCTACAATCCCCTTCCCTTGTGCTCCTCTCCAGCTCCAAAGAACATCCACTGACCTAATGGAGGTGGTGAACTGGGCTCAGGCTCCCCAGAGCTGTGGGCTCAGCTTCAGGCCACCCCACAGCCCTCAGCTTGCAGCCCCTGCTGCAGGCCGCCAGTTCTCCACCCCCATGGTACGCCAGCTCCCCGCTCCCTACACGGGGAGCGGCAGAGGCCCCCCATACCTGCTAGCCCTCACCACTGGGCAGCCCCGCGGTGGTTCAATCACTACGGAAACACAGAGCTCTCCCCACCCTTGGTGTGCCCAGCATTCTGGAAGCAGCCAGCCCCACACCACCGCATGGCAGCCACCTTCCCAGGAGAGCAACCCCACACACCTTACACCCTGCACCCAGCCCCACTCCTCTTTGCACTCTTGCAGCCCCCCCATTCTCCCTCCCCAACGAGCGAAAGAAACAGGCCAAGACACTTTTTCTTCCTCCCCTAATAGCAAAATATATTTCAACTGCTGTAATAGATTATAAACAGCTCTTCTGCATGACAGAACGTGGTACAGGTTGCATACATGGAATCGCTGGTGCTGGGGCCAGCACACACTTGCTGTGCAGAGCCGGCTGCTGTGCTGTCCACTGCTTCTTCTTGCCACTGCAGCAGATGAAGACCCAGGCTTCTCTGCCCTGGAAGGGGGAGTTGGCCCAGCTACAAGCACCAGAAGAAATGAGGCTGAGCTCAGCTGGCTGAGGCACTGCGCAGAGCTGGTCCTGCAGGAGCTTGCTCACAGGTCACACTTACATTGGACTTCTGTGCTTCCAGCCCATCTACGTTCAGAGGGTGGGAGTTTAACAGTTCACTTGTCCGTTAGCCGGTGGGCTTATCCATGTCAATGACACCATTTCATACTAAAAACGACATTAGGATTTTGCCCCCTCCCACCACAGCAGGTAGCATGTGCCTTATTCAGGCAGCTGTCACAGGACAGCATACAGTTAACTGCTCAACTACAGGATTACTTCGCTTTGGAAGGCAGGAAGCAAAATATCCCAACAGAATGTACGAGGCATGAAGACTGCACAGATTGTCTTCTTGAGAACAAATCATTTTCTGCATGAGAACTGGGACCCATTTTGGACATACTTCACCAAATTAATACTGATTCTTGTGATGTTATTGAGCAATGAACTGCAGCTGTACTGGCTGCCATTCCAAAGCTGGAAGCTTCTTACCTCAAAACTTACGGAGTTACCATGGAAGCAAGCTTTACAATTCTTGTGTTGGAAAGAACCACAGGGAACAGTATATACCGTTACTGGGCATTTGAAAAGGGCAGGTTGTGAACCTCAGCATTCACTTTGACCAGAACACCGTACTGCCAGCTCTGGTACTCACAGGCTAAGAGGAGTTCTCAAAACAAGCATGGTGTAACTGACTAATTAAAAAAGTAATGTGCAAAGGACTTCGTATTTCCCGTCCAGTACTCTCAGAAAAATGGAAGGAAACCTATAATCAGAAGCAATTAAAAAACCCCATGAAATTGAAAATAATTCCCTGACAGCACGTTGCCAGATGCCTTGATCTACAAGGCTGAAAGCCTCAAACTGTCAAAGAACTAAGACGAGTTCCAACAGCTAGGCACCATTTTTGGTTGCCTTTTGCTTGCCAGGTGCTCAAGCCTTCAGGCTTTAACCACTAAGGACACTGACACAGTAAATGCTGTTATTTTTTGTTAGGGATATGACAGTGCCAGCTAAAAGGGAAACACTACAAGTTGGCACAAAGTGCCGTGATTACCTTTTGAGAACACTGAGATAGTAGCAAGACCTGACACAGGCATCAAGAAGAAAAATCAAGTCTCAAATCCGCCATACCCTATCTGAGTGCAATTACATCTGTACAGAAGTGTTTCAAGCACCACAACTCAAAAGTACCAGACTGAAATTCATCCTATATTAAGTGACAGAGCTGTTTGGCCGAAGGGTTTGTTTGCTTTTTTTTTTTTAAAAAAAAAAAAAAAAAAGGAAGCTTGAGTTGACTGACTGCTTAATTGCTCCAGCACTACTCCTTCCTCCCACAAAGGATAAGGTAGAAGAGATTTAGGATTATTCATAGTGAACAAGAGGAAAGTAATCCATTTAATTCTCCAGATTTTATATACTAATACTGCCACGTTTGATTATATGCGTGAACTCCTTTCTTTGAAATCAATTCAGCTGTTTCAACAAACAAGTTCCAGTGTGAGGTATTTTTAGAGGAGAGCCACATATGCATATGCTGTATTTGGCAAAGTTGACCTGACAGTGTCCTTTCTGAAGAGTGGGATTTCCTCTTACAGGAGACTGAAGGCTGGGACAAATTTAAGTATCATCTAGCTCTCATTAAATTGCTTTTTTTTTTTTTCCCCTCAAGTTAATAAAAACAGAATCCCAAAGGACAGCGTTAAGTGGATTGGGAGACAAGTCCATCAGTCCCAATACTGCTGGTATCCAATACTTAGGCTGTAGGTCAGTAAGGAAAAGCTGTTACTGAAAAGTGCCAATTAGGAACATTTAAGTACTTAAGAAATTCTTGTGACCAAATTTAAAGGTAATTATCAGGTTACCCTCCCCCTCCAATAACAGCTGTAATTTCATTAGAACTAGACAGACCCAAATCCTGTGTAAGTCCCTTTCTGTGCTTACCAGCTGACGTAAAGGAACTGAAGGGGCTCTGCCCAATAGGCATGGTAACTGCTGTTATAGATACCAAACCACCACATTCACCTACTGCTTCTCCCTTTAGCAGCACGTGGGAGGATGTCCTACCTCTTCAGAAGAGGGAAGGTAGTATCTAGGAAACTGACCTTCACCTGAAAACCTCCCTGAGGAGAGCAAACAGGCAGATGAAAAGCAGCTCCGACTCCAGCTGGGTGAACCCTTACTCCCCACTGCAGTGCTAGAAGCTGCTACAGTACGCATTGGCAAGAGGCACCACAACTTCCTGGTGTTGAACTTGACATAGCCATTTCAAGTGAGAATGCACTAGGTACCTGTGAAGTCAGCTGCATTTTCTTGCGGTTTAGTCATAGTATTTCAAATCTTTCTCACTACAGAAAGCCTTAACTTGTATACCTTAAAGCACCTGCCAAATTAAAGAACAAGCTGTTTTACAAAGAGGTTGTGTTAAAAGAATTAGTTATCTGGGAGGAACAGAAAGGGAAAGCTACAAGAAAAACTACCCCTTGACTCACAAGGGCCTTCTGAGAAAAAAAAAACAAAACAGTGTAAAGTCAGCTGGGAACTTAATACAGAGAAAACCTAAATTTTCCATGTAAAAAAAAAAAATGCACCCACTGTGCCCTGCTTCTGAACATAGAAAGATCTGAGTCTCCAATGCAGCCACAAGTAAATTGACAATGCCCTCTTCCTCTGCCCACTTGAAATCTCCAGGCAGCCAACGTACATAGAAAATCCAGGAATACTTTGGCTATTTTCACAGCAAGGAGGCAAATATCCTGTTGCTCTGCCACTCGTCCGTGTCATAGCAACGGACAAGATCACAAAGAATAGAAGTTCTGTAGACATCTCATTACCAAAAATAAGAAAAAATGCAAAGGGATGGCTAAGGAAGATGGACGGAAGCCAAAAACGAGCTACTAGCAAATCTGACTAGTCTATCTGTTTTCCAGAAGAGCAGCAACTTGGGGGACCCCTGGATGAGTAGGATTCCAGTAGATTCCACCTTCAGCTCAATATTTCACTGGCATGGAAATGGCTCAAAGAGGGACAGCATGTAATAGATGCTGCCTATGAAGCCTGGTGCAATCCAGTTCAACTGGGTTGCACCAGTAATGTTTTTAAAAATTACAGTTTCTCCCAAATAATCAGGA
Source organism: Aythya ferina (assembly GCF_964211825.1). Lineage (NCBI taxonomy): Eukaryota > Metazoa > Chordata > Aves > Anseriformes > Anatidae > Aythya > Aythya ferina. The sequence continues at coordinate 12,810,159 of NC_140304.1, forward strand.
GGCAAAATTTCCCTTAGAGAAAGTCCATAGTGAGTTAGGTCAATGGTCCAAATACTCAGAGGATGATTCTGATCTTCTGTGGTGATGCGGCCCAGAGCATACCAGTTTTACATCTGCACGTGACATGACCACGAACGTGGCTTTAAGTAATCCATGAACGTGGGCTGCAAAACAGAGAGGCAGTATGTTAGTCACAGGCAAACGCCACCAGCTGTGGCGTGGTCTGCTGAAGTCAAACTTCCCTAACAGGGAAGATCAAGTCACATTTTCATATCCCACAACCCTAATCTTATCCCCACTGAAAGGCACAGAAGTCTAGCTGCAGCTGCAATGAGCTGTCTGCCTTCTGCCCTGCCCGTGGTTCTGACACATCAGCTCAGTGCCAACTAATAGCTTATCACCTCATGAAGCCTGTCATTTATGACAGCGATCTCTTAAGTGCGAATCAGACTTAAAATTGAATTTGCCTGAGCACACCTTTGGCTAAAACTGAAGTCAACTAGCACAGAACAAACTTTTATGTAGTAAGAAGTCTGATGCCAAGGAAGTGTCAGAGAAAGCAAGTACAACAAAAAACCCTGACCATTTATAGGCAATTGATTCTTGTTGCCACCCACACTAATCCGGGAAAGGCACAATAGGCTTAGTTTCTGTGGGCCTCCTAGACAAGTTTCTCCTGACCTCAGTGGCTGAGTGCTACAGTTATATTCACACAGCCAGAGCATACTTGGAAGTAGCACCTTATGTCCTCTCAGATGTGGGAAAAACACCCTCAGTTTCACTGTCAGCAAAGAGTACTAAGGAAAGCACTTTTGTTAAGAAGAGCTTTCTGAGATTCTATGGGTTTTAGACTAAATACCTCTTAATAAACTAATAGAGCAGACTGTTAGAAAGGCTTGTGCCATTTAATTCCTGCCCTGTCCCAAAGCAATAAAAACAAGCTGCTCATACGGTCAATTATCCCACAGGGCAGGGTCAGTCACTCACATTTTCCAGAGGGCAATACTGGCGGGCATACCACTCCTGGCTATACAGGCAGATGATGACACCTTGGCCCAGGAAGAGGGATGTCCACATGATCACATTCCAGATGGGCCCCTTCCGACGGTCGTTAAGAATGAAGTTGAAGACCACTGGGAAGAGGTGAAACAAGAAAAGCGGCTGAAAATCACTTGGAAACCAGCTGATACTAGTGGATACTCCCCTTCCTCACCACTTCATTCCCAGAACAGGGCTTTTCCTTAACACTGGTGTAATGCACAAAAATCTGATTATGCACTGCATTAAAGCAAATACTAGGACTTGATTCTGACCTTTACTTCTAAGAAGTTCACTAGCAAGCTAGCACAGCTGTATGCCTCTCTGCCTGGGGATCAATACCGATTTGTTATGTATGTGACCAAAACACACTGGCAGAGGTGGCCTAGAGTTCTGAAGCCCTCTAACTTATTCTAGCTCAAAATCAAAAATAAAATCCAAGAGCCCTCACTTGTGTGCTCTTCCTTGCTGCAGTAGCAAAATAATACTTGTCTTACACTACAGCTTGAAAGGAGGAAGGCTTCCAACCTGCTGACATGCAGAACTAAGACTTTGCAAAAAAGGAAGCAGTGCTACTGAATATGTATGGTGTGACATGAACAGTAGTATGCATCATACACAGTCTCTTCCTCCCCATCCATATCTTGCTTGTTTAAGTCCCAAGTTTAGCTGCACAAAGCCATTTACAAGGTTTGGACCCACAATTGCAGACTCTTGGAGAAGAAACAGTTCCATACATCAGTGATGCCGCAGCCTATTAACATACTCTCTCCTGGGAACTTACTTCCAAAGCACATAAACAGGCAGAAGAGAACTGGATAGAAGAAGCCGAAGCAGATGCTCAGAACGTACTCGTGCACAGCAGCCGATACTGAGAAGACAGACAGCATAGCTGCTGCTCTGAACTTCTTACCAAAGAACTGAAAGACAGAAGAATACTAAGTGTTATAATCTGTTCCGCTGTTTTAGTTTTGTCGTTTCAATTTATTATTTTTTTAAGCAGCCTTAGCCAAAGGGGCCTTCTTTTGCAGAGTGACATACATAAAATGGCAAATTCTTTAGAGAACACCTTAGAATTTTTTCTTAAGACATTTCCAGTCTCATACGTGAGTTCTCAGATTGAGCCCATGCACGACTCATCAAAAACTCATCAAAATAGAACATGAGTTCAGACTGTTGAGTCAATCACAACATTCCAAATAGAGACCAGGCTTTGGATCCATGTTTTGTGCACAAAATGGACTTGGAAGTGAGCAACAGATACTCTAACTAGTACAGCGGCTACCCAAAACCAGCAGAGGCAAATCTGTTGCGTGCTTCTCAATAGACAGTGATGGGGCATCTGGAAAAAAGCACTGTCTTGTAACTTACCCAAAGGAAGTCCCTGTATGCGTAGTAATAGAGCCAGTCGTGTACTACCACGTTCCAGGTTCGGTAGTAGTTTGCATAGGATGTGGAGTTCCACCAGTCCTGAAAGCACAGTTGAAAGAGTATTAAATCTAATTCAGCACAACCCATTCTACAAATCTATTTTAGGATATTAAGAAGAAATGTTGATTGAAATAATACCAAGGCAATATAACAGTTTGCACCATGAAATAATACATTCCATTGGACTTTGAACATTTTCCTCTGTTTATCAAGATTTGGTTTTGTCTAAATCTGCAGTGGTTGAAATGATGAAAGAAAAAATGCTAACAGAGCTATTAGGTATGCCTGGTGGGTGGATCTGTTCATGCAAAGGGAAGATGTATTGCCCCACAAATCATTCAGAATTCCAAGTAAAACTACAAACTGTTCTCAAGTACAGCAACGACTTTGAGCCCTAACAGAATAAAACAAGCAAAATCCTGTAGTTGCTTCATTAAGAAAAAGCTTCTGTTTTCCTTCTTTTTCCTTTCCATGACAAAAGCATCTGGTTTAGAAGCTTTATAACGCATGTTTTATAAACAGTAACTCCTGCTTCTTACCTTGTAGAACATCCTATCTGCAAAGCGCAACATCTCAGCAAATGCATTAAGCCAACAGTGAAGGAAGGCAAAGAAGACCAGGAAAAGAATAAGTACACCTAGAAGCAAGACAGAGTGAGATTGATTTTGTAGTATTCTCACTCAGCTACATGTTGGAACATGTAACGCAGTCAAAATTGTTCTGATAGACACTGACACAAGCTTTATGCCACCTACAAAAAAGTAAAACCATATCAGTTTCTTATTTCAGACGGCAAGAGGGCCTAGAATCTGGCTTTGAAGACTTAATTCAAAAACCAAACTTTTATTTTGTGCTCACAATTCTGAAGTTTAACACTGAAGTTTCCTCATAAGACCTCCTTTGTGCATGTTTGCCCATTGTAAATATAGCTTGTATCAAGCAGTTCCCCTCCCTTCTGTCTCTCGCATAAAGATAGTTACTTATGGATCCAGGTCTTACCTGGCAGAATGGAGTTGAAGATGCAGAGTACCAGCCCTCGTAAATTAAAGGTTTCTTGGCTACTATTGCGAAACTGAGGAATGCAGAGTCTCACGAAGATGTAGTAGGCATAAAAAAGTGAACCAAGCACCTGAAACAGAAGAGCGATTTTAAGAGAAATGCACAATTAAGACATTACCACTTCACAGCTCTAGAAGACAGGAACAGAGGAACAGCAGCTGCCAGCACAAGTATAATTTTACTATGCTACTAATGAGCTTCCGTAAGGGTCTAGTCAAAAAGTGAAGCAGCAACCATTTCTGGAATGTGTTCACAGCCAGGAAGGAAAAAAATAATCAACTTTTCTACTAGTCTTTGCTACTACAGAAGTTGCAAGTTTCTACTTGTCCTATCAACTCAGATATCATGACACAGAAGACTTATGTCAATGCCAAAGTAAGTGGGCAAAGTGCTTTGTGATCTAAGTCCAGGACAAGTCTAGAAATAGGCTTGATGATCCTTAAGGGTCCCTTCCAACTCAGGATATTCTATGATTCTATGATTCTATGAAATAATTGAAAAATACATGCTGTAATTATATCTAGTATTAAAACTTACTCTCTTATTCCAAAGGAGATAGTAAAAGCCAAACCACCTCAGCCCTTCCCCGGCTTACAAATCCCTGCTCTGAAAGTTGAAGTCAAAATGCCACTGCTTTAAACACTCCTGTAAACCAGGTGTGTGCTTTGTCATTCTTTTGTGAGAGTGAGCAGCCAAAGGCCTACGATTTTTTGTTTAAGAAAAAAACAGGAATGCATTGTGTTAAAGTTCCAGTCATACAAAGCCATTACTTGGAAACAAATCCACAAGAAGCTACTGAAGCTCACAGCCCAGACAGGTTCTCCTTTGACACTGAAGTGAAGATCAGGTCAGACTTCAGCTCAAATAAGCACTGAACTTCAGGCCTCTTATTTCAAAATTGGTTTGAATATCTGCAGACCAGTTGCTGTGCCAGTGCATTACAATGCATCGTCAGTATGAAGAAAGAGGGACAGAGCATGGATATTGCTCCCCCTACACACACAGCTTTGTTTGTATAGAAGGGAGTCTGCTTGCTCAAGAAAATAATTCTAGAGGCTTGTTTCAGCAAGGATTATTTATTTCTGACAATTATTAGTACAACATCATTATCTTTTTTTTTTTTTTAAATCCATAAGTATTCTGTTCCAGTAAACCCACAACACAGTGAAGCAACTTAGTGCCCAGGGGATAAGTGTTTAGCAACACATTTTACATGACCTCTGAAAATCCATTCTTCAGAAAGCTGTATTACTCACCTGTGCAAACTTGGTAGCTACGTAGCCCCATCTTACCATGGGATTCCTAGAAAAAAGAAGTGTCACATCTAAATAGGTCTTCAGCAAAATCCTCCTTTCAATTACTTATTTTCCTGATCTATTTTCTGAAAAAGACTTTTTAGAATTCAAGGTTCTTAATCTCTTGCCATTCAACGAGAGGTGCCTGGACCAAATTGCTGGTTCCTCATGTTCAACCACAGCAGGACAACTACAGCAACCCCATAAATGGGAAAGGATCTTGAGGGCAGCATTACGCAATTACACAGGAGGTGGTGATCTGCCTGGTAGTCACAAAACTGCTGACCTGACACTACCAAAGTTCATCACAAAGTACAGAAAAGTTGGTGAGTTCCTAGTTCCAAAGGCTTTGCCCTGCCTCCTCAAACTCAGAGGTAGGGCTTTCTATGAACATCGCATGAAGCAATGCACAAGCCTGCTGCAGGAACTGCATACAACAATATTCAGTAACAAGCTCATCTGTTTCATGTCCTGTGCACTTCCCAAAGAAAAACTAGAACTGTCAAATTAAAAAAATATTATTAGTGGAGTTTCCATAACCACATCCTGTCTTTCCCAGGTTAAAGATTTAACCACATCTTTAGAAAAGATCTAATTCATTAACTTAATAGATAGTATCCAGGGAATGTTGGCTTCAGTTCTTAGACTACTTTAACATTCTACTAGTGTTGCTCACATTACCTGGGATAGTTGTCTCTATAGATGAGGGTGGGAGCAAAGAGGAAGTACAGGTATTGAGAAATTCGGGGAATAGGTACTGAGCCTAGAAGAGGAGAACAGAAAAAGCTCTTCAATCTTGTTGCTTACCGAAGGGTTCATTTCCCCAGTACCCTCTCCCAACATACAGCTCTCATCACCTCAAAAAAGACCAGACTAGAACTAAGGGTAGGGGATTCTCAGGGGATAAAGCAAACTAGACATATCAGAAGGAATTATCCTCGTGAAGTACAGCTAATAGGTCAGGATGGCTAACAGGCAGTACAGTGCTAACACCCGGATATCACGTTTCCTTTTCTCCTACGGAAAAGAGAACTATAAGGCCAGCATCAAAACAGGGGTTCATTTTCAGCTCTGGCAAACATCGCCAAGAGAGCTTCTTGGATGTTCTTCTGGAATTGCTGTCATTTCACTAGAACACTGAACTGGGGATGTGCAGGCACCCTCTACGTACTCATCACAGAAGCAGAAATAGAGTCCTGCTGAAGCAAGACAAATCTGAATGGTCTGGCTCATTGTTTAATACCAAATGAAAAGGTTCAGACTGAAGTCATGATGCACAAGACCATCCCAGAGCCTCACCACCAGGGTGTCAGAGCAATGGAGGGTAAGCACGAGCTGGTTATGCACAGTTGTTAGCAAAAAGCAGGACAAGTTACTCACTAGACTTCTCCTTTACAGATGACAGGACTCGAGGTACATTTTCCCGGACAAATGAATGAGCCTTCATAACCAGACGAACCTGTATTATTAAGAGAACATCACCTTAATACTCACTTTAACTTCCCAACAAAGATTGCATCCAGCATCTTAGGGCAACACCTTTAGCATCTTGGCTCCTCTCCAATTTACTCCTACCAGGAAAGAGCTGCTTCCTCTGCCCATAAGCCTGTTTAACTGTCAGGAATTTAAAACACTGCAAGGAGAAACAAGCTGCAACAATCATGACTCAGGAGAGTCAAAACATCTCACTTACGTTCATAGGACTGCAGTATATGGTGTACAGAGGGATTCCAAATCAGACCAGTAAGCCACTAGCCAGCTAACCAAAAAACTCTGGCTAGTAAAAGGGAAGCAAAAAACCCTATCCCTTTCAATAGGACAGTACATTTCAAAGTCCTGAAACTGTGCTGTTAAAGTTAAGTGTCCTAAAGCAACAACGACAAGGCTGAAATATGATGGTACCACCTATAGATCTGCAGCTGCCATGCAGGGTTTTTCATTCTTTTTAAAGTTAAGGACCAAAAGGAAGGCTCGTCCAAATTTAATTCTTCTACACACTGATCACTGACCATCCTTGGATTAACCCATTTAAACAGTCCTCCACAAACTCATATCCCTCCCACCACTCTAGAAAAAGAATATTCCATTTCCAAGTTCTGTCTACAAGACAAAGGAAGAGGAATCACTTGCTGACTATGTACCTTTACTTAAAAGAGGAGTGTTACAGCTTCCTGGTGAGCTACAGCACAAGTCCCTATAGTTGCTTTTAGGCATTTAGCATCCACAGGACAGCTAGAAATACAATTTCAGCCTTGAAGCATGTTCAGAAAAAAAAACAACTGCAAAATCCTAGGGTAAAATAAAAAAGTGGTTTCCACATCAAAACAAAGAGTTTGTTATCAGTAGTTTTTCCTCATTAGACCTGCCACATGAAAGTGTTTAAGTCAAAGACTAACTCCATCCACAGCCCTGGCTTAATTTAATGAATGAAAGAAACACTTAACCCCATCAGAAAAAAGGACCCTTTTTATTTTGAAGAGAAGGGTCAGCAGAGCCATAGGTAGTAGATAGGCACCTACCTGTTCCAGTATTACAATAAATCGGGAAGCCGGAGGCAGGGCGTATGATAGAGCAATATAGGTCGGCCCAAACCCAAGTCCAACTGTTTGGAAGAGCGTGAACAACGTCCCATAGAAGAGAGAGCGGATTACACGATGGGAGGAGCTGCGGTAACCTTGGGCCCAGTGGAAGAAAAGGCCGTATGGAATGACAACCGTGGCACAGAACATGCACAGCCAAGTACAGAAGACAACTGGGAACTTCCCAAAAACAAAAACCAGGAGATCAAATCCGAGGACCAGCCTGAAAGGCACAAGGGAAGAGACAATACTCAGAGTCCATTGTTTCATTAGGAAATACTTGCACTTCACTAAGTGGTGAAAGGTCATATCATCATTATTTGAAGACCTTCACAAAAGGTCCGAACACCATTATTTGAGTGACTAGGCAGAAGTGACTGTGGCAGTTTTCAGCTCAGAAAAGAGGGCTATCTGTGGTAGGTGTAAGTGACCACCCACCAGCACAGCAGATAAAAGCTAAAGGACACATGCCATCAGTGCTGTCAGGAACAGCTTACCTTCAAATCCCACAGGGCTTAAGTTCATCTTTAAGATGAGAATGTGCTTTGAGAGCATGCTCAAGCTCATCCCTGTTAATAACAAGCATGTGACTGAACGATGCGCTGCTGAATCAGGGTCCAAAAGAGCTTCTGGGGAACACTCATAGGACAGCACTAATCCATGAAGAACCAGTTCTTCCCAGGGAGTTTAACATCTAGAGAGGCTCCCCTCCCCACACACCACCATAGACATCTAGCACTAATCAAACCTAATTTAATTCTGCTTTGTGAGAACTGTACACATTTCACATGGAATCATTTTTAGAAGTCACACAAAAGGCTTACAGTAAATGGGTGGTCAATGCGAACATGTTCAAACAATGCACACCGAATACTTTATTTCATTAATCAAACTTACACATAAGGCCCAGAGGTTCAGTTGTAGCCCAGAGTCACTAGAGCTTACTCTTACACATAAGTAGCTGTTCTAAACCCAGCTCAGAGGAACAGGTAATGCAGAGTACACCAACACAACTTGTTCTTATCTGTTAGGCTCATTACAAAGTGGATCTCAATTATCAGATCTAGCTCTTTTTTTTTTTTTTTTTTTTTTAATTAAGTAATCACAGATAATACAAGAGGAAATGACCTTAAGTTGCATCAGGGGAGGTTTAGGTTGGATATTAGGAAAAAATTTATTTCCTGAAGGGTTGTGAAGTATTGTCACAACTACATCGCTGGGCAGCCTGAGTCACCATCTCTAGAGGTCTCCAAAACCTGTAAATGTAGTGCCCAGTGACATGCTTTAATGGTGGACTTGGCAGTACTAGGCTAACAGTTGGACCAGGTGATCTGAGGTCTTTTCCAGCCTAAATGATTCTATGATTCTAACCCATCCCTTCAGCTATTTTAGAGGTAATTGCTGACTTTCTCCCAAAATCTATACCGCTGTTAAGTGAGGATCAGCTAAGTGATGTTCAGTAATGTATGAGCCCGCTCTTATACCTAGACAACCAAGGTAATTATAATCAAGACACAGCTCTGGCTTTATACACTGAAGACCAGATAATCAGCAAGATCAACATGTAATCCTACTTGTGTACAAGAGATACAGCTTGCCAAAAAGATACTATTTAAAGCAACTAGCAAGCATGAGGAAAGCAGTCTTTCACAATCCTGTTTCGAACTGGCTACCTTCAAAGAACAGTCTTAACAGAGGCTGTGCAAATATCCTTGAGATTCTTCCACAAGATAAACGAAGTTCTATTTTTAAGCACAAGTACAGCATTCCAGGACTATCATTTCTAAACAGAAAAAGGACTGCTAACATATTTAAAGTATTTTCTTCAAAAACACTGTCCTCCAATCAATGCAAGCAGCTGAAGGCTGCTGTTTCACTACTGGTATTGAAATAAAGCACTTGTCCATAAGGTTTTCCCCAATGGCTAGGTAATTTCATTTGAAACTTCCATATCCCCTCGACAGGGATTGCAGCATATTTGAAGTACACCAAGCTGAACACCCCCTTCCTAATAAGATCAAGGATGGATTCCTTCCTGCTCCGTTCTGCAGTTTATGTGTAACTCTGGTTCCTTGGGAGCAAGCACTTCCTAGCTCCGGCCGTTCTCTTCTCAAAGCACTCTTACCTTCCTTCATCAATGAAGTCTACTAAAAGCGTGCTGAGGATGAAGACGATGAGAAGAGCGATGAACATGTGATAGATCGTCCTGATGTGACTCACTTCAAACAGCTCACTAAGGGAGAGATTCAAATGCTATCATAATGTCCACATAACAGATCACACCTCCAGTAAGTTGCTTTCAAAGCATTTCACAGTACGGTAACATGATATCACCATTCCAATTCAAGAGACTGCAATTAACACTATTTAAAAGCCAGTCTGCATGTCAGACACTTCTTTGGTTTATCCTCAAACAAAGAATAATTAGCCATTATCCAATGGTACTGAGGGATTGTATATTTACATTAGGGGAAGCCTGCAAGCTGTAGGCTGGGTGTTTCAGAAAGAAATGGAGAAGTTCAGGTGGATTAGTCCATGGGGGATTGAACACTATGGAAAGTAGAGCACCTCTAAGTAAGGGCTAGCTTGTTTGTTATCAAGGGTATTTTCAGTCAGTCAATTTAATGGGAAGGGTGAAGCTGAACTACTCACTCCAAGAGGGACCTCCTCGCAGTAAATATCTTCCCATGTTCTGGAGGGGCTCTCAAGGACCTGCAAACAAGGAGAACATTCAAGAAAAATGCAAATAGGAATTTCAGGAAACAACATGATTACAGAACAAGCCTAGAACTGACTTACTTGGCTTTATGTAGCTCCTTCTCAGAGCAGGAAGCTGGGAAGAGGGAGGCTGAAGATGAGGAGTCCAGGAATGCTGATTTTGCCACCAAACTGTTCACAAACTCTGTGAAGTGACTGTCCACTTCCTTCATGAAAACCGGCTTCAATTGCTGACAGAGTGAAAACAGAGCAAGTTATTTAAGTCTCTGGGTATAAGTCATAAGTGACTTACATTTCTTTTTATGCCAGAGCAGGACAGAAAAAGGCATCAAGAAAATATTCCTGTACCATTGCCCTACAGATGGAGCCAACTTGGACAAGATCAGAGGCTTATCCAGACCTGTTCACACACCTCAAGCCACAGGACTTTGAATGATGTTTATCTTCCCTATCAGATGCGACACAGGAACAAAGCAAACATACTGACCTTCACGTATGTCTGGAGAGGCAGGTATTTCACATTTTATGGCGCTAAGGAAGTTGAGCTAAACTTAATTCATGAGACCCAGAAAACATTTCTCATTTTTAACCAGTTAAATCCCTACCACACAAAACCAAGTGCAAACAAGATTTATATTTTAGCCAATCTAGTGCTACTGGACAAAAAAAAAAAAAAGGCTTTTGTTGCTTGTGGTTAAGCAATCAACATGGATCTTCTCATGCCTTAATGCAGGAACGATCTCAAAGATACGAACAAAGAAAGAAATATTGACTTCGCTCTGCTAGTGCTGTTCACATAAAAACTTCTCTGTACCACTGAAGCTACAGAATGCTCTAAGACTTCCTTAAAGCAACAAAACAGGGCCACACTGCTAAAAGTATTAAGACTGGTGCTGTGAGAGAGAAAAAAGGTAGGTAGCAAGACCAAAGTTAAAGAATTAATGGGAACAAACATCCCAGCATAATCTGCTATGCTCCCAGGCAGCTTTACATTAGTTATTTTCTCTAATACAGCCAGTTGGGACCAAATTGCACCATTTCCAGCATATTCGTGTCCTCCCAAAACCTCCCCAAGTTATCATAAAACTTGAGAAGCATCTTGTTTGCTAGAGCTCTTCATTTCTAAGGGTTCATAAAAAAAAAAAAAAGCATGAACATCTTCCTTATCTACCATTTTCTTGGAAAAATACTCAGGAAGAACACAAGAAGGTGATAACTGGCTGTGAATGAGGCACAGGCCACCCTGGTTAAAGACTGCTTACTTCACCTGATAAAAAAAAAAAGTTTCTTTCTAGAAAGGAAGAGATTATTATTGGGAGGTTTAAGTAAGCTATCCAGACTAGGACTAAAATTCATCTTCAAATGACAAACGATGCAGCGTTAAGATTATAGCCTAATACCACTTTCATCTTGCCTAAAGACTAGCATGTACAATTCATTCCCCTATTTTCCAGCCTACAAAATAGCTCAATGTGCTCTCTTTAGCCTCACAGCATGAACTTTCAAAGACCTGATCTCCCACACCCCAGGCAGAGTTTTTAAAACAAGATGCATTGATAAAATACTTAAAATTACTTATTTCTGTAGAAAATGTTACACTGAGCTCAGGATAGCTCTTCCCTTCAGTACAAACTCTATTTATTTGCAAAGAGGAACCCTGCACAGTAGCTTAAATGTTATTCTTATGACTAGGAAAGAAAAATTAATTCCCTCAAGGAGGGGAAAAAAAGGAAACAAGTTCACTTGTATTTCAGTGACAGCTTGGGCAACCACAAGATCCTAAGACTGTTAGCACTTAGGAAGCCAGATAGTTATCTTCAGCACAGGAGATAAACAAGTTTCAAGACAGCTCATAAGACTACAAGCCTAATTGTACACTACGGTTGGTTTTTGTTTGTTTTTAAATGCAAGTGTTTATTAGCAGCACTTGTCTGACCATCCTTTTGCATTGGACTTTCAGTTTGCCTTCAAATTCAAGGCCCAAGTCTTTCTACATGGTAACTAAACAGGATTTCATCTAGTCTTCCCATTGATCTTCAGCTCACGAACCATTTATCTAACTGCTTTCAGAATTTCTTACCAGCTCTTGTTCTGTAATCTTTAAGGCTGAAAAGTAACAAAAGTCTATTTTCAAGGAGGGAAAGAAAGAGCCTGGAAGTTGTGCACAGAAATGGTACTCCCTCAGAACAATATTTGTGATGCTCGAACTCATTTGTCAGTTGATGTTTACGTTTCGGTGCTTAACAATTACACTAAAGAAAGCTGAAGCAGCATTATTTTTGCTAAGAAGGAACTGGCACAAAGACTAATAGAACAAGGAAGTACACAGCAAAAGCTCATCTAAAAAGCCTGCTTCAGTAACAGAGCTTTTAGGCCAGCAAAACCTGTTAACAGATGATGTATTCACAGAAATTGCTTTTGTCTAACACAACGACAGCTGATGATCAGCCAAGCTTAACTCTTGCAGTAAATACAAAATAATCCGAAATGAGACCACAAAACCAGAAAGTCCTGAAGTCAAGCCACACCAGAACTCTACATTCTTCCTGTTTCACAGTGGTCAGATTCAGAGAGACCTCTTGAAACAGAAGCTGCAGTAGGAGAAGGGGCAGATTAATATTTAACTTAATAAAAATATTTTTCCCCTATTTGGCAGCTGCCAATATAGAATAAACAAACCTCACCAGCACTTAATGAAACAGCTCTTAGGAGCTGGCTATATATTGCTGTCTGGGAGGCTTCTCTTGCATCTAAGTGATTTATTCATTTAAAAACAATAGGAAGAGTTGGTTGAGTACTTTGGAATTACGGTCTGTAACAGAAAACACCGCTCTGTCACAGCCTGCTTTTATACCATGCATACATATACGCTGACCAAAAGATATATGACTTTCTACTCCTCTTGAAGCACTCACATTTCCATGCCAAAATAAAAGCACTATTCATTTTATTTTAAGTCTTCCCCCGCTTTTTTTTTTTTTTTTTGTGTGTTAAGCCTAATCACCTCCCAGCAAGATTTTAAGAGAAATTATTTCCTTAAAATACCTCTTCCTTCTCAGCTAGCACTCCACTGAGATTGCCTTCTCTTAACACAGCCCTTCAGGGCCAACATCAACATATGCATGTGCCTGGACTGGGAAAACAGGACAGAAGTTCTCACTAAATAAAATACAACACAACTGGAGCACAGACCCTACAGTAACCATAATTCTGTACAACAAAGCTGCACAACATATCACACTATATTGGCTTCTATTACAACTACAACTCAAAGGGCAGTCTATTTGAGAAACTGCCAGAGTAACTGTTAGTGCTCAACAAGCCAGGTGACTCAGTCACCGAAGAAGTGAAACAGCAGAGGAGACGATGCACCTCCCACCAGCTTATGCAATGACAGGGTGCATACACAGCTGGCCTTGTAGTGTCCTGTAACTCAGAGCACTTCAGTAAGTTTCTGAAACTGCACTTGAAGTTTTAGACAAGTAAATGGGCAGATCCACTCACCTGTAACCATCAAGTTTCAATTAAAAGAATCTGATTGTTACAAGAACAAGAAGGGGGACAAGAATAAAAAATGCTATGCGATAAGTAACAGAAGCTGGCCAGCAAGTCAGAGAAAGTTGAGCCAAGTAACCCTGTAGCTTACTGCTAAAGAGAAAATTACACGTTTCCTCTTAATTTTACTCATTCTAACAGGTTTAATAATTTCAGTTACTGAAACATCACAACATTAAGCCCTGACCAAGTGACAGACACCATTCCCAACTCGGTTCAGGATTAACAGAGGACTAGATCCTCCAACTGGACTGCAAGATACAATGAAGGCATCCTAATTGAAATAACACCTGCCAGCCACAATCCTCATTTAAATCAGTGCAAGCTGTCAGTGAGCAGCACTTCTCAAGCAAGCATCTGTCTAGGCCTCAGATACCTGCCACCTAAAGGATAAACTGGAATCCAAGCTTCTGTTGTGTAAACCACAGGACAACAGGAGCAGGCACTCCAGGAATTCTGCAGCAGATGCAAGTTTTTACTTAGCCTTGTAGCTAAGTTTGTAGCTTTGAGGCACCTTAAATTTGCAAATTGCTAAACTCAACATTTAGAACCTGAACTCCCTGCGTTTCAGGAGCAACTTGAATAATTAGAAATGCCACTGATCCTGCTGGTTTTCTTTGATTCTTACTGTGGATGAGAAATCACCTTGACTACAGGCTAGTACGTCTCAAACCTGGTGGCCAGAAAACATTTAGGAAGAAAAGACTTTCCTGACAAAAGAAATCCAAGATCAAGCTGTTTGCTTGCATCCAGCTAGTACCCCCTGAAACCTGGAGCTTACAAAGTTCTGTGTGCTTAACAGTCCTTTAAAGTTTGCTTGTGCAAGCATCTGTTGCAAACAGTGATTTGCAAGAGCTGTGTTTGTCTGCAGAGAAAAGATATGAGGCAGATATGAGGCTTGCTCTATCATGCCCTCAGTAAGAATGAAATAAATTTCAGAGCTGACTATCCCTCTCATGGGCTGAATTTTAGGAGTTTCAGCATAACAAACAGGACACCCTAAGTGGAACCCACTGACATGCACTATAGTTACCTGTTGTAAATTACCACCGATAGAGAGAAAGGACTTTAACGCAAGGAAGTCTCAAAGGTCTCAAAGGCAGAAGATAGTTTTCTGTCCTACAAGTATTCACCTCCTTGAAATCTATATAAGGCTGAGGCAATTAGATGACTTCATCTTTACCATGGAATTCTTCACAATAAAATGAAGAAAGAGTGCAGGACAATTTGCCCTGAAGAACAAGCCTGCTGCGAAACAATGGTTAGCAAAGAGGGTGCAGTTCATTGTTAGCTAACTTCAATTAATTTGCCTGTAAATCATCTTAGCATAAGCTAAGACAATGGCAATTCACACAGACGCAAGATGACGTTAGAAATAAACAATATTATTTTTGAAAACATTGCTCACTGAGAAAAAAAAGTGGGACCAATGCTAAGTAAGATCATCTTCACAGCCAGGGCACCAGAAGCAGTGGGACACAGGCTAGGTGCTGTACATGCCTTTATCCAGTGGGTAGCAGGTCACAGAGCATTTTAAACACTAAACTTGCAAGCTGTCAAAAGGGAACAGGCTAGCTGACAATCACAGTGTTGTCAAAAGTTAGTAGTGAGGGAAGTTTAGTTTTATTCAAAGTTTATTCAAAGTTAGAACTTTGAATGCCTCAAAGTTCGTTCTTATCACTGGACTCTAACCTACTGGGGGGTCAAGACAGAATTGCGTTTGATAACACTGCCTCTTGTGCTAAGTCAGGAGAGAGAAGGAAAAGAGAGAAGGCTGTGTAGAAGTCACCATGCTCAAGTTATGACTGAGTAGAGATTTGTGTTCAGCACTAGCCAGCCTCCAAAGGAACCAATCTGGGTCAATCATCCCGTTCCTCCCCACAAGGAAGCATTAGAGTGTATTTACCTCAGCTTCTGCTATTAGCTGCATTTTCCTGGTTATCACATGGTCAACATCAACCCGGCCTAAGGGAGGAAAGCAAATATTTAGCAGTTGCATCTTCAGCAATGTGACCACATATAAAAATACAGGAAGAACAGCATGCAGTAGCATATCCATTGATTTTTCATTAGAGCTCTTGATTTTTAGTAAGGTCCCTGTAAGTTCAAAATAAAACTGCAGGAAATTCACAAGCATGAACAAGTATTTTAAACAGCCATTTAGGATCACAGCATTATAAGGCAGGCAACAACTGATAACGTGCTGGATTTCTGAAAGCTTTGCAACTCCACAAATCTTCCCAAGGTCCCTAAACATATTCAACCTTGAAACAGCAATTAGAACAACCCTTGGAAGGTCACATCCAAGTGTGCTGATCTTTTGTCAGAGTTTTATCTCAGGCACAGTGAGCTAGACATAAGATTAGGTTGTCTGGAGGTCTCTACACTGCCAATACACAAGGCAGTCAAATCACAGCTGTCTGTAAAATAAAGCAACCAGCTCTGAAGACAGGCTGAGTGACAAGTTGGAAGATGATCCTGCATTCAAACCTGGCTACTCCCCCCATGTCATCCCCTATGAAAAGGGCAGGCATCAGTTTGACTGCATTCCTCAATGTATTTCATCGCTTAGCCAAATGGGTCTCACCATGCCATAGCATTATGGTCATTAACAATACCTTTGTCTTGAATATTAAGCCTCTAATATTGCCTTTCTTTTGCATATAAAACTATACACATATGATACTTCTGTTGCATCAGGAGGAACACCATTCACAAACCAGACATTTAGGAGCAGATGAGTTTTAAGACAAGGTTTGTCTGCAGCAGTTGCAGAAAACAGGTAAGCCAGCTGGCATTTCACTTCCATAATTAACTTTGATCTTCTGTTTTGTAATTCTTACAAGGATCTTACATGTGAAGGAAAAGCAAGATTAAACCAGCAGCATCCACCCTCCCCCCTAAAATACGTGTTAGGGTGAAAAGATGCCAACAGCCCTTGCCTTGTGCATATCCTCTGGGAATTACAGCTACAACCATATGGCTAACATTACAACTTTTGTGTTCAGTTTCTATACAGCATTATCACACTTGCAGTGCTCTGTGCTGCTAACAGATTCACAGCAGTTTGATGGCTTATAATGCCATTCTTGTACGTGCACATCCCATCCACACAAAGCATACGGTGTGCTTTAAATAGAAGCAAGGGCTTCTGCAAAGCACTCATCTGAAGGTGCTCCTGTGAGCAGACAATTGTAATAATGTTTAAATACTCCAGAGAGAACTGCAGTTCCGATGTAGAAGAAGAGTGAAGTGAAACCTTACATTCAGTGAAGCTATGCTCATTTGTCAGCATTCATTTGAAATCCCTGCCACTCTGTATCAAGCAGGCATACAGAATAGTTTCTACTGTTAAAAAAAAAAAAAAAAAAAAAAAAATCGATACACAGGCTGCAGACCAACGAACAGACTGGTGATAAGTCTAATACTTCGCAGCCTTGTAACACAAACAACGCAATTACTAAACATCATGATTTTTTTGGGCTGCACAAATAGATCACTTTTCACAAAAATAGAATTCTTGGTTGCTAAGCATCACACCTCCAAAACAACAGAAAGAATATTACCTAAGCATTTAAGCCTACCACACTGTTGTACTTGCTGAAGAGCAGCTGTTTGTGGAAAACAATCCAAGAGTGTAAGAGACCTTGTGCTACTCAGCTCATGCACTTGGCTGGTCTCAAATGGATCCCCCCACCCAAAGAAAAACTGTAAAAACACATCAAGCCATTCCATAAGCAGTAGAACAGTACACCCTTCACATCATCTCAGGGGATCTACTTCCTCACTGCACTGCAATTGTATTAAGAGTACAGCAGTAATGGGGGAAGAGGGCCAAGAACCACCTGACACCTATCTGCCAGCAAGCAAACCACACAGATGCTGAGCTCAGAGCAGAACCGACCTTTCCCGCAGAAAGGTAAAGATTTGTCTCTTATCCAGCAGCCAGTCTTCAAGACTGTCAAGTTTACTTGAAACCATCCAACAGGGTCAAAGATGACAGGACACGTGAGACTTAGGGGACTGCACTATTTCCTTTTTAAACTAAGATAAAAATAAGCAGCAAGTGCTTTGGCCATGTTATTTCCTGCCGGATCTTGCATCTGAGGCCTTGGTTACTACTGCTACCCAGGAATGGTTCTCTCTGTAACTAAGATATCCTTTCTGACTTACAAGGCCTTAAGAGATGGTTACACAGATTCCCAGCACACAGCTTTATTGGCTGTACAGGACAATAGGCAGGTCTCTGACCTGCTGATGTTGCAACTGCTAAATTGTACGCAGCGCCCCTCCTATCACTTTATCCACCCACACACCAACGTGTATGTAAAGACTACACTGCCTAGAAACGTGGCTAGTTTAAAAAGCCTTTACGTCAAGACCTCAGTATCTTCAGTATACACATCTCACATAGCAAACCAGGTAAAACTACCTGTAAGCTCAGTTACTTCTTCTCCAGAACAAAAAGAAGACCCCTGTAGAAGAAAATCCACCCCAAAACAACTCATCCTGCTGTTTTGCATTGCCCAATAAACTCCTGCTGGATCACCAGGCAGGTACCAGGGAATATAACATCATCACCTTGAATCAGTCATCTCCTGTTGTGCAAGCTGTTCCTTGTGTTCCCTAAGGTCATTCAAGAAGAGAACCATCACATGATTTTGAGTAAGAGAAATTGTGCACTGAGAAGTCTACATTTTCTTTTTCCGTTGACATTGACTGATTCCTTTGTATCACCCTGGGATTACGCTATCATTACGAAAATCAGATTCAAGGTTGCACAAGATAAGCAAGCATATCTAGGATTTAAAGCAAAGTGGGATATGCCTTAAAAAAAACAGGAAACATTTAAAATCGTAAGGAAGAAAGTCTTCTTTGAAGACTAGTATGAAATAGTAGCAAGTCTCACAGGAGGCTGAAGCAAGATTTGCTTTCAAAGAGCTTTGCTTACAGGTAGAAGTTTTAATTAAGACTCGATATTCCCTTCCCATCAGCAGAGATGTGGATAAGATCTTTATCTCGCTGACCACTTGTCTTGGGCTTGTAGAAACCGATCCCTGCAGGATTTAACACCTTTGTGTAGCCCAAATTCAAAACAGGTTCAGAAGTCAAAAGAAAAAAAAAAAAGAACAATTTAAAAATTGTAGTTTCTTTAGGAAACCAAGCTTAAAAAGATCACCTGATTATTGACAAAGCTTCCTATTGTTGAAAACTTGAGCAACTTAAATTTCACAAAAGAATTACAAACTTTTAAAAATAGGATTTCATTTTTCTTTTTTCAGCCTTCTGTTGTGGCTGTTACAAGCAAGTGACATTGAGATGAGAATTATCCCAGTGCATATGGCCTGTTAGTGCTGCACCTTGGGATCCAGCACAACTGATTTCTACAGGAGACACTAGCCGGCACTCTGCTGAACAAGCTCTCAGAAATTAGCTGTGTCAAAAAAACTTTCATTTTAACTGCTACAGTCTGTAATTACAACCGAGAGCACAAGTGGGAGTAAGTCACTTGAGCAAAGGCATGGTTTGTGTGCAGTGTTACGGTTCCAGCCTGTAATGACTTCAGCCACAGAAGCTGCCTGAAGATCAGCACTCTGAATCACTCCCCCTCAAACTGTTCCTGCATTGTGGAGGTCAGTTTGCTATTAAGGAGCTACAACAACCCAGGAAGATGACTACCATTTAAATCACTTCACAGCATTCAGGACAAAAATGTCGCTGCAGAAAAGCTAAGAAAAGCATGCAGAGATGTGGCAATAAAGTGAAGCTTGTGTGTCAAAAAAGTATTTCTCAGGTAATATTAGGACAACCAAGCACACAAGACAGAAATGTATCTGACAATCACTCAGTTTAGAAGTATTTTCCCCCTAACAACATCAGGATTTGTTTAACTTCAAGATCTTGGAAAGTCACAGATACAAATACCCAATACTGCCCTTCCCTAGAAGGGGTTAAAAAATTGTTCAACTGAGAAATAATGAAGACAATATATCATTCAAAAGACTAAAACAACACAGGCAGAAGGATTTCCTGTTACTGTCAGATACCTGGATTCCAAGTGTGTTCTCTAAACACACTGAAAATATTGTTATCTGAAGGACCAGCTACGTTAAAGCCAACCTAGCAGAAGGGTACTGAAAAGGAAGGGAAGTGTTGTATTGCACCAGATATGGAACACGAGTTAATAATTTGATGCTAATAAGCCTTACCCTGAGTTATGCTGACTTATGTGGCCACTCAGCAGATAGAGGCAAATTATGCCTAGATTGCCCCTAGTTCAGCCCATCTGCTTAAAGCATGCACGGGCCCCAGAGGTCACTGCACTGCAGTTAGGCAAGGAATCCAGTTAAAAAGCCAAGTTTGCAAGAACACGGGACCCAACAGCCTCTTCACAAGGAGGAAACCCTGGGATGCTCCAGGTCAGGCTAGCTCATCCCCAAGCTCTTCTCAAGAAACCTCCCAGCCTTCACCAAACCCCTGGGTTACAAAACATGCCAGAACCTAGTAATTATCAGAACCTGATCTTAAACAGGATAACTTCTTCATCAGCCTCCCCACAACACACCCAACAAACTCAATTCAAGCAGCTCACGCGCACTTGTTGCTGTGCCTCAGACACTGGGCTCTGTGAACGAGCAGCAGTAACCTCCTGGTTAGGAGATAACAAGCCCTTTCCAAGTCCAGCATTACCAGACAGGCTTACTCACACCAGAGATACGCTGCAGAGCTTGTTTGCACACCAGGCTCCTTCTGATTTCTGAGGAAAGAAGGGCAGACCCCACAAGCATCAGTTTACTGGTTTGAATGGTCTCATCTCAGCATTTAGATACAAGCCAAAGAGCCATGTCCTCTCTAATCTTCTAGATCTTTCTATCCAGTTTCCATTACAGCCATTCCAGATAAGTTTGCCTGCAGCAAGTACTGCCCAGTACCAACATCCCATTAAGCAGAACAGATTTACCTCTGCGTATTTCCCTCGGAAAACATGTAAAATTAATCTTAAAGCAGCCTGGATTTTGACAAGGGATTATTGCTGCCTGGATCATTTGCTGACTATATGCCAAGACCAAATTAGTTGTTTAATTAATATACTAAAGCCAATTCAAGGAGAAAAGATGTGAGACTAATGTTCAGCTACTCTGTCAAAGTGAAATTACAGACCAAACCATTACAAGATACAAACCCACCTAGGGACAACCCAAGTACAACCCAAAATCATCCAGTCTTAGAACTCAGCAAACAATGCAAGCTTCCAGCAGCACTCAGGAGGCAAACATAGCCTAAGCTACGCAAATGGAAGAGTCTGAGCCATTGTGGTCTTGAAGCCAATACAGGGATTAAATCAGCCAATGCTTTGGGGTTTGAATAAAGAAGGGATTAATAGCCTAGCAGCCTCCATAAAAAGTTCACACACTTCTGGAAACTAGTCAATTGGCCCTTGACACTAACTCTTAATTTAAAGAGCAGATTGTGGTTGCTAATCGGGGAGGATTGAGGGTGGGAAGTCACCTTAGCGATTTAGTTTTTCTACAAAAAGAATTGCTACAAAGATACTACATATTTTTTTGCATACAAGATGCCATCTTCACCTGTCTAGAACTCCTTGGCTGCAGTTCCAGTCTTGTCTAAAACTCTACATGCCAGAACACTGGCCTCAAGCTGCCTTTGTACATCAACACTAATGCCTTAGGAATAGTTATGCACAAGCTAGGACAAAAATCTAGAAAAAGAAATATACAGGCATTTCTTTTGAGCAATTCTTCCACCTTAGCTGTGCTTTCACAGAAAACCGTCACTACTTACACAAGCATATTGGACTACATTAAGAGTCTGCTACATGAAACACCTGAACTTTGTGAACACCTTGGACTTTGTAAAACTTCAAGCTTTGTGACGCAGAGCTGCAGATCTAACCCCGCCACAGAGAGAGATTCCTGACCCAAGGGTTTTGCATGGTCCTGTAATGCACTCAGTCAGAGGCTGACTTGTCCCCTAGCTCCCTGTGGCATTCTCACTGTCACCATCACTGTGGTGAGCAAAGAGTTTGCAGTAACCAGTCTGAAGTCTTACAACCCTTCTGCTGAACTGGCAGCAACCTTGGAAGATAAAAGGCAGCTAGCTGTAATTAAACAGGATATCCCTCAGCTGTCCTTGCTGTCCTCCACTGCAGCTTGGACTGTAGTAGAACACAGCACTTTGTACTAAACCATCTCACCAGATCTATGAACACACGACAGCCTGGTACACTTCCAGGAGACCTGCCCCAGAATGTTTATTTGCTATCCACCCATAGCGTCTCACCTGCAGTGACATTATGTTGCATTTCAGATGTATTAAAATGAAGGGCTTTTTAAAAACAGGCACACCCACCTATCAGGTGCTAATTATCACAGCTCTATTTATTCTTTACCCACAAGCTTGCAAGAACTCAAACTCAAGCATAACAGTTAAGGTGTTTACATAGATAAAGAGGTAGAAGTCCATTTCTAAACCCATCCTAATTGTTTTCCAGGAGTCACTAACTCCCTGCAAGTTTCCAGAAACAGCATTGACGAAACAGTCCCATTCTACTGAATTAAACCATCAGCAGCACCAACAGCTGAACAAAAAAAATAACCTCAATTCTTAAGTAGCCTGTGGGACAAATTTCTCTCCAAGATATTTTTTGTAAGAAGAAATCCAACTTGCTCTAACTCCCATTCCAGGTTAAAGACATAGAGCAAAATAGTAACATTAGTCAGAACTGCCCCAGTAAAAATTACCTCCTTGAATCACTAGTAACAGGGTTTTAGAGCGTATATTCGCATGGCACATTGTGACAAACTAGTTTAGCTTTTTGCTTATCCTGTCTCCCAAAGAGAAAGAAAACGAGCTGCAATTCCATCACCAGCAGGCTGGAAAACGGTACAGCATAACCCAGGAGTTTAAGACAGTCACAGTGTCCACAGGCAAAACCACTCCAATTGCCACACAATTGTCCCTGCAAATTAAGGGACAGGCCACGTGCAGCAGCAACCCTCCCAGCCAGCCAACTACAAGCCACATTACTTTCTAGGCAGCCACAATATAAACTGCTACAAACCCCACTAAGCCCAAGCGAAAGAACCTCACCATTGCTTGCGTTTTGGAAGGACCTCTCACCCTCAGATCTCCTCTGCACCTCCTCGTTCTCAGGGGGCTTGTGGGCTGTAGCGGAGCCAGACTGGCGCTTCCTTGCACAGTCTTCACCTGCCATTGCTGCCTAGCTAGACCAGAAAAGGAGAGAAAACAATTAGTGACAAAACCTCATTTATTCTTTAAATGGTTAAAGAACAAATTACATAGCTATAGAGCAAAGAAGGCTAAGATTTTTTTTTCCCCCATTATGAATTCAGAGTTGGGTTAAGGGAAAATGAGTACACACTTGTATTAGTGTGTATTACTGCAGGTCACACTTCCCTTACTACAAGCAGTGAAGAAGCAAAAAGTATCCAAGTTTCTAAACCACTACAAAAAAAAAAAAAAAAAGCAACAACAAAAAACAACACACATCTTTTATCTCCCCACAGCTCCCTCCTTTTCCCTACAGATTTAAGTATTTAAATTGACTCGAGCCTTTGTGAAATCTTTAAAAGTCCCAAGAAGCCCTTGTAAATGCTTTCCAATAGTCAGTCGGACAGCAGAATTTGTCTTCAGAGAGCTCTGGCACGTTTGCTTTGCAGAATCGACCACATGATTTTACTTGAGCCAAGCCCCTTCCTGTCAAGACTTCAGTCCTTACTGAAAGAGCAGTTTCCTCAATAGATCCTTGTACTCTGGTTGGCCAGACAATGGCTGTATTGCAAATAAAGGAAAAACAGGAAGAGAAGATCAGGTCCGAGCTACTCCAGATTCAATGACAAAGGTCACTGCTGGGGACAGAGCTGCTAGCTAACAGGGAACACCTGAACAGCTAGACTGAAAAACTGAAAATCCTTCTTTAAAGAAAAGGGGGAAGGGACTCTAGTTTGGTCACAGAGTGACATCCCAGCACACTGCCCACAAAGAACAACTCAAAGAAGCCCACAGATATGTAGCTACAACCAGGGTCAATTTTCAGAACTGGAATTCCAGAAAAAAACATGCAGGCACCTACAGAACTAGGTTTTCAAACTAATGCTTTTCCTTTTTGATACATTTCTCCCCCACTCTGGGGGGAGAAACCAACCACCACCATTTCCTGCAGGACACTGCCCCTTCTAGCCCTGTGTCACAAGATCCCAGCAAGGTCAGCCTACACGCTACAAAACCAAGGACCATAAAAATGACAAACTTCCAAGCTGGCTTTGTAAACCAGCCGACAGCTCACACCGTCATAATTTATGTAATACAAAGAGCGCTCACCTGAAGAACACAAAGGACCAGGCATGGAAACAGTAAACCTTCCTTCAGTTAAGGTGCTCAGCAGCACAGAAAGCTCACTGGCAGGACTAGCCCACTTCTAACAGCTCTCCGCACCTATTGCTGCCATTGTTCTGAACAACCCTCTCACCTTTAAATGCAAGCCAAGCACCACGGTGAAGACACTGCTTCCTAGCTCCCAGCCTTCCCACTGGAATCCCAGTGCAGACACCACCACATCCCATCAGAACAAAGACATTTTGCCCACCTGGGGCTTACAACTATATGGAGATCACAGGCAGGCAACCACTTCAAGCCTCCTGCTCTTACACAAGGGAGGCAGCCAAAATCCTATCACATAAGAATGGGTCAGTGATCACAGCGCAGATTTTAAAGAAAAGTGAGGGAAGAAGGAGGGGAGATAAAGCAGCCACATTAATTCAATCATTAACAGCCTATCCCCTGAGCCACTACACAGCCTCTCCACTGCCTCCTGATCCGAGTCAAGTTGTTCTCCCGAACTACATCCATCCTTGTGGGGCACAGCTCTCCGGCTCCAGCAGAGGACCAAGTTTCCTCCTATTCAGCGCACGCTCCCCATCTTCAAGAGGCGCAGAAGGCAGCCTCCTCTCCAGCACACACATGGGAGTTGTAAGAGTACCTGAGAGACTGACAGAAAGGAAGCAAAGATAACCCGTTCCAGGACGATGAAGGCAGAACCACGTATGCAGAAGAAGAATTAAAGTAATTAACTCAGGGAGCTGGTACCCTGAGCGAGCTCTGCAAACGCGGTACCACAACAACCCAGCGGAGGTCAAGCCGTCAGAGCAAAGGATTTCTGGCACAGAAACAAGAGCCGTGCTGGGGAACCCTACCACAGCAGATACCTTCCTCGTGGGGTTTCCAGACAAGAAGTACACCACCACAGCACCTGATCCTCCTCCTCCTCCCCCTCAGAAGGCAGCACCCTCGCGGCCAGCAGCCGCTCCCCCGGCCCCGCTCCGAGCACCTGAGCGGCGACGCCGGCGTCCCCCAGCGGGACCGGCCCCAATAACCCCGGGCTGCGCCGCCCTCCAGCTGCCAGCACCACTCGGGGCGAGCCGGGCTCAGCTCCGCGGGGGCTCCCCGAGCCGGGCGGGCACCGGGACACGGCTCGGGTCCCACAGCGCGGGGAGGACGAGGAGGGAGGACGAGGAGGGAGGACGAGGAAGGCAACGGCGGCAGCCGCCTCACGCAGCCCCTCCCCCCCCGTCACCTCAGTCCGCTCCCGCCGCCAACGGCCCCGCGCCGCCGCTTCCCGCCTCCGCCGCGCGCCGCGCACGTCACCGCGCACCCGGCTCGATGAGGGGAGGGAGGGGGAGCTGAGGCGCCGCCAACGCCCATTGGCTGAGGGGGGAGAATGGGCGGGGCGAAGGCGGGAGGGAGGCGGCACGTGAGGCGCACATGGGGGGGCGCGCGCCCGTCCTCCCCCCACCCCCCTCCTCTGACGGTTTCCCGCCTCTCGCCTCCTGTCAGGGCCGCCCCCGGGTCCCCTCAGCGCCCCGGGACCCCCGTGAGGGGCTGGGGGGGGCCCGGCTGCTTCGGCCGGCTCTGCAGGGACCCGACTTCAAAGGGTTTGACCCGAGCAGGGGCAGATCTGTTGAAGTACCCCGTGCCCTGCAGTGAGAGGAATTGGGTGAAAGGCTCGAGCCCACCCCCCTGCCCGCTGCCTTTCTCCAGGAAGGCGCAGGCACATGACGGCTGTGAGTCACCGGGACGCGTCAGCAGCAAACAAACCCGAGTAACCTCTCAGGAGCTGCAATTTAGAGCATAGATGGGAAAGTATTGCTAAAATAAGGACTGAGCCACTAACTTTCGTGTCTTTTCCTTCTCTTCGCGGCTTCAGAGCAGTGCCATGCGTGCTGCCTGTGCAGATACACCTCGAAAGGTTGTCCCAGACCAAGGTACAAAATACAATGAGGTACTAAAACGTTTCAAAGTTTCTGTCACATTTCACCTTACTGTTAGTACCAAAAAATCATTTTGGCCAATGCATACCTGTGAAATGCTTTTTTTAACCTGTAACTGCTGGAATTGTTATTTTAAAGAATCGTTGGGGGCTCTGAGCAGAGCCACTGACTGAAAGATTTAGTTTGCAGTGGTCCCACCACCCATCTTTCATGCCATTTAGTAGGAAAACTTGTAAAAAATTAAAATAAAAAAATGTTTTTAGCATAATGCTTCTTAGAGATGATCTAAGTCAGGCTATCCATGACCACTGGTGCCCTCATGCTGAAAACGCTGTGCTAGCTTTTTACACAGAAGTGTCTTGTGGTGCCAGCATGACCTGGGTGGATGAGTGGAAAAGAAGAAACAAAAAAAAAAAACACTCTGAAAGTTTGCTAAAGATGAAAAAATTGTTGATGAAACTGTTGCATCAAATCAGTAAAGCCCCAACTCCAGACAGCAGGAAAATGAGATGCCTTTAGCAAAAAGAAAAGTGCACCTAGCTTTCAGAGTTAGTCAACTTGCTTTTTGTATTCTGCCTCAAAAGGATAGGTGCCACCATATTTTAACACCTCTTGAAAGATCTCTCAGGCCAAAGCAGCACGGTGCGATGGGCACTTAGCTCACTTCTGGTCACTCAGCCTTTCCCTAAAAGTGCTGTTTGACAACTTACCCTTCCTTTCATTCTGAGTGTGTTTCCAGGCAGCTCACCCAAGGTGCAGAGCAAAGCAGCTCCCCTTGTTACATCTCTTCCCATCCTTTAAAAAAATAGAAAAAGCCATTGCCACCTGTTTTTTGCCACTCATGCCTATCTTCTGTTGTCGTCTTCACAGGTCCAACCTGCTGTATTGTTTCATCATTTACTATGCTTGTCAGCAAGCTGCTTCTTGATTTCCTTGAGTGTTTTCCATTAATCCTGCTGGTTGCATTGCTCAATGGTTACCTAACCACAACCGTTTCTCAGCACCCCTGGATGAATCATGGCGTGGTTGCCCCCATTTGTTGGCATAGCAGCTGGTGTCCCTGACGCTCCAACCCTTTACTTATGCTTACTTGCTTCTGATGTTCATTCACACGTGCTGCCCAGGGTGGACAAATATATCTGTGTGGTGACTTCTGGGGTCTGTGAACATGGCTGGTGCTGACTGTGAGTTATGGCAGGACGGGGACAGTCAGGGAGCAGAGGCAGAGGGCTGAGGTCATTGCAGCCCCTCTAGAAAACCTGTGCCCAGTCCTGTTCCTTTCCATCTTTCTCAGCACTGTTGCAGCACAGATGTGATTAACGCTGCCTATTCCTAATTCTGTATAACTCTGCTTTATTTGCTATTTTTAGTCAGCCCAGGTACTAAGTAGCTGTGGCTGTTTCTGATGCCGGCATTGATTGCCTCTAATTTTGACTGGAATCATTAATTCCTTTAAAAATTTTTATCTAGGCTTTAAATACAGACACCTGGAAGCCTCAATACTCTCACATATTTCAGTGAAGTGTAGTGTTTCCTAGAATGTGCTGTTTACAAGTATGGTTTATAATTTCCCAATATGCATGCACCATAACAACATCCTGCTGTATAAATGAAAGCGCTCCCTCAAGTGGTAGAAAATATTGCTACACGTTACACTTTTTAAATGTTGATTTTTTTTTCCTTTAAATAAAAACACAGCAAAATGAGAGTAAAGTTAGAGCAATGAGGTAACGCCTATTTTAAGCACTGCAGTGAATGAGCTTTTGTTTTTGCACAACCAGAAAAAAAAATGGTGCTGATGTAAGACTGAGGCCAAAACTCAATCAGGCAAGTGCTGCAGTTAAAAAAAAAAAAAAAAAAGGCATTTAAGAAACTGTAGAGGACTTCAGCCTGATCTGATAACGCATGACTGAATTTTGGCAAGAAAACCTAACACTGGCTCCAGCAGACATCACATCGCTAAGGATGCCTGAAGTGTTTGTAAATCATAAGGACTGCTTTTTAAACCTCCAATGCAAGTTTTCACAGTTCCTGCTATCATCATGTCAAGATTTTGTGCGTAATTACCCTTGTTCCTCTTTACTTTGTATGCGGCCTTGGGAGTTTTCAAAATATTTGGCAAAAGAGATGCAGATTAGCACACTTCTGCGAATAGACAAGCAGCAGGAATTAGGCTCCAGCAAACAATTCCTCGTGCAGCTACTTTCCAAGCAATGAAGTTGCTGTTTTTGCTGGCAGTTGAAACAGTCACAGAAACAATCACATCTCTCTCGGCAGAGGGCAGTGGTATCCTTGCTTGTGGTATCACACCACTTTTTGCTACTGAGCTGAAATCATCCTTTAAAAAAAAAAAAAAAAAAAAAAAGCAAAGCCCTACTGTCTGGCAGCAGCAGGGTGCTGGATTTCTCTGCAAGCTTCGAAATTCAGGTGCTGAGCTTCTTGCTGCGACCATATGCTTCTGTGAAACTTGCATTGTTTTCTGAGAGGCAAATCATTTTTCCTTTCCCTAACATTTTGAAGTAATAGGATGAATCTTGCCAGCTCTTATAGTTTCGTTTGTTTGCTTGTTTAAATTGAGGGGGTTCTTTCTTCAGTATAGTTAAAAAGGAGAAGATCCTTCTAATCTGGCATCAAATCATGAAAGATATTGAATCCGTATAGGTATAACCACTGTTTAACCCTGCTAAGCTGAACTGGTTTTTTTTTGCTACTGCTCTTTACCTTCTGTAACATCCCAGCTTTCTCTTTCTGTTAGGCTCAGAAACAATTTCATGTGGGTCCCAACCACATTATATATGATAATCACTCTCCTCGTGACATGAGCTCAGACCAATCTCAGATTTATTTTGCAGCATATGCTGCTGCTTATTAAAATTGCATGAAAGTATTGAGCTGCCTCAGTGAGGGGCTCTGAAGTCATTTCAGCAGGAACACACCACATTAAATGTGCAGTCAGCCCTGGAAGAGTAACTTCAGAGTTTAGTTCCAGAACAAACAGGCCTAGCTACTGGTATTGACTCTTCTGCTTCTAAGGGCTTTCTAAATATTTTTGTGGAAACACAGTGCTGAACTTGGCCACTGTATCCTTCCCGTTCTTCCACCAGCAACTCTACAAGTTTGGTCTTCAGTTCTGGTGTTAATTTACAAAGGGGGATTTAGTGACAGATTAAAGGTAAGGAGAAAATAAAAAAAGAAAGAGGAATCAAACAACTGCAGAACTACACAAATACATACAAGGAAGAAAAAACAGGGATGCAAATATCACGTGGTATAATCCTGAAAGACGATTCTTGCCTTTCTGTGTCCTCTTTGTGGTGTTTCTTCTGAACCAAAGGGAGCCCAACACTGTTTTCCAGAAGCAGCTAAGTATTTCTCTGCCATAGCAAGGCCCAGAGCTGAGGAGGAATTAGCATGACCTGTCAGTAAAATCCATTGCTTAGCCAGTTTGGACCAGAAATCTCTTCCTCTCAATACTTCATAATAATTTGTTTCCTTTCTCTGTTTCCGAGGTAAAAATGAAGCACTCCGCTCTCCCGATAGCTGCTAAGGTGCTTATCTGGACAAAATAGCGTAAGTCAATATTTTCTACCATTTCCTTGCCTCCCATTTATTTGTAACAGTATAAAAGCACTGACTGTTGGTGAACATAGAAGAAAATTGGTGCTTTTGTAATGACTGAGCCAGGGGAATTCCCAGGACAGGCATTTGAAGGTAAAAATCACAAAGTCCAACCTATTCTGTATGTTTCAAAGCCCATGTTACAGGGACTAATAACTTTCTGTGTGCAGTAAGCAACATTTTCATTTTCTGATGTGGGAGACTTCCATGGCTTTCTCCACCCCCCAGTTTCAGAAACAGTGGAATGTTTTCAGGTCAGGACTTTGATATGCAAACCATAACATAATTCCTTGGTACTCTTTTAGACTGTCTTCAAAAGTAACGTTACGAGGCTGTGGGAAAAGTGTGGGGAAAAAACACTGAGCTGCTGTGGTGTGATCAGATCAGCTGGGGCTTCTCTTTGAATATGAGATCCCGGGGGTCATCAAGGAGAGATCTTACAGAGAAATGTCATTTAGCCACCGCGCTGGCTACTTAAAGAAACTCCATGGGGAACACCATGGAGAAGTTCAGGAGAGTCAAAATGTCAGCTAAGATCAAAATGCTAAGAGTGGTTGGTCTTTATAGCAAAAGCCCTCCCAAAGTAGCAAAACTCTGACATATTTCTTGGAGGAGAAGATTGACTTTCCGTTGTAAACTGAGAAAGGAAATGGGCTTTCAGCATGAGGCATTTCCTCTTTTCCATTTTGGTTTAATCTCTGCAGAGATAGATGACATCTACTGAAAGTAGTCCCAAGCAGGAGACATTTCTAAATCTGCCCAACCAGCTCTTTGGCTGTTTCCATAGCGATGATGCAGCCAGGCCTGCTGCTCTCCCTTCTGCAAGAACCTTTCCCAAACCTGATACGGACAGAGAACAGCATGCTTTTGTGGCTCCCCTGCCAAAACCTTCACTCTTCTCTGCTCAGGGCCATTCCCATTTCTTCCTTTTTGCTTCTCCCTGACTTTGGAAATACCTGGCCAGAGAGGGAACCTATCCACATGTTTCTTCTCTGCCTGCCTGATGTGGGAAAGGAGGGAGTGCTGCAGGTTATACAACTTGAGAGACTGGAGAGGGCAGTACTTTCCAAGTTTCCAAGCTGCCTTGGAAAGAAGTTTGGGGTGATGGTAAGGGAGAACAGTGTAGGGGCCAGGAGCAGAAACAAAGCAGAAAGAAAGAAAATCCAGATTTCTGTCTAGTCTCCCAGAAGAATTGGACTGAAACTTGGCACCTCTGGCCATAGCAACAAGTAGAGCAGTAAAGAATGTACAGACTTGGTACAATGCAGTGCTTTTTGAAGGAGATGACAAGCGTGAAGGAACACTTCCAAAACCCTGAATTCAGATAGATCTATGTCACAGCTGAGTCTCTGGCAGCTCTCAACAGAATTTCACTGAAAGTGAAAAAAAAGAAATAAAGAAAAAAAAAGTCAGAGTTACAAAGCTGAAAGAGGAGCTTTAGCTATCAGCTGACGACCAGCAGAAATGGGAGATTATAATAAATCTATACTGGGAGGTGAAACAATCTGCAGGGTTTGCTGCTGCAGTTGATCAGCATTGGGCTGAGTTGATGTGGTTACAAGAACATCTTTGTGCTCAGCAATATTCCGTTGTTGGCCTAGTGCCTTGAGGCTTGCATGCTTTGGAAATATGGATGAGGAGATGAAAACTTGAGTTTGTTTAAAGGATCTAAATCTGAAGATGGCAGGCCCAGGAGAGGGATTCTGAGCTCAAGCATGTAGGTCATGCAAGAGAGGTCTTGTCTTCGCTAGCAAGTTAATATGAAATATAGTAGAAGTGTTCCTGTTAGTTCAACCCTTGCCCCCACACACGAAGAAGTCCCCTCATTGCATAAAGTGGCTGGAGAAAACGAATCAACAAACCAAGCAGAGAACAGGGTAAACCTTGAGCGAGTTCGGTTCATCTTTTGCCACTGCTATTTCTCTACAGTACGGACCCACGTTAGAACCACTGAGACAATCAGCAGCACTTACTCCATGCAGTTTTTCCACTCGTGTTTTCCTCACCGTCTGCCAGCTCCTTGCTTCCCATTTATGAGCTTATTCACCTAGTTGCAAAAGGCTTCCAGCACCCGTAATAGCAACCACCCATCTTTGGCGCGGAAGTCTGTGCTTTATTATTCTGAAAATGTGCCTCAGAAGACCTCATTTCACTGTTGCCTGCTGATCCAGCACCAAGTTATGGGAGAATCACTGGTGTGATGCTACTGTAGTCTGTGATTTCAGGGGGAAGGATCCAGGCTGAGAGCTTTCTGGAGGTGTTCCAAATGAGCTGTCATGAGAAGAGAATCCAATACACAAGACCTCAGCGCTGAGGGAAAATCAGAGGGTTTCATGTACTCAGAGAAAAAGTGTAGAACTATAAATGCTAACTCAGTAACTCCCCAGGAATGAGCATGTGCCATGCTGGGACTGCATCATTAGCAAATCCCCGAGGCCAGCTCTCTATTTCAGACTGCACTGTATAACAACTCCAGGGAACGTACAGACACAGAGGATGCTGATAATTTCACAGCTACTGCTTCCCTGTGAGGCAGAAAATAGAAGTGCTCTGAAACTCTTTCTCGGGAACACAAAAGTAATGTTTTCCAGAGCCATCAAAAGCTGGAGCATATAGGTGTGTTCTCTGCAAACTGGGAGAAAAGAAAACAGAATAGCCTGCTGCCGTCACTGCGAAAGGAGCCACTCAGCTGATCAGGCAAGCTTTGTGGGCTGAAGCTATAGAACTGGTCCCTTGCAGAAGAAATACTGAGGGATGTAAAGTTGGCTTATGTAAACAGAAATCTCAGGGTCATGTACAATCCACGGGGGATTCATGCTATATCAGCGTCTCCCCCGGCAGCACGGACTGTTAATGCACGTCATACGTCTGCCCTTTATCACAAGCAGCCCCTGGGAAAAACTTTGAGACAGATCACTCAAGGTAATTTTGTAGTGTGACTACATCCTGAGAAAGAAGAGACAAAAAGGGAAAGGCAGACAGCAGACAGCCTGGCGGTCTCTAGCATGCTGAGGTCAAATTCCCCTTTCTGTCACTCTTGGGTATGAGAAAGTTGAGGATGACACAGAGAGGTAACAGACATGCTCCCATCTCTGCTGGCAGAGACGGACAAGGCAGCAGGCAGACTTAAGCGTACACTCGTGTGAGCACAGCGATATAATCTCCGACTATCAGAAAGAAGATGCCTGGGTTTCAGTCTTAAATGTCTCAACTTCTCTGCATAGTTCCCATTGCACAGTAAATATCTCAGCTGTATGAAATGTGCTGTTGGCTCTGGGGAGGTATTATTTCAGGTTGGCTGCAGCTGGGAGTAAAGGGTATGGCTTCAGGCCTCATTAGGTGCACACTTGACAAGTTTTCTGCACAAATGTCAATGGAAGAAAGGTTTTCTTAAGAAGACAAGGCTTGTACAGTCATCCTGTGCGTGTGGTGAAGGGAGTGTCTGTCTGTCAGTCCATCCGTCTTTCACCTCCAGGAACTTTCAAACCTGTTGGCTAATCTTACACAAATCAGATGGAGAAGTTGAGGTTCCAGAAAGTTTCAGTTCCTACGAGTTGAGGTTAGTTAGAGGACAGTCTTAACACTCTGAGCGGAGGAAATCTGTAGATGAAGAAGAATTTAGGTTGGTAGGGGTCACTGGAGCACATCTAGGCCGGTCTTCTGCTCAAAGCGCAGCCAGCTTCTAAATTAGATCAGGTTGTTCAGGGCCTCATTTTGGAGACCTCCAAGGTGTCAGAGAATCCACCCCGGACCTCAACACAAATGCACAGAGTGCAAGTCCCTTGGCTCTGCTGAGCAGGCCTCAGCAAACTACTTTTCCCCTCTTAAAGAGGGCTTGGAAGTGGCAGCCGAAGGCAAAGTCTGCAGTGATCCCCCACACCAGGCAGCCCGCAGGACTCAGCTTATGTTAAATATATTTAACCAGCAGCTAGTTACTTAATTTTGGCATTCTGTGTTAGTTAATGATTAAAAGTACAAAGGTCAAACTCAGAGACACAAGGCTTTGTATATCTCATTATTTGCTTTACCAGAAGCTACAAGGGAAGGAGTGCGGCTCTGTGTGAGTAGGAACTACGGGCTACATATCCAGCCTGACAGGCTAATGAGAACAAGTCATTCATTAACAGAAGACTTGCTGCTAGGCAAACACACACAGCTGGTATGGGAGAAGAATTTGGATGTGAAATGAGACAGTGTAGTTGTTTTTTTATAAGACATTTCCTACTTCAGCAAGTTTACAGTCTAAATAGAGACCACACAAAACACATTAAGAGCCTGATCAGAGAAAGATTAGGGCTTATGTATTTTCTGAGAGGCTTGGTAATGAGCGGAGAGGCAGAATTTGCAAAGAGAATGGAAATATTTGCATGTTTAACAGAAGGAACAGGTTTGAAACTTAAGTGAGATTTGATTACAAGTGTATATGCTGATCTCTTGGGTACTACTCTGTTCTGTGCACTCACACAAAGAAACACATTTGCAGAAACATCTTTAAAAACCCTGGCGCTTTCTCCTGCTTCATTTCTACAATTACATTTTTCTTTGGTTAGTTTCACATTACTGAGCACTTTTTAAAGAAACAACATTCAATTTGAAAACTAAAAAACTGAGAAATTTAATTCTGTATTACAGTATGAGGCAGGAACACCGTGTCATTTGAAAGACACAGTAATTGCTTGCAATTCTTGCATAATTAAATAAAAAAGCCTGCCAAGGAAGAATCTACTAGGTCTTTGTCAAATTAAACAGTAACAATACTTGAGACTGAACTTTCACTTTAAGAAATGATTTAATTATTTAGGACCATTGTATAGAGCATGGCATCAGTCATGGCCAGGGCACATGAGCATTTACCAAAGCAGTCCACAGCAAGGTTGGATCCATGCCACCCTGAATTTGTAACAGAGAACACCAATCCTGCAAGAAGTTGGATTAGGTTTCTTGACAAGACCAGAGACTAAATTCAGAAATGTATACGATTCAATACCGGGAGTGCAATCACAGAGAGATCAATTATTTTAACAAGGGCAGCATTGCAATGTTTGGGTTTCAGTATGATTTAGAAAAGCGCAGTGAGGGTGCTGGGAACTCTGGCTGGCAAAGTGTCCTGAGCATGAGTGACAAACAGAGAGGGCAAGAAAGAAGACAGTGGTGAAGGAAGCGTGAGGGGAAATCAGCATGTGAAGCAAAGAGCATGGAGAGGAATCACTGATAAGTCTTAGTTCCGTCTTATTTTAACTTCACATCTTAGAAAACCAAGATAAGGATTTATTTTTTTTCCCTAGCTAATGTAGCCTTTATTTTGTTTGGGACTACTATTGTGCTTTGCTGACTCTAATTTAAATATAGTACAGTAGTCATCAGAGGAATCTACGGTGGGATGAGTTTGGTCTTAGGGGCATTGATGGAGATACCACAGTAAGCACTGCGCTCTGAAGCATTTGCTATCCTTTAGCTAAATGTCAGCTCTTTGGCTACAAACTTCTCAGTAAGAAAAAAGCAAAAACGCAAAACAAAAAGCTTCCATCTGCAGACTAGAGATCTTTCACTACCCAATGAGCTAGTAAGACTTCAAATTAAGAACCAAAAGAATTAGGCTCCTAAACACGAATTAAGGCAATGCTGAAAGTCTGGTGGCAAAACACTGCTATTGACCCTCCTGCAGACAAATGCCTAAAAGGCCTGAATCATCACCAACACTGTCGAGGGACCTCGTATTGCCTCAGCAAATGTACTTTATCAGTAGACACGCTGTGCAAGTTGAGTACTAATTTGCAATTGCCAGCAGGTGCAGAGATTCGTCATCATTTTCTGTTTGGTAGAGACATCATTTTCCAGAGAAAAAGGCAAACAAACACCATTCGTAATGTTCTTATTAGCAAACCCCTCTACAACCTTTCATGCCTTAAACAGATGCTTGGGAAGGGTGGTGCAGCTGTAGCACTCACACAAATATCTATCAGTCAGGAAAACAGTTACTGAAGAAGTCCTATAAGTTGCTTTTTCCATGTCCCCCCACCTCTAGCTCTGCTTGGATGGAGGCCATGGCAAGGTTAAGGCTCCACGATGATGGGAATAGTTCACACACAGCCTCAGAGTAGTTAATATGTTCTAGTGCACAGTTAATAGATAGACACACAGTGACCAGCCACGCTGCTAGGATCCTGTGAGGGTGGTTAGTTGGACAGTATGCCTAATGCAAAAACAGAATGGATGTGTTTGTAGAGTTTTCTTTTAACTACCATGGAAGAAAAGAACAGTTATTAGCAGAAGAAATTCCATCTGTTAAGGGCTGCACGTGAACCTTTTGTGCTGTTGGGCAAAATCTGTTAGAAAGCTGCACTTCCTGAGAAAGCTTTTATGTTTGTAGCTGCTCATTGGACAGGCCTGCAAGTACTTCAAGCTATCTTGCATGCACTGTGCATACGTCCTAATTTAAATCATAGTAATGATTAAAAATAACTTTTTAAACAACACTGAAATGCAACCTATTGTGCCACAAAAGATCTCTGTGGATGGCGTATGTTAAGAGCTGTCAGTGCCAGATGACAGGATGAGCGAATGTCAGAAATTACATTCTCCTTTGAAACGGCTCAGCACTTACAAGCTTTCAGTGTTTATTGCAGGGTAACTAACTTCGTGTCACAAAGCCTTTATCAGATCTTAAAATCTTTCATTCTCTTTTTAATGTCTTTCCCTAGAGCCCTTTGTTCTGGCTCAGAGGTGGCTGCCTGCTGTTCGCACAGCTGAAGGCTGGGTGTTACAGGTAGCGGAGCGGCCATGCCGGGGCCATCTAGTGGACATCACACTCTGCCTGTGCAGATATCCCAGGTGAGTTACAGCTGTCCTGATTTCCATGATTTGTTCTGATATTGTAGTAAAAGCACAATAATCTTGACATGGGAAGCACAGGTATCCTTTACGCTTGAGGACTCCCCAAATGCCTAGGATCAGGCCCCTTCTGTCCTAGGCAATTCACAAATACCTCAACTAATTCTGGTCATATCCTAAACATAGGCCAAATGTTTAAAATACATCTGTTGCTCTGTGCTGCTTTGATACACTGAAGGTGTATGAGCTCGAAGAAGAGCAAAGATTACTCCTAGAATTAATTTTCAAGCTGCCAATTCAGTAATGCTAGTTAATTTTTCCCAAGTTACAAACAAAAACTGCCCAGTTGACTCAACACTCAGGCCCAGGAGTGTCCAATTTATCCACAGGCTTCTTCTGGCACAGAACTCACACTTTAGGCAAATGACAGCTGTGAGTTCATCACATAATGTGGAGCACATAGGACTGCTCATCCAGCAATTACTTGATCTTGTGATTTTTGGAGCACGCTGTGGATGTGGGGCAATGTATTGTCAGCGCTTAGAAGAAACGCCAAGAAATGGGTACATGGTAAATATTTAAAGTCAGTTCAGAAGCGATTCTAGAAATGCCACATTTCTGGTCAGGCATATTACTGTAACCTCAATGCTGCCTTTGTTTCTTGGTCCTATTATGCCTTACTCAAACAGCTCGTGAGATGGCAGATTGACTGGAAACCCAAAACTGCCAGGAGGGCAGTAACTATTAGGATACCACATTAATGCAAAGCTGCCAGCCCTCTTCAAAAGAAATTACCTTCAGACAAACAACCTATGTCTGATAATGCATGAGCCTGATAACATCACAGCTGATAATAACAGGTAGCATTGATACACATTTTACCTCTTCAAAGCGCGTTGTAATCTTTGCATAGTTAATAACTGTGACACTCCATGAAGTAAATACTCATTAGCCCTTGCTCTAACAATAAGGAATGGCGTGGCTCAGTGTCATCAGTGACTCAGTAGCAGAGAGTCATTTTTGGTTTGGAAAGTTTCTTGTTTATATCCCATCGCTCTTCTAGCAGGCAATCCAGAAGAGTGATCACCAACAAGGGCTTGGCATCCCCTGCTGTGTGGGGCCAGAGGACACGATACCATTTAAAAGATGTGGCTGAGAGCAGCCACAGTGGGGTACAGTCTGAGGACACAGCTTGTTTAGCAGACTGTCCACAACCAGTAATGTCTTGGGCACTAGTTTTGAAGCTTTTTAAATAGGGTACGGCACAATCTAAAAATACTATTATACAGTAGCAAACGGTAACCATGCTGCAGCCCCCTTCCCTTTGCAAGACCTTTTCAGAAAGCCCCTGCTTGACTCCATCCCCAGCTAAGACATATCTGTGTCAGACAATTTCTATGCAGTCAGCCATTAAGATATCCCACAGTAAGCTGTTAGATGTGCACAAGCTGCTGATATGGAGAATGTGGGATTTCATAAGGTCTGAGGAATAAGAGCAGTGATTAAACCCAATTCTCTTTAGTGTACCTACATATAATAGTCTCTTGATATTGGCATCTTCTTTTAAAATGCTAATGGCCTTCTTCTGTGTAGTTCTTTAGGATCAGTGAGTAAAAAGGCATTAGGAAATAAAAATACTATTCCTGTTGATTGGAATGAGTGGTTCTATCCTGCAAGGCAGCTGCAAATGGCACGAGGGAGTTTTATGTTTGTTGTCTCTCTGCAGTCTCTAGAGAACACAGATTTTGATTACAAGGCAAACCATTTACAAATGCAAAACCCTGCAAATTCTAGCTGGAATGAGACCAGGAAAAATCTCCACTGCGGAGTGTACCTACGTGGACTGGTTCTGCCTGTGACTGTCCGTTCTGCAGAGACACCCTCTGCTCATAGCCACATAGCCATGTCCTTTGTAGGTCCCAGGACTTGGCAGTGCGTACCCCGTGCTACACCCCAAATACTCCCAGGGCTATTTTAGGAACTGTTTTGTTGTGTGTTATTAGCAAGCTTCTCTCTAATTCCTGATCTCCCCCGTGCTCTCAGTCCATTAGTGCAATAAGTGAAGGCATTTCTGTCTGCACAGGCTCCTTGCTCCTGTTCACCCTAGCCCATTTCAGAGAGCACACAAGAGAGCCCAGCTGGGTGAACCACCCCTATTTCAAGGTAGAATTGTTATTGCAGCTGGGTGCATTTCGAGTGCAAGTGAGAGGATGGACAGAATTTTGGTAGTACCTGGCAAGTTAGAACATGACTTCAGAAGTGTCAATGGAAATTTCATATGCGAAAGCTGACTTCCATGGAGGAGCTTCTCCTCACCACCCTAGTCCAGGACAGCCACGCGAAGGTTGGTCTAGGTGTGGGTTGCTGGGGCTCCAACAAGCCAATGTGACGCTGCTCTTGGTGATGTGGAGAGGGAATCCGAGACTAACAGCACTGCAGCTCATCCCCAAAAAGGCAAACATGGCCAATATATCGCTGAACTAGTAGCTAGCTTGGAGACCAAAATACTGCCAAGAACCTAGGTCTTCTAAACTGCAACAAGCACCGTGATCTCTCAGGATGAAACCTCCTTCCTTCTGCTTTGAATTGGGAAGCCTTACGCTAGGAGTAGAGAAGCTGGAAGAAGAGAGCTTAATTGCACGCCAATTAGCGATGGTGTGCGCTCAGCCACCTGATGGCAAGATGCTGCTGCCAGCCGCGCCTGTCCAGCGACACGCCTGATGTTACTCACACCGCTGGGCCTTCCTGGTCCTCCCTGCCCTCAGCATGGGGAGGACGAGGACGAGGAGGAGGAGGAGGAGGAGGGCAGGTGACATGCCGCAGCCCAGGGAGTTCACCTGGGGCCTGATGAGCAGCGGAAGAGGAGGCGCACATGGTGCGGGCAGTGCACAGGAGTGGGAACATGGTGCGGGCACGAGGAGGGCCTGGCGGTTGGGTCAGCCTTCCAGACCCGCGTGCCAGGGCCACGAGGAGGGCGTGAGTTTGCCTTTTGGGACCAGACCGCATGGCAAAGCGATCCCATGTTTAATCCACCTGCTTGGGCGTGTGGGCTGCAGCCCGGGTAAGGGCCCAGCTCTAGCCTTGTTCTGAGACTGTGGGGTCACTGCCACCAGCGGGATATCCCCTGGGGACGCGGCGACACCGACACAAACACCAAAGCTCAGGCTGCGACAGGCACGGCCCGGCATCGCCACAATGGGGCTGGGCAGCACCAGGACGGGGCTGAGCCCCCTCCTGGCGGGGCAAACACAGCGGGGCCTCGTCCCTGAGCGCTGCAAGGCGTGAAGGAACCCGCTGCGGTGCGACATATCGCGATATGGCACGGCCACGAACACTGAACAAACACTCCGAAGGGACAGGACCCAACGCCTGGCGGAGCACCACACGCCCCGCCTGAGCCGCGAGCTCCCCCATCGCCGCTCCCCTTTTCCTCCCCCGCGCCACCCATCGCGACCGCTGTCGCGACGGGCGGGGGCGGGCTCCCCGGGAGGACCGGAGGCGGCCGCGGGAGCCGCTCTGCCCGCTCCGCCGCCGCTCTGTGGTTTAAGATGGCGGCGGGGGCCGGGGGGGCGAGGCCGTGAGCGCCGGGCCGGGCCGGGCCGGGCCGCGCCGGGCCGGGTGCGGGGGGCGGCATGTGAGCGGGGCGGCAGCGCGGCGATGGGGCAGCAGGTGGGCCGCCTCGGGGAGCCGCCCGCCGGCCTCCAGCAGCAGCAGCAGCAGCAGCCGCGGGCACCGCGAGGGAGCAGCGCGGGCAGGCCGGCGGGCCGCCGGCGGGAGGCGGCCGGGCGCACGGCGGAGGGCGGCTTCAACGTCTTCGCCCAGCACGGTGAGTGCGGGGAAGGGGGATCCGGGGGCTCCGAGGGCTCCGGGGGTGGCGCTGGGCAGGGCATGGCAGCCCCGCCGCGCTGCTGCCACGTCCCGGGGGATGCTCGGCTCGGCCTGGCAGAGGGCTCGGGGCCGGGGGAGCTTCCCCGGGGCTTGGGGGAGGCCCGGGCTCGCCCCCGGGAAAGGGAGCTTGCAGCGCTCCGTAGCTGTCACCGCCGGGGTGCCGAGCTCGGGGTGTGTTTACAAGGAGAAATGTGAAGCAGATTTACAAGGGTAAACGTTACATGTGCTTGCAAGAGTTTACCGAAGAACTTAAAACGTGCCCTTCCAGGTCTGTAACTCGCTGCTGGTGCTATAGAGCCCGAAACAGGAAAGGATTTGGTTTTGATTGAGGTATTACAGCTGCCCTCCGCTTTGCAGCTGAAGTTTATGCCTATCCGCTTCTATCTTATCACTGTAAACTGATACCAGAAATGGGCAATGCAACATGAACCATTTGTAACCGCTCACAGGAGGTGCCTGCAACTTCTAATCCCCAATGTTTTGTATCTATTTTACTATCATCATCTCTGTGGCAGCTCCTTAATAAAACACAAAGATTTTGGGAAGGTATGATGAACCGAAACCTGTCTGCCTCAGCAAGAAGATTGAGACTAGGTTTGTGGATGCATCCGCAATACCGAAGAACTGAATCTGCTATGGAGAGCATCCCTGGTTTGGCTGGTTGTAGGTGGAGGGAGGTGTCAGTGTTTGTAGATGACTGCTTCTGACAAGACATTTTCTTTTGCCCACTAGAATAAACATAGGCAAAAAGATTAAGGAACATCCAACCAGCAGCCTAAATGTAAATATCATCTGCTGTGACTGCTGACATGTAAGTATCTATCAAGAGGAGTGCAGCACTAAATCTGGTTCTTAAATTCTCAGTGTTTTTGAGTTCAGGGAGCAGTATCAGCTCGGAAGCCAAAACAGAACTCTGTGCTTGCTGAAATGCCCAACCCACTCTTACCCCTATTAAAGCTAGGGATTACTTTTTCATTGCGTCTTTCAACCATAATATCATCAACTTTCTACATGTTTTAGATTGTCATCGTATTGTATATTAAAGGCACTTGGGGCGAAACATTTGTCTAAAAGAGAGAATATTGTAAATTCACGATGTTAGAGAGCAGATCTCAGAAGCTACGCACTTATCCTGGTTCTTTCAGTTTGCTGTAATCTATGTCTTCAGCAGCAGAACAAAATTGCTGTGTAGACTGCTAAGCATGACTTAGCAGGCAAAAGTACTGCTGATGAGAGTCTGTCTTTAGTGTTTTGGTACCCAGCTGACTACTTTGTTCTTGTTCTTACAAGGCAAGCGTATTATGAGAAACAGCAAGGACATTTGTGGGAAGTATGGGTCAGCATGTAGGGCCTTACAGTTGCTTCAGAGTAACACAGCTAGGGTTTTCTTTGCTCAAGTGCATCTTTTCATTTATTGCTGCATGTTTTAGCAGTAATTTAGAGCAGCATCCTGAACATGTCCTTCTAGCTCCTCCCTCTGTGTTACTAAATTTTAAAGGCAGAAGGTAGGGAGAATTATTTACTTGTAGTGGCAGGGAAATTGAAAGAAAAAGCTTTCTTAAGCAGGCAGGCGCACGAACCAGACAAATTAATGTGTTCTGCCAACCCTTCTGCTCTGTCTTCCATAGAACTAGAAACAAAAATAAGCTTGGAAAGCAAATAGGCTCTGAATAAAACTGTTCAGTGACATATAAAAAGAGCGTTTCTCTACTGTAAGAGTGATGATAACTTTTAAAGCAATTTCTCTACTACTTGTATTGCCTAGACTATTGCTTCAGTGGTAAGGTAATAAGTATAATTTTACTTATTTTTTTTGTTGCTTCTGTTATTTTCTTTGCAGACTGTAAAGGCATATTGAAAGTGTCTATTGAAAATAAGATACAGCTTTCCATTCTTTTAGACTACAGAAACATTTTTTTCCTTTTATTCTTTGTTTCCAATCTAGTTTTTTTGAAGGCAGGGCAGACTTCAAACTCTCATCCTTGCTGAATGCTTCGACCCTGAGTTCCCATATGTTTCACTAGACATGAGTGAAAAGCTCACTGTTAATAATCTGTAGCAAATGCTAGGTAAAATTGGGTATGTATTTAAACACTTGTCTTGGGCAATAACCAAAGATTCTTGTCAAGTTCCTGGATTTGGAGTTAACTTCCTTTCTCAGAGAAATTGTTCTCTTGCAATCCTGATTGCCCTTGTCTGAGATTTTTATTTTTTTTCTCTCAACTCCTATTCTTATTTTTCACTTACTGACCTTCTTCTGTTTTACTTAACCTGGCTTCCTGCTGACTTTCCTTAAGCGCCACCCTTCTCTTACTGAGACACTCTTGTTGCTGGTGGTATTTCTTGATCAGCATTTCTTTCTTCTAGTCGCTTCTTTCTGAACCTGACCTGTCCTGTCTCCTGTAGGAGATGTATTCACAGGATGTGGAAAGTGATGGAAAACACACAGGATTATATGCTGGCAATCTCGGACCAGTGACTAAACCAGCCAGTCTAAGGATGAGCGTAGGTTATCTACCTTCCTTGTTTGTTGATGTGAGGAAGACAACCTCCTAACTGGGCTAAACCCTTATGCCTATACATCCCTGTTTTAGCTCATGTTGGCAGGTTTCAAACTGTTATCTCAGGAGTGACATGAACCTTGCCAACGACTCTTGCCAAAACTCATTTTGATGTGTTGCTGGTTCTTGATTGTTTATAAAAAGGATCGAAGTAAACAAGGTTTTCAGCCTTAGACCCATTTTGCCACAGGATTTGAAGAACAGGTAGTGTCAAATGAATTAAGTGTAAAGTCTCTTATGCTAGGCTACCAAAAACTTCAAGTTAAACAATTAACTTGAAGTACATTTGTGTACAAAAAATGGAGATTGAGTTGAACCAGTTTGTTCCAAACTCATTTGCTGTGTTACAGAGGTTCTGGCTACAGCTGTGTACCAGAAGCAGTACAGATACGCAGAAGTAATGCCTGTATGTATTTATGGAAGAAACAAGGAATTTGAAGATGTTTTCTGCTTTACGGAAGGAATGTGGACATCTGTATTGTGGCACCCCGCTATTCTGTCATGGAAACAGACACCTAGATTCCTGGGGAGTTCAGCTCACTGTAGTATTGAAGTTGAACAAATAAGACCTAAGCCAGGTGATACGCACACATTATTTCTTATCAGTGGAGCAGAGTTCTCCAAGATGTAGAAGATGATGATGGATTTTGCAGCCTTTTGCAGTTAGGCCTTCAAAGTGCCTCGCTCTAGCATTCCTAGCACATAATCTGTGACTTATAAAAGCAAGCAATGGATCATCAAGCATGTTGGTTGCTAATAAAGTAGTAGAAAGGGAGAGTGTAAACTGAAGGATTGTTCGAACACTGCTGTTCCCATTCACACTGCTTCAGAGTTAACTGGGACTACAGAAAAAACTGAGCTGGGAGAGGCTGCAGTAAATGCTGGTTATGATCTAATTCCTACAGTTCAGTGCAGCCAGGAAAGAAAAAAAAGTACTCGGTGCTGTCACAGGTCGAGCTTGCTTTCCCTTTCAGAGAAGGAACCGGGTAAAGAACAGGAACATAGTTTATCTCCTTATCCTTTCAGTGGTTTGTCTGAGAGAAGGGGTACAACCAACAACAACTGACAACTTCCAACTTGCGTCGGCTCCTTGTGTGACCTTTAAACAGTGACATGCTCTAATTTTCTTTCTGAAGAGTAGTGATAACCGTCTACTGTACCAAGATATTCTTCGGAATGGTGTTAGCATGCGTTTCATCTCTGAAAAGACTTGCTGAGTGTTGTAGAAAACATACTGCAGGAAAATCAGATTATTTAAATCCTGGCTGGGAAGCCTTTGCTATACCTG
This sequence comes from Aythya ferina, assembly GCF_964211825.1. Classification (NCBI taxonomy): domain Eukaryota; kingdom Metazoa; phylum Chordata; class Aves; order Anseriformes; family Anatidae; genus Aythya; species Aythya ferina. Next base: position 12,854,328 of record NC_140304.1, read on the forward strand.
TTTGTGATACTGCTACAGTTGCCTTGGTGATATATTTTGGGGTAGCGGAAGGCGCTGCCACACTTGAGCTTTTGATCCAGCAGGCGCAGGACATTTGTTCCCTGTTTTGTTTTCTAGAGGAGGAGTTTAGCAACCTTTTACTCAGTGCATCAAGGTCAAGCAAGATAAGCCTATACTTTTAAAAATAAAATTATCATTAAAGCTCCCCTAAGGCAGTTGGAGTGCCGTGCCACATGATAAAGACATTCTAAAATAGGAAGAAGCACAAATAACTATTCCTTTGAAATTCAGTGAAACTGAAGGGTTGGATACAGGAAAATGGAAAGAAGGAGAGAAAATAGGGTCAGTTTAACAACTGTACTTTGTGGGCCTCCTAAAGTGTCCTTTATTTTTCATCCCAGTGAAAGGCTGCAAGCTTGGGCCAGAGCTACTTGCCCGCAGACTTTCCTGTCAGTAAATGCCCTACGCAGATGGAATATAATCACTGTATTCAGTGCCTGGCTCTTTGTACTGTAAATCAGAAATCTTGTGGGACCGTGATGTATAAATAACTCTTAACTAATTATTTGGGGAATAAAGGATAGTTCAGCTAAGTATCTAGAGAAATGTCTCCTGCAGAACATGAAATCATAGGCTCCTTGTTCTCTGCTGCATTGTTCTCCATGATATCCGAATTATTCCTGCAAATTTGGTTGCATTCAGTGCTCACTTTCATAACTGCTCTTAAGTCAGAATTTTTGCATACTTTATTTTACAAGTGAGAAGACTCTACCAACTCAATGGAAGGGACAATATAATGCAGACTATGGACCTGTTTTAATTCCTGGCGCGCGTGTGTGTATATATATATATATGCATATTTCTTACGTACTTTTCACATAGACAGGGGAACGCAGTCTGAAGATGACTGGAATGAAGTTACTTTAAACCATGGCAATCGGAACTATCTTAAAAATCAAATTTCAAAGCCTAGGCAGATCTCTGATTTCTCAGTTCTCTTGTAGCAGATGGTGTGGTACAAGTTGTTCTAGCAATATTTCACAAACTTGCTGTTGCTTGCAAGTGCAATGTTTTGAAGAAAAAAATGTTGGATTTTTTTTTTTTTTTTTGGAAATAAGGACATGGCCAAGTGAACAAATCAATGGAAAGTGACTGTGTAAGCTATTGGACACAAATTGTCACAAACAGTTTAAATCATCTCCTTTAATCTAGCTGGACTGACAGCTCACATAATTAAGAGTTAGGAGATGGTTGGACTATCTCCTAGAGGTGCTGTGGCAGGGTTGGCTTCCAGAATATGTTATTGCTAGTGCTAATTACAGATTCTGAGACAGTAGGCTTGAAATCATGTTTTCACTGGTGTTCAGAAGAAGTGACCTGTTCTGTGACCCACTTACTTCAGCATATGTCAGGTTCCTAAAGCAGGCTAGTCCTTGCTGAAGTCAAATCATACTTTTTAGATCTTTGTTTTTTTTTTTAGGATAAAGCTAGATGATCATTAGCATGATTTATTCTAGCCCATTTCTGTTAATTGTCACAACTGAGTGTTTCCAGTACACTTACTGAGCTGCCTTCTAAGTGCCACTAACAGCTGACTAGTTCACACTTGAAAGAATCCAACTAATATAAAACCAAGAGGAAGAATTTCATACTCACTGCAGTAGGGATAGGTGTGAAAGTTATTAGAAGTAGTGCAGGGAAGTTGTGTTTAGTGACTTGCCAAATTTATTTTCACCTGGTTGTATTTCCAAAAAAAAAAGCCATGGATGGATGACTGCAGCCTAAAGCCCCGCCTATATTATAACTGTTTCAGAATCTGATGCCCCAAATCCCAGCTTGCCAAGCAGTTAGTTGTTCTTTCAGCAGTGTGTAATTATGAGTGACATGGAGCTTAGTAGCTGTAGCATGAATGAGTGACGTGGAGCTTGGTAGCTGTAGTGAAGAGGTAGCTCTTGGTTGGCTTTGCAGGTGAATTTGCAAAGGAGAATCTACAAGGTGAATCTGCAAGTTCCTTCTTAACAGCATTCAGAAGAGTATTTACTGATACAGTAATATTTCTCACAGTTGCTCGGACCACCAGGAGACTCTCTCTCTCAACAGAGCAGGAAAGAAACACAAGCTCGCGCCAAGTGCGATAACACAATTGAGTTTCTGGGTCTGAAAAAATGTTTTTGTCACCATTACTGCATCATCCCTGGCATCTGTCTGGTTTTGTGGTTATGAAATACTTTGTTTTATTTTAAAGGCTGATCTTGGTATTGTCCATAGAGATTATTCTCAGTAGAATAAGTGACTGTTAGAAAACCATTGAGGCTTCCTGTTGGTAACACTGAAAACCACAACAACAAAGCTCAGTTATATTACCAATATCTGCTCAGGAAGTTTCCTGTGCTTTGTGGTCTTTATATAAAGACATACACATCTCCCTATACCAACTGTTTATCTGCAAGCGTGTAAATTAATCTTTTAGTAGGCAGCTTTCATCAGCAGCTAAATCAGCACAGGAGTTTAAAAAACAGCCCCAAAGTGACTTTGCCATTTCTTTCGGGAGAGAGGAGATGAAGATTCACAGAAATACTTCACTAACAATTGGATTGGTTTCATTTCAATTTTTTTGTGGCTCTTAAAAGGCCATTAAGTTTATTTCTCACAAGAGTAAACTTTTTTTTTTTTTTTTTTTTGGTAAATTCCTTTCCCTTTCTCCTGTCTCCCTGCTCAAACATGCAGAAGTATTTTTTGTCCACAAACACTGTCCTTAGAATCTTAATCTTACTGTGCTACTTCCATTAAAAAATAATTATATGTGTTAATAAACTTGGAGCTTCATTTATGCTGATTTGCAATTACTCTGTGATAACAATCACGTGAGAACTGGAACTACAATTATGTAAGAGGAAGCGGTCTTCAGTGAATGAAAACTCATTTTCCATAGGGCAGTTTTGCAATCCCCCATCCTTCAATTTGAAGGATGATTACTGGTTTGGGGCTTGGCCTCTTTTCTGTCTCCCTCCTCCTCCCCCTTAAACAGGACAAATACTAAAGTGAAAGTGAAGCAGCTGCTTCTTGATATAAGCTGTATGTAGCAAAGGCATAGGAACCGTCTCCTGGTGCTATTTAGGTTAAATTAGGAATCACATTAGAGGAGTTGAGGATGAGAACATTTTGTGTTTGTGACCCTATGCACATACAAGCCTATTTCTTCCTTTTTTCATGTAATAATTCCAGCAACAAAGGCACAGTGGAGACACACTTGATGCTATTTGTCATCATCTCACCTGGGCTATGTAGGGTGAACAACTACGGAGAAGAGTAACTCCAGAAAGACAAATAATGCTGGGAAGGGAGGAATGGTAACGAGCAAAGACTGGAAAAGAGAAAAGCATAAAATATCTTGCAACCTCTTCCTAATACTGCACTGTGGTACATGCAAGACTTTATCTCAGTTGCTCAGTTTTGGAGATGATCCTTTAAAATACCATCTCTGGTATACTTAATGCTTGTTGAATGAGACAGGTGGGCCTTCCACACTGATCAAAGTTAGAAGTGGGTTACTGCCCGAGGTCCCTGTAATGGGTGGCATGCCAACAGAGGGATTTCCTCGTACCTAATGACTGATAGCAGACACTAAAATAGAAGTCCTGAGGTGCTGGAGCACAACAAACCACAAGTCTGCAGCACTGGTCATGTTGGGAAGGAAAAACTCACCGGCAAGATCTCTTCCTTTCATCTTACCAGAGGTGGAATCAAGAACAATTGAACAGTGAATGCACATACACAGGCCTTTTATAAAGAGTTTGCACATGGGATTTACAGTGGCTTGGCAGAAGATACCAACAACCACTTTTTTTTGCAGGTTGTGCGCTCAGCACCACAACTAATTTTAGATCAGGTGGCAGGCTTGGCTCTGGGTGAAAGAAATGATATCAAGATTGACTGCTATGGTGGTAGTATGTAACACAGGTCATGAAATACTTCCATTTTTCAGATTCTGTAGCCAGTTAAATCCATAATTTTTGGAACAGTTGACCATAGAGGGTAGTGTGCCTGTACAGTAGATACACCAAAACATATAGGAGCTGCCAATTGAAGAAACACTTCCCCATCACAAATCTGTGACCACTCCAAAATGGCCCTGCCTAGAAGCTTGCTAAAATATTGTCATATCCAAGTAGATTTGTAAATAAACTCCTACATTTACCTGAAACATGAGAGGTCCAAAAGACCTTTACAGAGCACGGATAATGTTTTCTAGAGAAAAAAACAAAGCTTTGTATGTTCTAATTTTGCAGCCCATGGATTGTGAAGATAACCCTTAAAATCCAAACCAGAGTGTGAATTAATACAACAAGGCCTTCCTTAGCTTACAGTGTCAACTCAGTTTTCCAAGATTATTTTGAAGTCTTTGCTGCCCTGGGTTCATTTTGCTAACCAGCGATGTCACGGAGTTAACAAGACTGTTCAGTTTTACTGCTGCTATTCAGAAACTTGTGGGAGGCTGTGCAACTGATGAGAATATCAATTTTGTGTCGCTGCTCAGAAAAGCAAAGAGCAGAAGTAGAGACGAGATACAGCTCTGCTAGTATTTCGGAAGTGTATTTAATAACAGGAGGAGACTGGAAGAATGATTGAGATAGAAGTCCTTGAAGGGATTTCCAAAGAAATCATTTTGAAGTGCTATTTCTGGTCCAGCGATATAACATGCCAGAACTCGCCAATTAATGAAACGAAGATGATTGTTAAGATCTAAATGAAGTCTTTGTTTATGCAAACTTTTTAAAAAACCTGATACAAATTATATCATCTGGGAAGAGTGAAATGAACTCTTCGTAGCCATGCAAATAGCCTTCAAGACCTTTTGAACTAGCATGCAGCATAGCTTTCTTCCCCTACTAAATCACTGGCTCCAGCAGAACTTGAGGTTATGCTGGCCTGAGCCAGCACAGACTTACTGCTCGTGTTTAATGCAGTTTCTTCTTAGAGCACCAGTTTTAATTGTAAAGCTTTCTTTGTGTCCGCAGTTCACTTCAGTACAAGTGAGAGAAACGTGTCCTTTGTCTCAGAGCTGATTTGTAGTTCCTCTCTCCTATAACTTTTTCCATCTTTGGAGTAGCTATAAAACAGCAAATAAAACTGCTCAGTCTAATAGTTGGCAGTTCCCTGACTCAGATATCTGAAGTTAAAATAGCAACTTCTTCAAATTTGAACTTTAAATCCCCAAGTGTCCTACATGTGCTTTTTAGAATATCCCCATTACTAACAGAGTTGTGTCTCGGTAAGGTTGCCATTCGGATGGCGTGCTGATTACAGAAAAGAGGCTGGGGTACAGATGCTCTGAAATGTTCTTTGACCACTTTGTGGTGGTATCACTGAGTTCTAGTTTGTTTTCAGACTTTTTTACTGTCTGGATTGGCCTCAAGTAAGCAGTGATGAGGTCAATCATTTGTGGCAATAATATATAAAAACAGCGAGAGCCTGCTCTCTGCAGGCTCGGGAGAATTCTTGTACTGCCTCCTGACTAGAAAGATGAGGGGATTTTTTTTTCTCTCTCTCTCTTTTTTTTTTTCCAGCCAGGGAGAGTTGTACAGCCTGGGGAGGGATGAACAGTGTTTTTGTAACTGATACCAGCTTGAAAGCTGTGCTCTGCCCCAATTACCCAGTGAAGCACAGCGGAATACCTTTCACTAGTTACAAGTTCTGTGCTTGTTATTCAGTCCTATATTTGTTGGTTTTACTAAATTTTGATTTATGGGTGCTTTTAAAATCCCAAGAGTAAACAGAGAAAGCAGAGGTACTGTATCAGATGAAAAACGCTTTCTCTGAGAAGATCCTTAGAATAAATGGGGAAATGGTATCTAATGTCTGCTCAAGAAGCTATGTGGGTGTTGAGGTTTACAACGTAGTTGTAAAAAAAAAAAAAGCTTTTTTTTCACGTTAGAAGCTGAGACATTTTTAAAATCAAAAATCTGATTTGAGCTACAGAAGAACACCTAGCCTGCTTTTCATAGTTTTCCAGAGATGCATTAGGTGGTGTAGGATTGGTGTGCAAAAGCAGTAGATGCTCAAATGACAGTTTGCATAAGCCCACTATGGCTGTCTAATGAAACGTATCTAGCAGGTTCAACTCTTGTCTGTGTCATAACAGTACTGCTACATTTGTTTTGTCAGAAAATGTTTTAATTTTCTGGCTTTAGATCATCATAGTTATGAAATACTTAAATTATTTAGGGCAAAACCAGGAGGGCATTAAGGTATAAATCCAAGCCTTTTAGCTGAGCAGTAACTCATGCACATTAGCACTACATTGAAATAAGCCAGATGTTTAAACCTGTCAAAGCTGAGCTTGTCTGGAGTCTTGCACAGAAGTTCTAATTCTTTCTTTGATAAGTCTTGATAGCTTCAGTCTATTTTTTTCGTCAAATAGTTAAAGGTAAACTTTAGTGAGACACTTGTGTCATACCATGAACACAAGCTTGCACCGTAACAGTAGAGTTGCAACGATTTTTTTTTCCCTTTGTGTGCCTTGCAGAGTGTTTCTGCTAAATCAAATATTTTTCTCATTTCAGGGTTTAGTGGCAAGGCACATAACTTTGCTTCTAGGTTCAGCCTAGCTCTCCAGTTGTGCTCACCTGGCCTCTCAGGACCTGCACAGCCCCAGGTGGACAGACTTAGTGCTCCTATTATGCTCACCTGGATGGTGGGCTATGGAAACTGGCATGCCTTACAGCAACGTAATTATAGACTGTTTAGGCTCAGGTGAGCTTTGCTAGTTTTCTTGCTTTACACATGGGGGATGGTATCCCCAGGTGCTGATTAACAGCTAACATGCACAATTAAATTGCAGCTCATAGGTGAAGCACTGCTAGATTGCATTTGTTTCTGGACAAGGACAACATCTAAGGAACCTCTTAGTCTCTTTCCTTTCTTTTCCCTTTCCCTTTCCACACCAAGTTCACCTCGTTGCTTTTCTTTGGAATGCCCATCACGTTGCCAGCAGGAAGCAGGTGAGTTTGAAGCAGAGCCATCATGGTAGCTGAGGAGCAGGGGCAGCACACTGAACTTGAAGTAGAAGGATAAATTGCAACTGCTTTTGTAGAAAATTATTTTCCAGTTTACCACGAGAGGGTGCTACAATGCTTTGACTTATATCTGTTACTAAAAGGTTTTTCTAAAAGGATAGTAAATTAAAAGTAGAGTGTTTGAACATTAGTGTGTTTTAGGTAACTGTTGCCTTATAAAACTTTGATCTTGTCTTTCCTAAGGCTGATGATGTAGCTGTTTCTAAGATGTAGCTGTTTTAAATTGTAGTGGATACATGTTTATTTTGCTTTTGCCTGTAAGAGCTGAACTGCTTCCTTTTTAGTTTTGTTTCTGTTGGGCTTTATCCTGGGTAACTTCATCTGCTAGAAAGAGGTGTTCCAGGCTGTTTTTGTATGAGAACACAGGCAACCTTTCGTGCATGAAAAGACAAAGTCTGATACTTCTGCTGGCTGACCTGAGCCCTCGAATTAGAGCTGCTTCTCTTTGCTTCTGTGTGCTTTTCTCATCATGGCAATAATGCTTGCCTGTTTTGTGGAGATGTTTAGACTTAACTTTAGCATAAACACACACAGGAAAGCTGTCTGCAGGCTAGAGGTTGTCACCCACTCTTGTCTCATCCTGTAGGCTGTTTGAGATGTGTTTGTTGTGGTTCTAGACTATTCCAAAACACTTGTGGCATGATAATAGGTCTGAAAGGTTAGTGCTTGTGTTAGTTGTTCGACTTGTCTTGAAATGCAAACTCAAAACACTTCTATACTGGGTGTTAGATCAAACTTGCATAAAGATGTTGCAGTTCTAGTGACTTGGCACCAGTTAGTGAACTTTTGGTTGTGGCTATTACTCCACCACCAAACAAGAGTGAATTGCAGTAGGCATTCATGTAGTGGCATTGTTGGCTGGGAGACAGGATCTCTGCAAAGAGATCCTAAACTTGGTGTTAGGGTTTAGGCACGTAATTACTGGAAAATCAAATCACCCAACGCTACTCTGGTGTTCATCCTTGGCTGCTCAGCTGTGAGGTAGTTGTTATACTACATTAGGACACATTTGTGTTTTTCTAAAAGTCACCTGTCATTCCCTTTAGTAGTAGTCAGTGACAGGCCACATTAAAAGGAAAACATAAAACGAACTACTGGGTCATAAAGGTCATAAAACAGACTACTAAAAAGAACATAGGAAAATCCATTTAAAATATAACTAAGACTTTCTCTGGCTTGCGTATTATCATGTAAATGCAAGAGCATGAGTTCTGGTATGCAACAGCTGTCCTTTTCTTCTTCCCTCCCACTTTCTTAATTTGCTATGAGGTTGAGGTGTAAGTGCATTTCAGGCCTTGGCATCTGGCTTTGTTACATCCACCCACCCATTATTTCCTCTTACAGAAAGATTAAAACACTGTTCATCACAATTATCCCCAATGCTCCACCCCCTTAGCCTCCAGGGAGATGAGCTTGTAATTTTCAAAACCATAAAAGCTGTTATAGAAGCAGCATCTTGCTTTGTTAATAGAGAAACAGGCTTTAGTGTAGGAACTGCTCTGGCATAGCAGCACGTCACTTCACCAAACTGAAGGTTAGCCTTCCAGGGCTTGCTCTAGAAATCTGCTTCTAGAAATTAGGTAGTTATGCAGTGTGTTAAGAAGCAAGCAGTCTATGCTGAATACCCTGTGAAATGAGGGTTGTCTGAGGCTTAGGTAAAAAGCAGCAGAATCGAACGTCCAGCAATAGGTGCTGGTGACAAATTAGGAAGAATGACTGTTTCCTTTCTCATGAGTATTTAGCATTCTTATGCAGGTGCCTCTATCTTTGTTTTGAGCCATATCCCATCTGAAAATGAGGTGAAAATCATGACAAACCAGCTAAGTCTGGTCTTTCTGTTCCTTCAGTATATAACATTCAAGTCTGTACTGTGGGATCTTCTATTACATGCTGCTGTACCACCCTTCCTTGCTTTCAGCCTGCTTTCTGGCCTTGCAGTTCCTTTCTGTGCTGTTTGACATACATGCTCCTTGTTTATTCTGTGCTTTTTATCCTTCCTATCACTTAAGTAACTTAATTTGCCTGTTTTTTCCTTATGTTCTCTTGCCTGGAGCAGGTCAGGCCCTCATCCTTCTTGTCCTGTTAACATGGGGTCTTCCTATGTGACTAATCCTTTGCCTTTGCTGACAAACGAAGGCTGCCTGCTTTAGAACCAGGAATTCAGACACCCAGGGATCGAAGAAAATTTTTTCTCCATTAAGATACCATCTTTGCTTAAATACAAAGAAGTGATATTGATAAAAAAAAAAAAAAAAAATGCTGCAGTTAAGAAAACTACTTTCTGTAGTACTTCACTGTTTAATCTTTTTTCCTCCTGTTACAGGTGGGGTAGTAAGCATTATGAAAGGAAGACAGTTTTATTGTAGAGATGAGAGGTGTGAGTAGACAAGATGGTTTGTACAACAGATCTCTAGCAGAACTACTGACATATTGAATTGTATGCTACAGTGTCCTTTCCACGGGACCATGCTTTCTTTTCCAAGTTCAACCCTAGAGGCTTTCTATTGTGCTTTGTCTTATAACAGAATTTCTTGCTTTTTTTGATGCTTGAATTTATCTTGTTTTAATCCTACTTCATTAATATGAGGAAGTGTAGGGGAGTTTGTGCAGACAGCATCAGCAGTTTGAGACATGACCTGTTTTCAAACTCTCATACACTGTCTTGAAAGCATTATTAATTAGGTACTGAAAGGATTTTGTTGTTAAATCTCTAAATACTGCATTTTAGGAAGGATGGCTACCCTGCACCAGTTTTAGTCCTGCTTTGCCACAGCTTCCAGTGTGATATTTAGCAAGTGACTGTTTTGCTTTATCCCTTCCTCTGTGTAGTAGGGATATCTCCCTACTCTATAGCACCATCAAGAGAATAAAATATCCAAACTGTGAGGCTCTGTATCAAGTGCTACAAAAATATCCCATGTAGTATCAAGTCATAATATTAGCATGCCCTCACTGAGAGTGTTCTGTAGGCTGTGAATTTAATGCATGTGTGAATAAGCATTTACTGCTAGCAGAAAGCACAGCATGCTTAGCTCTAGTGAGGGCCGTCACCCACAGAGCAGGTTCAGCCTCAGCAGGAGCCCGTGGTCTGGTACCTTACCCCCCTCTTTTCTCCTTTCCTACCTCCCTGCTGGGATGGAGCTGAAGACAGAGTGAATTCCTTCAGTTATTAACAAGTGTTTCAGCCAAATTTGTGGATCTTGCTGTTAATTGTGGACACTCGAGCAAGCCAAAAGGTTACCTACTAGAAGGTTTGGAAACAAGTCTGGGTAGAACTTTTACCCTCACTGGAAGAGATTGCTGCATCTTGTGACAAGTCTTTAGAACGATTTTACCCCTAGAGAGCAATTATCTGCTTTAGAGAACTTTGCTGTTTGGGATGAGATACTCATACTGCTGTTTCCTGACTGCCTCCTGTGTGAAAGAACAGGCACACTACCTTATGACATGTGTGCACTCTCAACATTACAAGTTAGCACTCTTACAATTGTAAATCTGAAAAAATAAATAAAAACGATTGCATCTCAGGCCTGGTCTCTGAGGAGGAATGCTCAGTCCTTCCAGCAGCGTGCCTCTGATGACAGCTGCGCAGTTAGCGTTAGTGTCTGCCAGGGTCTGCACCCTCCACAGTGATCCCCACCCCAAATCTCCAGACAAAAACAGGAGACAAATCTCAACAGCTGCAGAAGGCTCAGATTATGAATCTTAATAAGGGTAAGGAGTTATTTGAAGTGCTTCTTTTCATAAGTCTCTAATGATGGCTGTAAGGGCTACTACATATTCCCATTCAAGTTGTCAAGATAATGCTAACCTCTTCAGAGAGACGGAGTCATGGCAGTGCGAGCCACGTGCCTACAAACATAAATAGTGCTCGTACGCACCATTGTGGTGGTTTATGCTCTACCAGCGTGCTCTTTTCTTCTGCCCAAGTCACACCTTCTTTATACATGCTGAGTTTTCCTTAACTAGGCTACCACCCTGACGTGATACACTGCTTTCATAACATTGGAGAAGTGCCCATTAAAACTGGGTTGGGACCTCCACGCCCAGAGCTGAATATTTTTCCTCCCCAGTTTAAAGGAATGACCTGCATTTTATGTATTTGTCTTAGATTACAGCAGCCACCTTCATGTATTAAGAACAAAGCCAAGCCTGTCGGTTTCTCCGTAATTATGTTATACCTGTCATTACGTAGGAAGCCCTGCCCTGTCTTCAGAAGTCAAGTCATTAGACTCCCTCTGTTTTAGTTGGATGAGTCATTGTTTCATTCCTGCTGTTAGTGGGCATCTATTGTCAATTGTAATTTCACCCTAACGGGGCCAACTGGCAATACCAGCCATATGAAGTCCGTTATAAATAATCTCTTCACAACATTTGGTTACATAATTTTCAGAAGTTGCAATGAGGATTTTCAAAGTAAGAATAGTTGTCTTATTTTCTAAAATGGATGGAATTTGAAACTGATGCAAGAAATACTCAATCTTGGAAGTAAACTTTGCCAAATGGTCAGCCTGCACCCTCAAAACCAGAGAAAACAAGTACAGTGGTTTTGTCTCTTGTGCCTGGGGGAAAGCATTGTGAATCAGGTTTAGGATGACTAAAAAAAAGAAATCTAATAGACCTTATTAGCACTTCATCTCTTTAGCAAAGTTGCTATCTGAAACAAGCCCCTTAAATAATGTCCTTTAATTTAACTCTGACATTCAGAAGTGAGTGAACTCATACTTCTAGAGTGAAAGGCAGCATCTCTTCTAAGGCTACTCCTCCAAGTTTCTAGGAATAGGGGTACCTCTTATCTGGTTTAATTTTATATTTTTTTTAATGTTAGTGCTTGTTGAATTCTTAGCTCTAATGACTTTCTGCAGTGCTACACATGTATGCCTGTAATGAAAAGCTGGCTACAACCCAGTGCCCATGGGCAGCAGCTCTTCATTGCTGTAATCGAGCTGGAGAGATTGACAGCTGAAGGAAGAGACTGGCTGTCCTGCAAGATGAGTTAGGTGCGAACTTGAAGTAGGATAAACAAATGGATTATCTGACCAATTTTTCTGCCAAAAAAAACCTCAGTTCTGTGAACAAATCTGTTAGTCTAGTTTCTCTCGTAATTAGAAATTAAGTTCTTGCACTAGTAATATTCTGCATTTTAATCAGACCAAATTCCCAGTGTAGCTTTTTGGCTGAACAGTCACATTTGATATTACTAATAAAAGTACATAGCGACCTAGTTAGTCAGTGCTGCTGAGGGCCGATTGTTTGATGTATTTGATGTGACAAGTTGATGTATGCCATTACTCAGCTTTTCCAGCTTCAGACCCTGAGGTGTGACCCTGCATGTTTAAACTAAGGGTCTTTTGAGTGAAAAAGACTTCAGGCTCCACACAGGTCTTTGCTGGGTATTATTGAGGCTCTAATCTTTGTATTTCAGTGCAGGATTTACATGCTGTTTTGTTCAGGGGTACTTCACTCTGCCTTTATGGGTGCTTCAGGGGGATTTCACTTTTTGGTCACAGGCAATCTACTCTTCGTGGTGAAAGCGTAACCTTAAGGGGTGATCGCCTCAGAATCTCTGCTGCTCCTTCATGCAGCAGCTTCAGCATCCTTGGTGAAAGTACTTAAGTGTGCTGAGTGCTCCTAGGTTTCTGAATTTCAGCTCTTGGTTTGGTTTCTCCAGGGACTGACTATGCGGGCTGTATAAAAATTTAACATTGTTATGCTTATATAATTTATTTTAGATAGCGAGAGATTAAGATCTGAAAGTAATAATATGGTCATATAAATATCTTTCCTCGCCTCACTTCCCTCACCGTTTTTGACAGTTTTGGCTCAGTTCTGTAACCTATCCAGGAAGTTGTTACTCCTAAGCACCTCGTGCAGCACAGTCATCTTGGCTTTATGTGCTTAAAGCAGCTTGAAGGCAATGGGGAGGCTTTCTGGCGATGATGTTGATGAGCAGGAAACGTGCCATTAATTCTAAAGACCCTTCAATTAGCTTTCAAATATTAGCTAGCTTCTGGTTCTCTAAAGTCTTCCTGAGCTGAGAGACCCTTTTGAAGTCTACATGGTGCAGCAGCTTTCAATCTCAAGTTAATTGTATCTGCTGCTGGATGCTGCATTGCTTGGAGAGTTCTTCACCCGCAGCATGCCTTGTAGTTACCTCAGAGGTACTTTTTCAAGGAAATTTGGGAGTTAGGTAAAACATCCCAACAGCATGGAATTCAAAGAAATGCCCTAAAAGGCAGGGGTTACATTTTTATAACACAATGACATCTCAACAAGCCTGCAGCAGTGCTAAGAGGTCTCCATAAAGATGAGACAGAAAAGCCTCTATCTATGGAAGCTATCTACACAGGATAGAAAATGTTCTGCTTTAACTACTGCACTGAGGAGGGTCATGGTTAATTTTGAAAAATAAATAAATAAAAAAAATGCAGGATTGCCATAGATAACTGTTGCAAGTAGTAGAAATGTAACTGAAAATATCTTCTCCCTAGCTACCAAAAGCCAGAACTGCTTTCGTTTCCAGTACCTGGACAAAAAATGTAAGGCAGAATTGTGTCCCTCCATTTTAAGTTCAGTGTTTTTAGTTACTCAGATGTCTGATTTGGAGTAGGTTTGTGTTAAAGAGGCTCAAGAGGAAGAATGATTTTGGGAAGCAGTTGCAGGACTGCCTGTTGCCTTGGAATGTCCAATTTCAAGACAGCACCTGGCGTGCTGCTATCAGCCCAGTAGTGAGCCCTGATCCCAAAGGAAGCACTTAGGGTGGCTGGTTCTTGAAAGGATACAATACAGCCCTGTGTAATCCAAGCAGTCAGCTGTCCTGACAACCTATACAGGCCAGCAACAACTGGGAATGTTTTTCAGTGGAGTGGGAGGAGGAAGGAATGAGGTGGAACTCTGTCAAATTTGAAAAAATCTTAATTTAAGAAGATAAAAGAAACTTTTCTTGGCCTCTCAACCCAGAAGATGCATGGGCACCCCATGCAAGTTCCCTTTTGGATGGCACAGACGTTGGCTCAAAGTTTACATTTCGTAGAACTCCTAAATTAAGGAGCAGTTTGCCATATCAGCCTCAAAGCTGTATGGCTCAACTGGCAGAAACCTGGCTGGGAAACTGAAGGCAGCTGAAGTTCTGTTGTCAGATCTTATTTTCTACCTTAGGTTAAATCATGTTGTACTTCATTAATTTCCCCTCTGTTTGATGTGATAGAGTACAGACAGCAGTCCTCCTGTGGGCTGGGGGTACTCCTTTCAGCTACTGGGTTTGATTTCTCTGCTGCACGACTCACACAAGGTCACGTTTTTGCTTTTGTTGCTGCATGCCCAGTATCAATAATAATTCATATCAAATTGGCAGCTTGTGTTCCTACTTGCCACTGCTACCATTGCTGCTGGTGGAAAAACTTCTCAGTGCCACAGGAGGCAGGGTAGTACTGGTTCATCCTCCCAGTTCACGATGTGCTCTATTCCCTGTCTCTCCAGAAAAGCCCGTTACAGACCTGGTGTTGTAAATGGATGCAATTCAGGAGCTAACCAGCGCTTTACAGAGCGAGAGGAAATGAACTGCTGAGCAGGCAGCAACGTTGACCTCCCATTGGGAATTTCCAGCCCTTTCCCTCTTCCTTCCTCCCTCGGTATGCACACAGTAAATAGAGTAAATTAACCGTTTGGAGAGGTGGCACCAAAGCAGTTACGGAGGGCAGAATAGCTGTCGGTTAAAAACTACTGACAAGATAGTGCCCAATCCTCTCAGCATCCCAGTCATGCCACCACAAATACTGGCAGCAGGAGGGAGGTCTGACAGTGATGCCAGCATTAAGTGGGAGGAAGGCTCTTTAAATTACTAGCAGTGGGTCTTATTCCTGGGCTGTGTCAACATGGAGCTGTTGTTTTACCCTCTGAACAGAAGTTAGTCATGTAATTGTGTGGCAGGCAAGTGACAGAATTAAATCATTCTTGCTGCTTCTGGTTGCTGGGTCTGTTTTAGAAGTGGACACTGCCTATCATCTCACACTTCAGTTCAAGAACAAATGAAGCAACAAATGAAAAAGAATAGATTTGGTTCAAACTGGAGGAGTAGCACTATTGAACTTTATCAGTAAGCCAAAAGAACGCTTGTTCTTTTTAAGCTCAAAAGCTTCTGCATTTTGAGGGGCAAAAGCAGTATTAGTCCCTTCCCCTGTCGTTGTTAACCTTGAAATGCAACATGTTGAATGTTTGGGAGGTGTTGTGGAGTAATATCATTAGCCTCTTTCCAGCAGCCTGTTGGCAATCACAAAGCAGGATGCTGCGTGATGTGACCCAGCGTGGTTGTTACATGGCTGAAGAATCCCACTTGGCAGCTAGCTGACTTGTGTGGACATCCTGAAGTGTTCTGGTAAATCCGAGAGGCAGAACTTGCTTTTCCTGTCTCACTTCCTATGAATGTGGTGTAGCTTGATGTTAATAATCAAGAAGTACCTGGGCTTCTTATTAAGAAAAGTCATCAAGTTGGTGCCTAACTTTACAGCAGATGCTACCTCTACAGAAGTGCACATACATAAAATACACATTTGTATCTTAGCTGCATCAAGTTCCTTCAAGTTGAATATATTGGCTAGTATTACCTTTATTTTAAAGCTTTTATAATTGTCTAAAAATACCAGATCTCTCCTGAATAATATCCCTTACAAACTTCAGTTATACTTAATCATACTACTTTATTAATTTGCCTTTAGCTTTTGTAAGGAAACTGATTATTTTATTAATACACCAGCAATTCAAACAGTGACTTTTTGTAGCTTTGATTACTTTTAGATAATGAGTATTGGATGTGCTCAGTCTTCCTACTGACTCTTTTCCTTCAAAACTGTATTAATTCTGCCATAACCCAGAAAGGATCTTCAGAAATTACTTGAGTATATTCTTGTTTTAATAAGCTACTGAGACACACAAGGTCTAAACAATGCTGTTAGGAGATCTGAAAAAGCAAACGTAGTGGCACAGGCTGAAACTGAAAAGCTATCTGAACTGAGCTAGGAATTGGATGGCCGAGGCTGGGGTTGTGTTACCCTGGTTATTTAGCAGCTGTTGGAAATAGCACTGGTGAATGGAGTCCCTTGTCTGGTCAGCAGAGCCAATTACAAGTGTCTGGGTTTAGCCAACAGGAAGTGGAGCAGCAGCCAGTAACTAAGTTTAGTGTGATGGATGTGTTTCTGACTTCATCCATGTGTATTTACGCTGCCCCATACGAAAGTGAATCAGCCCATAGGACCGAGAAGGAGCAAGACAACTAAAGCTCCCTCAGCCAGGGCTTAGCTGAAACTCAGACTGGGGCTCTCCTAACGAGAATCCATATTAAGAGTCTTCCCTGGTGCTGAAGTTAAGACAGCATGCAATATTTGGGCAAGTATTCATGCTCAAGCTGGGATTTTCTCGGATAAAAGGAAACGCTGGTTTATTTTCTAAGGCATATGTATTTCAAGGAGACAAGATCACAAGAGTGTTTTAGTCAAGTGAAGTAAATATTTTAAGACGGAAAACTCTTTTTTGTTTAAGAGAAGAACATGGCTGTGGACAATTGCTTGAACAGCATCTTGGTTGCTGACAATTGAGGTTGACAGCTTTGTGATTTATTTTTAGCTAGAGAATTTTGTTTAAGACAGAAGTACTTCAGGCTGTGTAGCTTTGGCAGTTGCTGCATATTCAGTGTGGGTGGATGGAACTGAGAAGTCGCATCTGTGCTAACAAGCATTTTGGGATTGCATTAAAAAATTAAACTCATGTACTGGAAACTGAAGCTGTATCAGCTCACCTGGGGAGCTCTACCCTCCGAATACCCTCCAGAAGGTAAGTAGTGCTGCCTGTCCAAGGCAAAAATAACTACCTGGGCCTCAAGTTGTGACATCAGCTCAAGTTTGGGCTGTTGGATTGGCACGTTCTTTGACTCTTGAGATTACAAGTCAGTGAGTTAGACTCTACCCTCTCCATCCCAAGTTTTCCCTCTAGCTAGAAAGGCTAAAAATAAATTTCAAAAAGCCAGCTGAGAAATAGATTAATGCGGTCATTGTTCCAGGTGCTGAGTCTAAGGAGAGTTCCCAGTACTGTAGGACTTCTTATTAGAAGTAATTATGTCACTTGGAAAGCAGCTTGGACATTTATGTCATGTTAACTCAAAGGTCTGATCAGTTGTTGCTTTACATCTGCAAAATAAACCTCTCGCCAGCTACACGTTGTTACTGTAGGTATTTCTGGCTTGCTGTGGGGTCAGTTGAACCATGATTCTTTAAGTAGTCTTTTTGCAGAAGAGCTCTTCAAATGTTTGTGCTAACACTGTGTGAATAAATAGCAATTCATTTCTTTTTCTTAGAAGTAGATAATGCCTTGACTTTGATCTGGCCAGTACTACTGACTCCTCAGGAATTCCGTTGGAGTGAAGTATAATCCACATTAAGCAACTTCTCTCCTAAAGTAGTGCTTAAAAAGAAAGCTAAATGACTTGCTGTGAGCTGTCATAATGTTTGGCCATCCCAGCTTTCCTGGAGAAGGACTGCATGACCTAATCCTTACTCTTTATACTGGAGAGGTTTACTGGAACTTACTGCTACTAAAGATATCAAGTAAAATTTTGATTTACATGTATGCAGTTTCCCAGTTACGTTGGCTGGTGCCTCTTCATAGCACCCCTTTCCCTGAAACTATCGTTGTGGCAGTAGTTGTAGTCTACTCTAGGCAGGATTCAGAGGAACAAAGATTGGGACTTCATTGTACTGAATGGAAGGAGGTACGTAATACAGAGCACCTAAAGGTGGGGGTCTCTTCGCTTGTTTCTGGATACCAGCAATTGCAAAGCTAACTGGCTTTACAGGAACTAAACAAACCCTTGGAAGTTCAGGTAACAAGCATTCTGATAAGGTGTCCAGGGTCTGTGAAAGGTTACATGTACAGTGTTTTATTCTAAAATCCCGTTTTGTCTGTCATTTTTAATTGCATTAAAATCTCTCCCACTGCAGGAGAGTGCTTTTATCTGTCGTACTTTTTGGTTTTGCTTCCTCACCCAGAGGCATGCTCAAAAAAAGTCAGATTGGTGCTTTGAGTTGTGTTGCCTGACTGTTCCCAGTTCCAGTGGCCAGGTCCATTGTGCCTTTTTTTCTTTTTTTCCCCCTCAGTTGATGCTAGGTCTAGCTCCCCTGTGATCACATGAGTTCCTCACCTTAAAGCATTTCTAAATGCATATAAAAACCTGCATCATTTTGCTAGCTGTGTTTGTCCCAAAGTCACCTTCCTGCCAGAGTTCCACAAGGACAAGAAATCATCAAGGTAATAAGAGCCAATCTATTGAGTTAGCGTTTGTACTGAAGATGACTGATACTCATCTGCTTTGAAATCACTTAAGCATTTGATAGCATTGCAGTTTTCAGCAGAAGGTTCAGTCCCTTACAGCCTATACAGCTGATGATCTATGAAGAGATTCATGCATCTTGCATGTAGCAAGGAATGGATGAAATTTTTCAATTAATACTTCGGAACTTAAGCTTGATTTATTTCATTCTGGATTCTGTACCAAAGTAACACTTTACCAAGAAGTGGAGAGAAAGTGGGGAAGTTCTACATTAGGTGATTATGGAGGAGAAGAATGGCATACCACGTGTGTCACTAACATCTGAGCAGGGAAACGGGCTGATGGGCACCTTGGGGTGTTTGATAGCATTAATAACAAGTGGAGAGGATAACTGGAACCAGCGAAACAGAGGACAGGCAGTTCTTTCACTCAGCATCTGTGTTTTCTCTTTTAATGGTTAGCTAGACATGACAAGGTCTTGAATTTTTCATAGTGGTATAATTAGCTGAGGTTGATGTCTCTCCTTCCACCAGTTACTTCCATTCAGTGATACCAAATACCCAAACCTTGCCTTCATTGGGATTTTCATATCAAACTAGCCCAAAAGCACTACTGTGTAAGGACCCACCACTTTCACCAAGAAATAACTGCAGGGGAATACCTCATGCAGCACATGTTCAAAGTAAATCTGTTCTTAAGAGGTGAGCTATATGGGGAGTTTTGGGCTTCTCCATATATTTCACTCTTCAGTTATGTATTGATAATTAAGACAAGTCACTACCAGCTTGGTTTGAAACCTGGTGTGAACATGATGCAATTTTGTCTCTCTGAAGTCTCCTCCCATTCTGTCTCTCTCAGCCTGGGACCATAAATAGAAACCTATTCCTTGCCCATCCCAAGCTCTTGGCTCGGAGCTGTATTTCTTGGCTTTATTCAGTGGGTTGTTTACGGTACTTAAACCTTGCACCACTCTGTGGGAGGCCCAAAGACTAACTATGGATCTGTGCTGAGCTCAAGCAAACCACGTTATTAAGAGTCTGGTTGCTTACAGGAGAGGAACACCTAGGAACAGCATTCAGTCAGGCTGCCTGTATTTCACCATAGCCATCTGGGAGCTGTCTGAATCCCTCTAAGCTGTTGTTTTTCATGGCCACACGTATGTCAGCAGAAAGACTAGGTGGTCTGTTGAGGTGAGGCCTCAAGTCTGGTAATAGGGCAAGGAGAGTTCAGAGGTCTGCTTCTGTGCTACCACATTATTAGACAGCAGTGACTTGGCCTGCTCAGCACTGGTTTGCTCCTTAGCATGAGGTATTTTTGGTAGTAGGAAGCACTGAGACTTGGCTACGGTAGCCTTGTTTCTGAAAAACTTGATCCTGTTCCAATCATGTCAGCAAAATAGGAAACCCACTCGCTGCTGTGTTATCAATTTTGTTTCCTCGTTAAGGCAGAAAGCCTCCCACTAACAAGCTGGTTGAAGTTCTTACAGTCTAGTGTGTAAGGTGATGTACATTTGGAGGATTCAGTGGGAAATGCCAGTTACACCAGGAGCCACCAGTTGTTACGTGACAGCCTATTTCCTACACTCTGAGTTGACCAGTGCCTATTCTTTGGTAGTCTTTGAAGCTAGCACATAAAATAAGTCTTTGTGTAAAGTAATAGTGTGGATATTTATATGGATATTTAGTTTGAAAACCCCAAGTGGAAATAGAGTAAAAGATGTGGTACGTACAGGGGTCTTGGTGACCTTATTAAAGTGTCCCTTTGTATTAAAATATATATATATATATGTACACACACACCCACACAGTATTGTTTTTGGTGTAAAATAATACATCAAATTGACACTGTATGTAATAATCAGCATTTACCCTATAACCCTTTCTTTGTCTCTCTTCCTTCTATTGAAAAACCAGTCACTTTGGGCTGCTGCCAGCAGCCCCAGATCCTTTCCAGGGCTGTATTGCTCTTTGCACGTTCTTTTGTTTGATGAAGAAACATTGACAGTGGGTTCATAAATTCAAAATGGAGCAAGTTTTTTTTTTTTTTTTTTTAGAAGCTGCTTGAAAAAGCAGCTACTTCAAAGTAGTGTAGTCAGCAAGATTTCCTTGTACTTAACTTTTCCCCCATTGCTGGAAAAAAAAATAGAGAAATACTTCAAAAGGGATGATTTAAGTGGTACAGGAAGGGTAACCACTCTCAGGAAACAGCTTTGAAGGGCACCACAGGGAATAGTCTGAAGAGCTGTTCTGCTTGAAAGGTTGCTTCTTCCACTGAGGAAGCTGAGCGTACCAGGACGAAGAGCCTGGCTCGTCCACTGACAGCTAAGGGAATAGGAACAGGAAGCTTGTTGTGGTGGATGCAGATGTCAAGGTAACAGCCTACAGGGTAGAATAACTGTCTAGGAAATCAATTGTAGAAGAAATAGCGCTTATCCAGAGGTTAGGAAGCAGCCTGAATTTACTCTGCCTGGGTGCACATGACAGGACCTTACAGACATCCAGGCACTGTGCAGGGACACCCTTGTCCTTCCCACGCCACTGGTGGCACCAGCTGATGGCCATCGGGAGCTCGTTAACAGGCCTGACAGTCACAGGGCACCAACACTCTGAGGGGGGCTAAAGGTAACATGTTCAATGCACTGGTTTGCAAGCTACACTTTTAATCTAACTCAGCTTTACCCTAATCCTTCATTGTTCCAGAGATATCGGTTACTCATCTGATATATTTTAACTAACAAGCAAATTGGTTGTTACCTTGCTTAGTTATTACAGCTAATACTAATTGACATTTGCTGATGCCATTGCAGACCCACCTGGAAAGTTTGTTTGCTGCAAAGCTCATCTCCATTTTTCTCAGGCTATGCTGCCTTTCCCTACAAATTCTACCTATTCTTCGTGTATCAACAGATACACTAAGACTGCTTGAAATACCAGTGTGACTGAAGGCATCCAGAGCACATAAAAGAGAATAGAAAACAAACTGCAAGAGAAAAACAAATGGGGAAAAAGATAGCCTAGAGACTCCTAAGTAAACCTGAGTATTGGGTAGCATGCTGCAAGTTTCACCAACCCTCATTTTGGAGGAGAAGGAGGAAAGGTCACCCAGTTGTCCGAACTTCTGGAAGACAATGGCATGTTCCTGTCCGAAGGTATTTCCTTAGGCTATGTTTTTCCACTTACATTAGGTGATGGTGGAGGCACAAAATTCTTGGTACAGGCCACACAGGGAGAAGTAACTCCTTGTCACCACAGCACATCTGTGGGTTTTTGTTTTTTTTTTGGAATGCCTTTTTCTCATTCACAGCCTTGCACAACACAAACGCTTATAACAAACCCGGTTGCTCGTTTCTTACCTTTAGTCAAAGCTCTGTCCTCCTCACATGCTGTGGCTGCCTTTCTCGCGTAGCAGTGGAGTTTGCAGATTTAGAGATGCTGGTGGGCTGCAACAGCCTCTCTCCCCTTCCCAGAGGCCAAACCACTTGCTTCCCCTTCCCTGCTCCCTTTTATACCCCTCTGCAGCCCACCAGCCTCCCAGGTGTGAGACTGCCATGGTGAGTGCTTATTCTTTAACCCTTCCCCCTCCACATGCTAGGAGGAACCTGGCCTGCTGCAAACCATACAAATGTAGCTAGAAAACCAAGTCTTTTAAAGAATTCATCAAAGAGAGCTTAGGTTTTTGAAAGGTAATTGATGGCATCCTTTCACAGAGCTGACCTGAACACTATTAAATCGTTAAATGTGCAGCTCAGCCTGGGCATACTGTACAGCTCTTGCTTTCGGTTTCTTTCTGAAATCCTAAAATATGTAACAGTTTACTCTTTCATTGCTCATACAGCTCCTAGATTTATATTTTCATTCATGTTGTTTCCTGTTGATTCATAAATAGTGGCATTTATGTGGAGTGGAAAAATGAATCAATCTGGGCGGTCCTCGTAATGGGTGATCTGTTTTGTAATTTGTGCAAAGGAACTTCTCCAAGGAAACGATTTATTTTATTCCAAACACTTTGTTGCCTAACTCTTAGCGGCACAATATTCTGTCTATAGCTCATCTCAAAAGCGTTTCAACTCGCAGCCCGGTCCCCACATCCTTTGTTTGTTCAGCGTTTCGTGGGAAGCTCCACCCTTACTTCCAGCTGGTAACCCAGTAACCCGCAGCTCGATTTCCCTAGTTTTTCCTCACCCGCTCGGCAGCGCTTGCTTTTCCATTGGCCACCAGTGCTGCGAGCACCGATCGCCTGCACGTGGTGGCGTTTGTGCGGGCACTCCGGGACTTCTCGTGTCAGCCTTCTGCCTGCTGTGAGGCGCAGCATGATCGTGGGGACCGTCCTGTTCCAGTCTAGCAGCTATGGCAAAGAGAGCAAGCTGCTCTGCTGCCTTGGCGATGAAGCCTCTGAGCCTGGTGTGTCGAGTTTCACAGGTAGGACACATAGGGATGTCACGCTGTGCCATCCCTTTCCTGCAGTACTCGGCGTGCTTAAAGGAGGACGTGGGGCCTTTCAAGTCTTTGTCTTGTAGTACAAGACTGGGTGCAGGCAGGACTGAGGTTGCCTGCTTTTATCCAGGTTTGAGGATTATTTGAAATACTCTGCTTTTATGAGCAGTTACAGAATCAGTATTTCAGAACAAAAAAAGACTACCAGCACCTGATGTGGTTCTGAAGTTGAAGATTTAGCATTTACTAGACTTGCCCTGCTCTTGAGTTGAAGAGATTGGTAACAGTAGCCTCCGTGGCAGAGGGTGGGAGACAAAACGCCTCTTACGTGTTGGCTGAATAGGAAAAGCGTTCGTGTCTGGAGAGAAGCAATTTGTATTGTGGGAATACAGAAAAGGAAGGAGGTGGGTGAAGCATAACATCCTTGCTTGATCATGCATTTCTTACTTTGCGCTAAATGATGATGTAAGTTTCCAATTGTCTAGGAAATGAAAGTGGTCACATATGATTTATGGTTAGGCTTCCAAAGGAGCTGGTACAGAACAGGACTTCCCAGCTCATTTCCTCACTGGGTGTGAATAGAGCTCACAGACTGTTTGGTTTGAAGGGCATCATTTGTGATATGCTTCGCTTATCTTGGTTTCCTCATTGAGGTCTATGCGATTATCACATTTAACTCTTTCTTATCCTTGCATATTGGATGGTAGAGATCCCACGCTGTATGAGCAGCACAGGTTATTTCTTAATAGCAACCTGCAACAGGTACTCCTGTATCCCGGGAAATGCCCCTTCAGTTGATACTGGTTTACCTTACTGCTACTTAGGCAGCTGAGTCACTCTAAAAATGAGAGTTCGGGAAGTTAGTGAGACATCAACTCTTAAAAGCAGTTGATTTTTAGGTAATGTGATTTCTAGGTAAGCGCTGTAGCTAAGTGATTGAAGCTCCTCATCAAACATTAACTTCTGCAGGCTTTTTCTGTACATGACGTGGGTGTTGAGAACACGTACCAACCTCCCAGGCATTCCCAAGGAAGTGGTGGAAGTCCCACATCTGCTTTGAATCCCGGCTGGCAGTCCAGCACAGCACCACAAATGGTTTCATGTGGGCAGAGCTGCTCGGCGCTGAGCAGCAGGTGCCATTTCTGCCAGTTTTGCCTTGGCTGAAGTGCCTGGTGCTGGGCTGGCCGGGGGATTTGCTGCAGCAGCTTGGGAGCGGGGCTGACATGGCGCTTGCCACTGAGTACACAGCTAAATGCTTAGCTCTGTGCTTCTGTTTAGAGGAGGGTTGGATGTTCCTGAGCTGCTGTGGCTCAAAAAAGAAAAACTATACATTGGTTATGCAATAAAGCACAGAATCACAGAATCACAGAATTTTCTAGGTTGGAAGAGACCTCAAGGTCATCGAGTCCAACCTCCAACCTAACGCTAACAGCCCTCCACTAAACCATATCCCTAAGCTCTACATCTAAACGTCTTTTGAAGACTTCCAGGGATGATGACTCCACCACTTCCCTGGGCAGCCTGTTCCAATGCCTCACAACCCTTTCTGTAAAGAAGTTCTTCCTAACATCTAACCTAAAACTCCCCTGGCTCAACTTAAGCCCATTCCCCCTCGTCCTGTCACCAGGCACGTGGGAGAACAGGCCAACCCCCACCTCTCTACAGCCTCCTTTAAGGTATCTGTAAAGAGCAATAAGGTCACCCCTGAGCCTCCTCTTCTCCAGGCTGAACAAGCCCAGCTCCCTCAGCCGCTCCTCGTAGGACTTGTTCTCCAGGCCCCTCACCAGCTTCGTCGCCCTTCTCTGCACCCGCTCAAGCACCTCAATGTCCTTCTTGTAGCGAGGGGCCCAAAACTGAACACAGTACTCGAGGAGCAAATGCATATATTTTTGGTTAAGGCCTTCGCCGTTTCAGCAAATGTATAATTGAAAGTAGGAAGTTATTCAAACACCATTAAGGTATTCTGGAGCTGAAAGGTCAGGATATTTTTTTTGGAAACACTGCCAGCTTTTGTGTTTGCTGCTTATGGCTAGCAGAGACATAACTCAGCTCTTCTGGATAGCAGACTTGCTGAGTGACTTAGCTTAAGGCACCAAACCCCTCTCTTTTTCTAACACAAGTCATTGGAGGCATGTAAAGAATATCTTATTTAATGAACATGTGTTTGTACTCCCTAAAGAGAGCTGGATTTAGGAACCACTGTTCTTTTCTCTTGCCATTTCATCTGTTCCTGATGCTTAATAACTGCATATGCACACACCCAGCCCTAAAAAAAAAAAAAGGAACAGTAGGTTGGCAGCCACGCTGTGTGTAGGTAGCAGGGCAGGCACTGGTATTTTTTCTCTTCTCCATGAGAGCACCAGTCCTCCTAGACTCTTTGTCTGATAGGTTAGTATGTTGTAAAACTAACTGCAGTTGATAGCTAGCAACAAGAAGCGTGTTTAAGTACTGCATCTGCAGAAACTGAAATTAAAGAAGGGATATTTTGGTAGCTTAGTCTCTGGTCACTTCTGTTCTTGGTAGGAGAACCTTGATAGATGCTACTTTGGCAAGGCTGGGAGGCAAGAGTTCAGAAATTGCACGATGAGCGGGTTACGCCAGCAGTATAACCCCGAGTGATTACCAGAAATGCAGTCAAAAGCCACTTAGCGATGTGTTTAAGAACAAGCCAGAACAAACCTCAGCCATCTCCTTTCTCACGTACATATAATATAGCTTAAAAAAATTGAACGTGGACTCTGGGAAACACCCTTGACGTTATAGTTTTCCAGGCTTGAGCTCTGTCACGCGCACAGATTTGGCCTGTGTTTGCCTATTGCTTGGCTTAGGCCTCTTCCTGTTTTGTGTCTCACCGACTTCCCAGTTTTCCTCTCCTGCGTTGCATTTGGGCTCTTTGTTCTCTTACGGTGCCTTACAGACTAGTTATCGCTCACAAATGTAGATCTCATGAGAACGTGTGTGTAGGGGCTGTAGTTACATGCACATGTCCTCCTGTAGTGGTCTGCTTAAAAACATCCTGTGCCTGACTTCCCAGACCCACAGAAATGGGCCAAGCCTGTTTGTAATATGGTTTCAAACCCAAGTTCAACAAGAGGCTGTGGGGCAGGAACGTATGTCAGTTGTGCCTTCAGAGGAAATAGTTATTACTTCGTTACCCTTTCATGTTTTTGCCCCCTTGAGCACCCCACATGTACGAAACTACATCTTGGCTCTTCCTTGTGTCCTAACATTGAAATTGAATGGGCTACATGTTCCTGGAAAATCCCACTATGAATTAGAAAGCCAATGATGGTCTTGACGCTTTCTTTTTTTTTTTTTTTTTTTAACTACAGTACAACCAGTAAGTTTTGCTTTTTACTTTAGTTCTTTACAAAACCTTGTATATTTGGATTACTTTTCATCCTCACAGGAACTTTTTTTTTTTTTTTTTTTACTTTTGTCTGTAAAACACGTTCAAGACTGATTCTTCTTCCCACTCCCTTCTTACTAACAAGTATGCATCCATTTTAATTTGAAACAGAAAAACAGAATTGCCTTGGAACACTGTTGCTAAATGCTTAGCATCATCCTCAGTACTTTCTGCCCTGTCTGCTTTCCACCTTCTTATTTGCATAGTCTTGAAATGTATCACAAATCACTGTCATTCCTACTCATACTGAATCAGTTACTATTGCATATTATGTGTCATAATTCAGTCTGCCTTACCTCTATTTCTAATGTTGCTTTCAAATCCAAGCCACAGAAACAACAAAGATGACAAACACGACATTTCTGTCTTGAAAAGGATTCCTTCACTACTTCACATCGAAAAAGCACTTTTAATTTCTCCTCCATTGTTCTGTCTGTGAATACCTAAAAGCTTTTAATTACATGTGTATGTAATTAAAATAATAGAATAAATATTTAGTATAAACATTTTGTACGCAGCTTGCTATTTACTATCTATGAAGCTAATCATCTTCTCTAGTCTCCTTTTAGCACTAACCTCTGATCTAAGACGTGCACGCGTTGTGCTCCCTTTCCATAAAGGGCTTATTGTGCAGTAGGAGCTTTGCTCTGCTGCACACTGGGTTTTGATTTACTTACAGTTGCACACAAAGTAATTTCCTCTTTTGTCCTTTCTTCAGAGGCCCTGCACCGCCCCTATGGTTGCGATGTTGAACCCCAGGCACTGAACGAAGCCATCAGGTGGAGCTCCAAGGAGAACCTGCTTGGAGCCACTGAGAGCGATCCCAACCTCTTTGTTGCACTTTATGATTTTGTAGCAAGCGGTGACAACACGCTCAGTATCACCAAAGGTAAGGCTCGAATCACACGGCAGCTACTAGGCTGTAAACTTAGCAAGAGAAAATAGAAAGCAGAATTCCTCTTCTGTTGTTCCGTTTAACAGAACGAGTGCAGCTAGAGAAGGTTGCTCTCTAAACTGATGGATTAAAAGCACGCTCCCTCTCTCACTTGTGTTGGAGCGACACCTGTTGGGCAGTTCTAGTACAGATACAGCTTCGTATAATACCAATCTATCGCAGCTACATCCAGGCTCCCCAGATCACTAGTCACATGAGACACCTATTTTGGGAAAACCTTTACATTACTGGCAAAAATAGAATTCAGCACTTTCAGTTGGAGCAAAATCAAGAATTAAGAATGGCACAGAGATTTTCTGTTTCTGTTCAGTATGTATATAAGAATATGCCCTGCTGCACAACTGGTAAAAAATGAAATGCCATTTTTATATCTGTATTTATATAAATTATTTATTAAATGCCATTAAGATGGACACAAACCTCATCCCTCCAAAAAAAAAACAAACAGCTTTCTAGTCCAGAAACATGGACTGCAGGAAGGTTTTTGAGTTGATCATTCACACTGTAGTACTAATTTAGGAACAGTGCATAAGGAGTTCTGTCTGAAACTTTACATTATAAACCCTTTATATATAGCAATTTAGTTACAAAATCATTGCTGCAGACTTTTATTTGTTAGCTACAAACCCAGGCTTAGAGAGACATTCCCTGTCAGCCCACTCGATGAGACCCAGTAGATTGTATCGTGCTTACTCTGCTTTTTTCCTTCTGCTCATAGGTGAGAAGTTGCGAGTCCTGGGTTACAACCAGAACGGTGAATGGAGCGAGGTACGTTCGAAGAATGGGCAGGGCTGGGTACCAAGCAACTACATCACACCAGTGAACAGCCTGGAAAAACATTCATGGTACCATGGGCCGGTGTCACGCAGTGCAGCAGAGTATCTGCTGAGCAGTCTCATCAACGGCAGCTTCCTGGTTCGTGAAAGCGAGAGCAGCCCCGGGCAGCTATCCATCTCGCTCAGGTACGAGGGACGCGTTTACCACTACAGGATCAATACCACCTCAGATGGAAAGGTAAGGATTTCTGGACAATGCTGTGCGGAAAGGAAATAAAAATATTAAGAGGTGGTGCAGAATCGCAAGTTGCAGGCTGTTAGTTAAAGAAGGAGTGTGTGTGAGAAAGGCCCGCTGGCTTATTAGTATAAAAAAAAGAACCTTCTATGCCAAGAGGTTGGTTGTAACACCGAATACCACTTTGGAAGGACTGCAAACTGCACTTTTCTGGCTGAAATAGCAGCTGGGGAGCAAAGCGGTTGTGTTTTTGTTTTGATGTGGTGATACCTTTCTACTGGTCTTCTTAGAACAAGCAGAGTTTTGGTGAGTCAGCAGTTTTAACCCTGATCAAATGGCAGTATTCTGTGCTGAGAGATGTAGAAACTGGACTCAGGTGTGGCTACAAGAATTCTGGTTTCTAGTCCTGTAAAACACAAAGCAGGAGTCAGCAGTGCTCTAGCCTCCCTTATATTTTGTTTCCTTCTGCAAGTAAAAGTCCTGCGGAGGGAGATACATTTTCCCAAACAAACTGAGAACAAATATTCTAAAATCTGGCTCTATTACTTTGTTTTTAACCTGTGAGAATGTCTTTACTGTACCTGTTTTCCAGTGTTACTGGAAGTTCTCAGCTGTCTTCAACTAAATAGATTCCTGGACCTTTCTTAACAGGTTTATGTGACAGCAGAGAGCCGTTTCAGCACACTAGCTGAGCTAGTGCACCATCACTCAACAGTAGCTGATGGCCTGGTGACAACTTTGCATTACCCAGCACCTAAGTGCAATAAGCCCACTGTCTATGGAGTGTCCCCCATCCACGACAAGTGGGAGATGGAGCGGACTGACATCACCATGAAGCACAAACTTGGGGGTGGGCAGTATGGCGAGGTGTACGTTGGTGTCTGGAAGAGATACAATCTCACGGTTG
Organism: Aythya ferina; assembly: GCF_964211825.1. Classification (NCBI taxonomy): domain Eukaryota; kingdom Metazoa; phylum Chordata; class Aves; order Anseriformes; family Anatidae; genus Aythya; species Aythya ferina. The sequence goes on from NC_140304.1 coordinate 12,883,436, forward strand.
CTGTGAAGACATTAAAGGTGAGTTTTCAGATTGTTGTGCACTGTTCATTTAGTAACCTCTTATGATAAGGAGGTTGTCGCATTCTCAATTATACCACCTAATGATACAAATATATGAAAATGGAGTGTACTGGTCTGCATAAATTCCATACTTGAGGGTTGCTCAAGCTAAGTTAGCTTGTCAAACTTGCAGCAATGCATGTGGCTTAAAAGCAATTTGGAATTTGGTCCAGCAAGTGCCTGCAGGAACTGCATGGCCAAGTCAGATCTGTAGAAATGGTTACCCACATGTCCACTTCCCTTCCCTCAGAAGAGCTGTGGAAGCTGGTGGTGGAAGTATGTTGTACCTCTCCCTTACTTCTGGAAAAAATCAGCATCTCCATTTATATTAATTTTCAAAGTCTTCTGTTTGTTTGAACATCACCATTGTTGAATGTTAACCTTCTAGGTACCCCCTAAGTAAGGGAGATTGCAAGCTTAATTTTTATAGCTAGACAGGCAAACTAAGTCAGTGACTCCTAGAGTCATCCCCTTATTAGCCACAGCTGCTTTGGTAGCCCCAGTGGCTACCTGCTAGGTAGAGTCTAACACTTTCTGGGTAGTGCAGATTTCTCATTTGACCATGCTGCAGGCTAGCTTTTCAGGGGTGTTAAAGACCCTTTTTTGCTTTTGTAAAAGGCAAAACAGCAGAACAGAGATAAGAATTATTTATATTCAGCTAAAATATGTAGTGTTAAGCAGACCTTGGTCATGAAGATTAATCTTCCCTTTTCTATTCGTCTAGGAAGATACCATGGAGGTGGAAGAGTTCTTGAAAGAAGCTGCTGTGATGAAGGAAATCAAGCACCCAAATCTAGTGCAGTTATTAGGTTAGTGAAATACCTTGGTCTTTATATTCTTACTCAGACTTCTGCCAAAATGAAATTCCTCTCCTTTAAAAGGAGTGGCAGACTTTATGTATTTATATAACTTTTTGAATGAAGTCAGGTTATGAGGTGATATTTTTATAGCTTACTCCTTTGTGTAGTATTGAGACACTAATTTTAAATAAATCATCAAATATGGTCACTTACATTAGTAAGCAACTTTGCTGCTGATGCATGACTGTGCATTATATAAAGTTTGCAGTATCAGTCTCCTGTCAGATTGTACCCTTGCCTTTAGCCATTCTCCAGGATTCAGAAATCAGTGAAATTAGATTTTTTTTTCTACTTAGTTAACTAAGATTTATAAAATTATTTTCCATTAGTTATTTTTCTGATAGAACAGAACAAGAAAACCAAAAGTTAAAAAAAAATACAATAGAAATACAACAAATACTGTTCTTTGTAATTCTCAACTCAGAGACATTTATAGAAAAAGCTGCAGTGAGTAGAAGCAATCAATCTGTAACTGAACAGAAGACAGCCAGATCACTACTGCTGCAAGGGACCATCGTGTTACCACCAAATAAGTACATGAGATCAAGGCAGTGGAGACGCAAGTCAGATCAAACAGCACATGAGTGGAAGAAAGCTGCAGGCTTTTCAGTTTGGCTGTGCCCTGTTTATCTCACTGGCACATGCATGATACGATGATCACTAATACATAGTCTGCATAGCTGTTAATTCTACGTGTACAAAGATTATTAAGGGGACACATTAAACCGTCACTAGTGTTTGGTTCCGTCTGGACTTTTGCTGCTTTCAGGAGCAAAGCTGTCAAGCCAAGCCTAGGATAAAAGGAGAAATGTGAAGAATGTGAAGGATTTTAATAATGTCACCTATTCTATGCCCATTTAAAAAAAAAAAAAAAAAAGGACACAGATGAAGCGTCTGCCTAGCCCTGTCTGGTTCCAGCAGTAGACACGAAAAAGATTGCTCATCAGAGATGCATTTTTGCTCTTTCTGATATGCAGTGTAGTCATGTTTTACTACTGAATGTGGATAACAGTATCAGCAGGAATCCAGCAGTGCTGCAGTGGGAGTTCACAGATTTGACATGAGTATCCTGTTGCCCTCCTCCTCCACTAATACATACTTTGTACATGATTGCAATGACTGTAGCAAGGAGTCATCTGAGGAATGTGTGAGAATGCTGCTTCAGGAGCAGGTCCCACCGTGCTGATGGCTTACCCAGCTAGCACACATGGGAGTGCTTCACATTCCTCTGTAGTGACATTTCAGTCTGGAAAGCTAGCCAGTTGACAGGTACCCACTTCCACTTGGCCACTCTTTAGCTTTAAGAAAGAGGAGGGGGGAAGAAAAGCAAATCATAGGTCTTCAAAATAACTCCAATTTCATTCTGTAACCCTCCAAACAACAGTGTGTGGTAATATTCAATATATATATATATGGTATACATCCTTTATGTACAGTATATAGGAGTAGTGGTGCTTTAACGGGCATGTTTCTCACTATCCAGAAAGTAGATAGCCAGATAAATTCAGTGCTTCTTTCTACTTTAAGTTGGGCTGCATCAATCCAAGTCTTGTAGATGAAAGTCTTTGATTTCCAGAGAAACAATCCTTGGTCCAAAATGCAACGAATGGGTATAACATCAGGACCACCGCTAAGGTAGGGAAGCAATGGCAGCTTCATTCACATGCCCCTTTCTCCTCACTGCCAGGTGTGTGTACCCTGGAGCCACCCTTTTACATTGTGACAGAATACATGCCATATGGGAACCTACTAGACTATTTACGGGAATGCAACCGGGAGGAAGTGAGTGCTGTTGTGTTACTCTATATGGCCACTCAGATCTCCTCTGCTATGGAGTACCTGGAGAAGAAGAACTTCATTCACAGGTGGGTGAAATCACATTAAGCTGGTACAAACTCAGATTGTAATGGTGGACAGGCCACCACCGTGAGGGCCTGGGAATTCTTGCTTTTGGGGAGATTTTTTGCAGAGTTATGTTTTACAGTAGGTCATGTGTTGGCTGTTTTGGTTTTAATGTTGTCTTGCGGTATCTCCTCCCCATGGTTTTCAATCTTGTGCGCATGTGCCTGATGGCTGTGAAAGTTGGTGGTGTCCTGTTCCAATAACCCCGCTCTGGGCAAGACCCTGCCAACCTATCCAGTTGGATGAAGCAGTGCCATGAAGCTGGTACCAGTGTGATGAGCTGCTGCTCTCAGCCTGATCTTCAGAAACATAAACCTCTCATTGTAGCAGCTATCGTTACTGGTAATTTACTGGAAAGAGCCCTAATCCCAGCTTCCAGCTCCTAGGAATACATGCACTCAGTGCCTGACACTGTTTAGAACAGAGCTCACGTTGTCTTTACCTGCTGTGTAAAGGGAGTGCTTCCTCCTGCAGGAGCAGGGGGCAGGCTGTGCTAGTACAGGACTGTATTCAAAAGCCCTGTTCTTGTTCCAGTAAAGGAGTGTGCTTCTTTTCTTTATACAGGGACTTGGCAGCACGGAACTGCTTAGTTGGAGAAAATCATGTGGTGAAGGTGGCCGACTTTGGCTTAAGTCGACTTATGACTGGAGATACATATACAGCTCATGCTGGAGCCAAGTTCCCAATCAAGTGGACTGCTCCTGAGAGCTTGGCCTATAACACCTTCTCAATCAAATCAGATGTGTGGGGTAAGAAAACTCAACTTCAATGTTTCTTTTTTTTTTTTTTCTTTGCTAGCCTAAAGAGTAAATTGTGTTCTGGCCTGGGCAAAAACACATGGGGAGGCGCACGCCAGGCCACAGCTTCACAAATCAATAGGGTTTTTAGTGTGTGCTGTCTTCACCTAGGCTGACCTGAAGCATCTGCATCAAAGAGATTCTGCCTCAAACTGCAGTAAAGGCCAAAATATAACAAGCAACATAGGAGGTGGGCAGTCTTATGACCAGGAATTTTGTTTTCCTCCTTTTGCAGCCTTTGGGGTGCTGTTATGGGAAATTGCTACCTATGGGATGTCACCGTACCCAGGCATTGACCTCTCTCAGGTGTATGATCTGCTGGAAAAGGGCTATCGGATGGAACAACCGGAGGGGTGCCCTCCAAAGGTTTACGAATTGATGAGGGCATGTGAGTATCTTCTTCCAGTTTGGGGAACAAAGCCTGGGAGGGATGGGTGAAATCTGTGGTTAACTCTAAATCCTTGCTTATGTGCCATTTTGTTAGCTAACATGGAAAAGTCCCTGTCACCTGACACGTACCTGGTCACTGATGTAAAATGAGTCTGGTCTCCAAGGAACAAGAACTCTCAAAAACTGTCATCTCTGATTACAGCTGGATAGCATTTTGTGGCAAATTGTACTGTCCTTTTGTGAGCAGGACTCTTACAATGGAATCCCCAAAAAAGAAAGAAATTGAGTTCTCCGCAAACATAACAGCTCTGCAGGAGACAAGGAGTTGACATGGTTGCACAAAATACATCCTCCAAGTGTGTTGCTTAGTATTTGCCACAAAAAGCTCTCTGATGCTGCATAACAAATGTAAACTGTATTAATAAAAGAATAAAAAATCATCTCCTACCTGCTGCAGGCAGTGAGCCTTAATCTGCGCTCTCCCACTGCAGGTTGGAAGTGGAACCCGCCTGACCGACCTTCCTTTGCTGAGACCCACCAGGCCTTTGAAACCATGTTCCACGACTCGAGCATCTCGGAGGGTGAGAGCCCCTGTTGCTTGGTTTCTGAAACAGGAGAAGAGTTTAATCCCCTGGAGCGCTCTTACGCACAGGCTCTTAATGCTCATCTCCTAGCTCTGGAGGCTGCAGTGAGGCTTCATCCCTTACTTCCTTTGTTATCCATAAGTCTGTCAATACATGCTCTTACATTCTGCAGAAATACTGAATAACATTTAGACACTTCAATACAGAGACAGCATATTAATTAATTTGAGCAGCCAGATAACACAGTTCATTTAAGGAATATTGTCTCTTCTATTAGAGGAAGCCTCTTATTTCCCAGACTAGAGAGAAAGGAATAGTGAGTGAGAGAAAAAGGTGCATGCATATCACAGTCTATTTTTGACTGCAGAATTTAGGTCATGCAGTAGTATTCTACCAGCTTTCATTTTTAAAAAAAATAAATCTGCCTTAACCTCTGCATTTTCTACCTAGCTACTTTTAGCAGTGAATCTGCAATGAAACTTTCAAATCTAGTCAACTAGGAGATAAATATAAGTGAGAAGTGTGATAGTAAGCAGCAGACAAGCACAACTGTCTGAACAGCTCAAATTTGAAATTAAATATGAAGCCCATCCATCCACTGCCTTGCTACCAAAAAACACAAGGGGAAATTCTACCAGGGAGGATCTATAATAGGCACATGAAGTGGCCTACACAAATGATAACCTGGGGGTGGCCAGGAGGTGTCTTTTTTTTTTTTTTTTAATCACATACCTTGTGTTAATGTTGGGAAGGAAACATGCAGTCTTCACTTCCAATAGGCAGGTGCAGTGCTTTGTTTCTGACAAAGCAGCTTAGGTCCAGATGCAGAGAGGACTCAACCTGGAGGGGATCAACACCAGGCACCTTAATTAGAAACAGAAGTAAATGTATCCAGCATGACCTTTAGCTCTTGGGCCACCTTAACCCAGCATATAGGTCATACAGATCCTACCACCATTTCTGGCTGAATTTATAAAGATGGGAGTTTGAAGTCATTATGTAAAACATCACTTACCCTAAACACCTCTGGACTGGAATAAAAAACTAAGTTTATAAACTGCTTCTTCTCTCAGCCATGTATCTCTTCGTGCTGCTCTGGGTCTGCAGTAAAGACCCGTATTTGCTTTTCCTCCTCTTCTGCTGGTCTTTGTTCCAACGATTCTGCTTGCTTTTTCCCCTTGCAGAGGTAGCAGAAGAGCTCGGAAGAACGGCCTCCTCCTCCTCCATAGTTCCTTACTTGCCCCGGTTGCCCATGCTTCCCTCCAAGACTAGAACACTGAAGAAACAGGCAGAGAACAAGGAGAACATTGAAGGAACACAAGATACTCTGGAGCATTCGGCTTCCAGCTCAGCACCAGGTATGAGCACAAGGACGGTTGCACTGAGGCCATGTGGGTAGACTTGCTCCTGTTGTGAAATACCAAACAGGAGAGAACAGAACATCCACCAGCTGGAGATCTGCAACCCAGTATCCCGGCTTGTAAAATTTCATGTTCCAGTCAAGATATGATCACGTGCTTTGGCTTTTTTCAGTTTGCAGCAGGATTTACTGTGGTACTGTGGCAGGAGAGGCAGGGCTGGACACCCCATGGCTGCATTCACTCCTCCTGGATTAGAGAGGTGGAGAGGTCAGAACGATGGAAGATTTGCTGAGAGACAAGATGACTCGTGGGAAATCAGCATGGCTTTGTTCTTTGGTAGCACAGAGTGGGAGCTCTTGTCACAGTACAGCTGTCACTTCTCATTCTAGAGAAGGCAGAGACTACTCTTGAGAGCTAAGATGAGCCCACATCTGTACAGGCACAATTCAGACTTCTCTGTTCTGCTCTCAGGTTGTGGAGCAAAGAACCAAAATCTGGAACCAACATATTGCAGGCTGGTGCCTTGAGCAGCTGTGTCATTAGGGCTGTTTGCCAGCCCACTCCTTTGCAAGCAAATAGAAAATGCTGCATCTTTTTCAGTGGTTTTCTGGTAAAGCCCATTGTATTATTTTCTTTTAAGTTTGGTTTTGCTGTATTTTTAAGATGACAGCTTCCAAAGTAAACTTGACAATGCAACAAGAGATTGTATTTTATACTTGCTTTATACTTACTGTCTTTTATACTTACTTTATATTTGGGAAGGAGAAAAAACTACAGGAAATGGGTAAGAAACTGGGGAGAAAGAGCCAATTCACTTTCTCTTAACGTCTCTCCTAAGTAGTCTCCCCGGTGTAGACAACAGACAAGTCATGCAAGCAGAATGGAATGAATAAAATCAAAAGCAGATCAGCCTTGCACAAAAATAAAAGTGCTAACTTCCTCTCGCAGTCTGTCTCTGCAGATCCCAGGCAACTGTCTGCCAGGCCTTTACAGCCCACTGCAGGACAGGGGGGTGGAAATGGAAATAGATTTTGAAGAGTCACGCTTGTTTCTTCTGTCTAGGTTTTATCAGAAGCACACAGCCGACAAGTGGGTCTCCCGCACTGCCTCGCAAGCAGAGGGACAAGTCACCCAGCAGCCTGCTGGAGGATGCCAAAGAGACCACTTTCACCAGGGACAGAAAAGGTGGCTTCTTCAGCTCCTTCATGAAGAAGAGGAATGCTCCCACACCTCCCAAGCGCAGCAGTTCCTTCCGGGAGATGGAGAATCAGCCCCACAAGAAGTACGAGCTAACGGGTAACTTCTCATCTGTTGCTTCCTTGCAGCACGTGGATGGGTTCGCTTTTGCTCCCACGCAGCAGGACGCGAGCGTGGCACCACCCAAGTGCTACGGTGGGAGCTTTGCGCAGAGGACCTTCTACAACGACGATGGCACTGGTACCAGCAGTGGTGGGGGCATAAGCACTGGTGGTGGGTGGTCAGGCATCACAGGTTTCTTTACACCACGGTTGATTAAAAAGACACTGGGTTTACGACCAGGAAAACCTACCGGCAGTGAAGAAACTTCAAAGCCTTTTCCAAGGTCAAACTCCACATCTTCCATGTCCTCAGGGCTTCCAGAGCAGGATAGGATGGCAATGACCCTTCCCAGAAATTCCCAGAGGTCAAAAATTCAGCTGGAACGGACAGTGTCCACCTCCTCTCAGCCTGATGAGAGCATGGGGAGGGCCACCGACCTGCTTCCCAAAAAGCTGGAAGAAGGCCCTGCTTTGACCAGAGAAAGACCAAAAGCAAAACTCTTGCCACGGGGTGCCACAGCTCTCCCTTTCCGAACCCCCTCAGGTTTGGAAGAAAAGGAGAGCCCAGGGCTAGCAGCAGCTCCTAAGAGCAAAGAAAAAAACAGTGGCCCAAGGCAAGGGGCCCTTGAAGATGGCGAGAGACCGGGGTGGTCCTCTCCAGTCAAGGCTGCAGCAATACTTCCAACCACTCATAACCACAAAGTGCCAGTCCTAATCTCACCCACTCTAAAACACACTCCAGCAGACGTGCAGCTCATTGGCACAGACTCTCAGGGTAATAAATTTAAGCTCTTATCTGAGCATCAGGTCACTTCTTCCGGCGACAGGGACCGGCCCAGACGGGTAAAACCAAAGTGTGCTCCACCTCCACCACCGGTGATGAGGCTCCTCCAACAGCCAGCTGCTTGCGCAGATGCAGCAGAAGAGCTGAGCAACGGGGCGGGAGCGCAGCACGGACTGGAATCGAGTGAAGGGAGTAAGAAGGCAGCAGCAGCAGCACCTGTTGGTGGAAAAGCCGGGAGGCCTGTGATGCCTCCACCTCAAGTGCCTCTGTCATCGTCTTCCACCTCCCCAGTGAAAATGGCCAACGGCACGGCTGGCACAAAAGTAGCGCTAAGAAAGACCAAACAGGCAGCCGAGAAAATCCCAGCAGACAAAATCAGCAAGGAAGCACTGCTGGAGTGCGCAGACCTCCTCTCGAGTGCCATCGCTGAGCCAACACCAAACAGCCAGCTGGTGGACACAGGGCATCAGCTGTTGGATTACTGCTCAGGCTACGTGGACTGCATCCCACATACACGCAACAAATTTGCCTTCCGGGAAGCCGTGAGCAAACTGGAACTCAGCCTGCAGGAACTGCAGGTGTCCTCAACAGCTGCTAGTGTCCCTGGGGCAAACCCCGTCCTTAATAACTTATTGTCGTGTGTCCAAGAAATCAGCGATGTGGTGCAAAGGTAGCTACTGTCAGTCTGGGTAAGAGACGTACACATGGGGAGGGGGGGAGTTTTTTCTGTACTGATGCTTTCAAAAGGAAAGACTGATACTTGAGTATGTGAAGTACCTCAGATCACTGAGTTCTCCTCACGTTTACAGGTTCATCTCAGAAAATGGGGATGGAGAGGGTAGATTAAAGCTGTAAGGGGCAGAACAGCAGGTGTTTGTCCCTACCTAGTCAGTCTGGTCTGCTTGGTGTGGCGAGGAAAGGAGGATCCTTGCTCCTCCTGTTGAGAGGCAGGAGAACCGATGGCAGGTTCTGCCTGGGAAGGACGGTTTGGGGCTGGTGGCTGGAGTACTGCAGTGGCTGCAGGATCTGCCCAGTCCACACTACCGCGTGCTGCGGCCCCTGACACCATGCAGAAAGGCGCAGGGGTGCTGGTGGTGCCAGGGGCTGAGCAGCTCTGCAGGAGGGTGTGTGTGGCTGGGGCAAGGTCTGATGCACTGACAGTATTCAGAGCTGCTGCAGGTGGATGCACTAGCCCCAGTGGCGTACTGCCACAGTGCTGTTTGCTGCTGTAATGAGAACTGCAAAATTAGTTAATATATGAACCTATCCCTTTTCCTTCCTGTCCACCTCATCCACCACGTGTGTGTCTTCGTTGTAGCTGAACGTCAGGAGTGCTGGGCAGACTTACCACTGGAGTTACCCCCACCCCACCTTCACTCAGTTGATTCCTATTTCTAGTGGTCTATAGCATGGGTGCCGCTTGATAGTTGTGTGTGAGTAGTTTGGGGCTCTTGCACAACTTGCCAGTGTTGTTATTGGGACAGGGTAGGTTGTTTGTTTTTTTTTAAGCTTTAAATTGTTTTTAACTCATTACCAGGTTGACGCCCCAGTTTAGTTTCAGCGCCTTGAGGCCCTGTGGTAGGTGAGGCAACGCTTCTGCCCCAGCAGCCCCTGGCTGGTCTCTGCTCTCCTCCAGCAGCCAGTGCTGTGCAGCCAGAGGCAGGAGCAGCGGGTCTGCCTGCCACCCGCCCTGCACCTCCCGCCGTAGCACAGCCACCTCACCCAGATTTCTGGGGTTGGTGCTTCCTGTTGCTTACCAGGCCTGCAGGCTTCCACCTTCCCATGGCATGGAGGTGACTCTGTATGCCAACGTGTGAGTCACAGCCATCTTTTAAAATTGGTTTATGTATTTTAAAGACTGGACCAGAATCTCATGCTGTGGAGCAGGAACATGCACATAAACTGTGCACTCTGCCTGAAACGTGACAGAAGGTGTTACCGCTCCACTGGGGTATGGTCCCTGCTGTTTGATGCCTACTGACAATCCCAGAATGAAAGCAATCGTGTGGTTGGTTGGCTTCCCTGCTCCTAGTGCTGGCTGTGGACTGCTGGGGGCCTCAGAAAGCTGGCTGTGTGCACACAGCTCCCTGAGATGAAAGTGTACTGGCAAGTAGGAGGACCTCAACTAGTTGTTGGTTTGAGAGGACGCAAACAGGCCTGATACCTGTCTCCAGTACCCGTTACCCTGCATGCTGCTGCTCACTTCACACTATTTGTGATGATAGAGGATCTGGCTTGCTTTGCACCTTAATTTTTTTTTTTTTTTTTTTGCTAAAATGCTTTTTTTTAAAACTTGTTTTTAAAGTGTGACTGTGCTGCTTTTAGTTTGAGCATTTAGAATTGAGCTGGGGCCCAGGTGTGACCGTAGACAGTTGGCACTCCAGTTCTGTCTAGAAGCAATGTCCTGCTGGTGCTCGGAAGTAGGCTGAGCCGTCTCAGCCCACATCCCTGTTTGTTTTCCGTGGAGCATGGTGAGACAGTGGCCTGAAAAGCCTTTAGAAAGGTGCTGGTGTCTGAGAATCCTCACTCTATTACTGGTCTGTGGTAAACAAAGGTGTGTGGCACGACGCGTGAATGCACACCAGTGGAGCAGAATGCGAGGTAAAATGGACTGTGTGAGCTTCACTGTCGGAGTGAGTGAAATAGTGAGGGGAAAAAAACACAACACAAACCAAAACCCTCCATCCTAAGTGACAGGCATTAAAGTGAAGCAGTTGTTCCTGTGGGTCAGTGAGCTGGTACCCAAGTGACAACAAAGGAAAGTCAGGCTGACTAACCCACACTGTACACCAGCCTACCTGATGAAGCCGGCTGTCTCCTCCTGCAGTAGGATTTTCAGCTTGTCCAGGATCTCCTCTGGTCCTTACGCTCCAGCCCGCACGTCAGCGGGGCAGGGGGAGGCTGCGCCAGGCTTCTTCCACCGTGACACTCAGCAGCAAGGCAGAGTACCAAACCGTTATCTTGCAGACTTTACTGAGGGCTTTTGTGGTTTACCTTATCTCTTTCAGTCATCTTTACTGAACCTGGGCATCACTGCACACCAAGCTAACTGCCTTTGGAAAGGTCACCTGCAAAGGGAAGAAGTCTGACGGTGTTGCTTCATGTTGCCTTTTAAACAATCAAGGGAGGCAGGTTGTGTTTGCCTTGGCAGACAATCGTGTGGTTTCATCATTGTACTACTTCCCAGCCTAGTACAAACAGACTGAAACTGAAGTGGTTACTCTCAGGGGAAAGGTATTTTAACCAGAAAAGTGTAAGAATATTAGTCAGTTCTGATGAGTGTTTTGAAAGAAGCTTTTTTTTTTTTTTTTTTTAATACCAGTCTTCCAGAACAACTCCAGCAAAAGTGATAAAATAGCAAACAATTCTTGGAATTTCTAGTTATTAGAACAGATCTTTCAAGCTTTCTTACCCTTTTAAAGCAACTAGTTGTGCCCCGGCAGAGGACTGGTTATCCTCCCCTGGCTATCCATGCTTTCTCTCCAGATGCTGCCTGGTTTCTGACCCCCACCCCCCTAAGGTGGTAGTAGTGGGATGGGGCTGAGGCTGTGCTACTACTACAAGCCGAAGAAGCCACCCGCTTTTAGAGACTCCCAGACCGCTTGAGGCTGGCAGGGACCTCTGGGGCCCACCTGCTCCAACCTCTGCTCAGGCCACCCAGAGCAGGCTGCCCAGGACCATGGCCAGGCAGTCTCTGAAGCTCCCCAGGGACTCCTCAGCCACTTGGAGCAACACAGAAACCCATCCAGTTCTGATCCCTTCAGTGGAGGTAAAACACCTAACAGTGGAATGGGGGGGGATTTGCCGGTCATCACTCCTACAGGGAGCATTTTCTGTGCTGTAGCCAGTTGTCATAGTCACATCAGATAGGTGGATGGTGGCAGAGGTACTGCTGACCTGACACTAATTTTATTATCTCCTAAATAAGAGACTGCAGACTTGCCTCTGCTTCCACTGCCTCTCCCGCCCAATCTTGTTTTATTCCCAAATGAGAATTTCCCCTCGCCCTCTGGAAGGACAGCAAAAGGACGCTACCTGGAAAAGCTTGGTTATGCTGTAGCTCTCATTCAGTCTTTCTTCCTTCCACGTTGTTGCAGGTCCTTTTCCCTCTGCTAGATTTGACTTTGTGTTCAGCCTTGAAGGGCTCCACTGTAGCAGCTTCTCCGTGTTCGCCGTTGCAGTGTGTGTGTAAAGCACCGGAGGGACGGTGAAGCCCTGTTACTGCTCCAGCACAGAGCACCTCTTGCTCTGCTGTTTATGGAGAAGGCAGAAACTCCTGTTGCGTTTCCTTTCTTCACCACTGTGGGAAGGCCTCGTGTGGTAAAGATGCAATCGCAGCCAGGCTCTCTAATTAACTTGCACTAGTATGGACTAGAATATAAAGTAGTCTCCTTTGCAGCAGGGGATGGGATCACGTAGGGCCTGGTAACGGCGAGCACAAAGCATGCGCTCGCGCGGCACTTTCCCTTCCTAGCTCCCGGGGAATTGGCTGACTCAGAGGCGTGGTTCTCCCCCTGCACTGTACCTGAAAAGCAAGCACCTGGCTGGCAGCACTGAGGGTTAATTGTACTGTTCATTAGTGCTGGCAGGGGTGAAGCTGAATTAAGAGCTTTGAGCTTGGAACTGCATCAAACTCAGCAGCTGGGAAAGCGGAGCTGAACGCAGTAGCATACTTGGCGCTGAACGTGGTGGGGAAGGTGGGGGTCTGCCTGCTCCTGGCCTCCTCCCACAGGACACCTCTAACACTGCTTTGTGTCTGTGTGACCCTAACAGCTGCATGTTGGCATCCCAACTGGGGGTACTTACCCTGGAGTTTTATGGCACACTGTTCTCTGCGGGCAGCAGGAACAAAACCCCTCAGCATGGGGCAAGAGCTGCTCCATACCTGCTGTCACCAGAGCAGGCCCAGCAGGCCCTCCCCACCAGGCAGAGGGTGCCCGAGCAGCACGATGGGCTGGGCTGGGGCCTCTGAGGAAACCCGAGGCTGGTGTCTGTGCTGCATACCCAAGGCAGGCCCTCCAGGCAGCTCAGCCTTTTGCTCATTGGCACTCCTGGGCAGCAGCAGCTGGGACAAACACCAACACATGGAGAAGCTGTTGTCGGCAGATGTAACAGAGCACTGCCTTCTCCTTTAAAACCCTTGGTCCAGGCCTGCTGTTCACCAGGAGCTGCCAGAAACCAAGGGGCAGCAGCTGCAGTGTGCTCGGAAACCTCCCGCATCAGCGCGAGCAGCACCATCCAGCAGCTCCTGCACATGGGTGTTTTGCATGGGTGGGCAGCGGGGTGCACTCCGGTCACCTGTAGCATAGAACAAAGCCTGGAGCCTGTTCCCTGGTGGGAGGAAGTAACAGGTTCGGGGGCACCCGGACTTAGCTGCAGTGTCTAGAAAAGAGAAATGTCTGTACCAAAGGAGGTCACGCTTCCAAATGTCTCCGTTGTGCGCAGGGGGTAGAAGCCCGCTCAGCTTGGCATGCTGTTTGTGTCAGTAGTGAACTCACTGAGGGCAGGAATGGATTAAGATGAAACACGTTAATCACCAATCACTCTACCAGTGTTGTCAACTGTTTTTGTTTTTAATTGTTATTGTAATATATTTTGGTTGTTTTTCTAATTTAATTCTCTCACTATCGTCTGACTGTGAACTGCGAACAGTGTTAAACTTGATGTAAATAAGGCCCTTTGAAGGGCCTCTTTGCCTGTCGTTCCACAAAGTTTTGCCAATTTGCATTTTGTTTTAAATAAAGGTTGCAATATTTTATTGGCAAAAAAACCCACTTGACTAGATAATGCTTTATTTTTTAAAAAGAATATTTAAACCTGCAGAGTGGTAGCCTGAAGGCTGTTATTTTGGGTAGAAAAGACAAGCTGACTGCAAACCTGTTAGAAAGAGACGTAATACAATTCTGCCAGGTTGCAAAGGAAAGCATTCACATTGATCTGAGCATGTCATGGAGCAGTCAGAGGAGAGTGGTTCTCACTTAGTTCTCAAACGCGCGCGTGTGACCTGGCACGAGCGCAGGGTCCTGCAGCATCAGTTTGAGAGGTGCCCTCGCTGGTGGCACCACCCCCTCCTTACTCGGTAACAGAACTGCACAGCGTGCCGACTTCAGACCTGCCAGCACTGCCAAAAACTCAATAAAGTGACTTCCTTCCCCCCAACAACTTAGAGCCTGAGTTGTGCCCTGCAGGGGGCCGCAGCCTCCCTCCACCAGCTCACCTTCCCCAGGCACAGCTCCCTCGGCTGTTCCCCCGCCAGCGCTTCAGGACTGACACGTGGCAACACGAGCGCCCACAGGGCAAGTCCCAGAAACACCTGATAAAAGCAGACGCTAGCACAGGCCCTTAGGGTCCAGCCTAGAGTCAAGAGCCCGGTTTAAACCAACTTTGCACAGAGAGAAGCAAGGGGTGAGACAGCAGCCAGCTCATCTTCCTGCCTCAGGCTACGAATCCTCATCCTCCTGCCTCAGGCTTTGAGTCCTTGTTAGGTAACAGCGCCGGCCTGCCCGGAGGGAAACGTGGACTCAAAGTCTGCGGGAGCAGTAAGTGTGTCTGGTCAATCTTTTCCCAGGGTTGTGCTGCTCATTGCTGGCACAACAAAAAGGGTCAAAGCTGAAAATAGCTCAAAGGTCCGCACATGTGGCATTCAGGCAGCTAAAGCCCGTCCTTGGCATGTGCTGATTCACCTCGCTGCCGAGCACAGCTGTGTTGGAAGGGAGTTTTGACCCAGAGGTCACAGAGTGATTCCCGTAACACTGTTGAAATTTTTTGGTCCTGCTGTCAGGTACTTATCACCTGGCAAGTACCCAGACAGCAAACAGCCCCTCGGTGTAGTAATGCTGATACCAGCCAAAAAGCTGCAGCATGCATACCGGGGGAAAAAAGAAAAAAAAATAAATCTTAATCCATCTCTGAAAGAACAGAACTCAACCGCAACCTGTTCTTTCAGCCACCATCCACCTCAACTGCCCTTTGCCCATGAAATGGGAGATTGTCTCGCCCTAAACCAGTTCCTGCAGTGAACCAATCAGGCTCTTTACCAAATTGTTAGAGAAACAATTTCAGCAGCAGCTCACCTCACCCCCACAGCTGCTTCCATAGAATGAAAGACTCCAAGAGAGGGGAGAAAGGGACAGGGCAGGCCAAAGCCTCAGGCTGTGGGTTTTACAGCGCCAGAGACTCTCAGTCATTCTATGCAAAGGTGTCCCTGCCCAAACCATGATCCTGGTACATGTCCCCGAGTGCCACACACCTTGTGAATGCAGGAGAGCAATACAGAAAAACCCTCAAAAGCAGCAAATGTGTTCTGCCCAGTCTGAGAGCTTGCAGAGTGACAAAGCTGCAGCCAGGGAAGAGGCTGTGGCTTCTGCTGGACTCTCTCAACAGGCCCAGGCTGTTCAAGGCCCTCATTACGAGACGACAAACTGAAGACAACCCCTTTCACATGAAACAAAGTCTGGCAGCACAACCAAATCGCTACATCAGGCTAAAAGAAGGAACTTAAAAAAAATACCAGAGGGACTTCAAACACAGCCAAGCACAAGCTGTGCCAGTGCCCCATGAGTAAGGCTGGGCAGGGTGCACAGCCCACCCTGCCGACAGCCCTCAGAGCAACGAGGAGTTAAGTCTCTGCCCCTGTGCAAGTGTTTGGCTGGGTAACCTGCTGCTTGCCTGACCTTGTGCAAGGAGAGCAGCTCCTAGTGTGCAAAACCGCCTTCACCACCGGTATAGTCCCACCTGGTGTTCAAGGAAGGAAGTAATTGATGCGCTGGGATACAGATTTACAGCCCTGTGCAGAGAAAAGCTTCTCCTCTTTGGGGACAAACACCATCGTCCTGGCCACCTCGTCGAGGGCTGCCTCCGTGTACGGCAGGCCCCGGGCCAGGAAGGCGTCCCGTGCACAGAGCTTCACGTGGTGGTACTCCAGGGGCAGGAACGGCACGAAGAAATCGATGAGGTTCTCTTCAAGGAGGTGGCTGCGGGCGTAGCTGTTCTCTGCAGCAAAAAGCAAGACAAAAGCTTCAGCCACCTGGGAGTGGGCACCCCTCTGAGACGAGCTCTGACCTCTCTCACTGCACCCAGCACGTAGCCTGACTGCAGGCCAAGAGAAGCCCAAATTCACTGAGGCACGAGGCTGCTGGTTACAACCCTGCTATTTTCAGGGCTGAAGGGGGCAGAACAACCAATGGCTCCTTTTCTGCAGGCCTCACTGCTGCAGCAGTGCCACGCTTGGGGCCGCACCACACAGATGAAGGGGCACACAGCAGGGTGTGGGGGACACATAAATGCTTGTTCCATGGCACAGATGTTTGTACAGCACAAGACACCTCATAAGTGAGGCCCCAGGGCAGGGTGGAGGGGCAGGTTTGTGGCCTGCTCCTGTGAGCCGGTTTCCTACCTGCGGGCTGCAGCAGCTCCAGCCGCAGCCGCTGCTCCAGGAGCTCCAAGGAGATCTCCTCCCGTGCCCGGCCAGCCCGCCAGAAGTCCAGGGCTACCTCATTGATGGTGTTGCCCCCAATATTGCTGTGGACAGAAGGAAGTCACTCACTCCACCATGCCACCACAGAGAAATCGCTCAGAGGTGCCAGCAGCACCCCCTACAGACAGGCCTCAGCAATTCTGTCCATGACGGGATTCTCTGTGTGGGATTCAACATCTGAAACACTCTCACACAGAGGAATTTCCTCCCAAAAAAGCCCTTTCTACCTTCCATCTTGCCAGCCCAGCCCCTGTGGCAGCTGCTTTCTCCCGCGGGGTGGGACTGGCAGTCAGCAGAACCCCCCATCCCTGTCAGTCCCCTGTCCTGGCCTCTCAGGTGCCGCTTGGCTCCACACCAAACCCTCACCAAGTCACCACAAAGTCCAGGTCAGGGGGCAGAGCACATGGCAGGAGTCCCACTACCAGTAAAGGTCCGGGACTGGGACATCCCCTGCCTCAGGGACAAATCCTCACCACCCTCAGGTGCAGCTGCCTGCTGGGGGACACGGGGTCCTGCCAGCCATCGAGGCTCCCGGGGCAGCAGAACAAAAAAGCTGCCACCACCTCCCCGTGCTGCCTTGCCAGCACAGCTCACCTGCCCCTGCTCCTCCCCGGCCCACGGGAGAAGCACCCTGAGGGCTGAGGGTGACCAGTTCCCTCTGGTCCCCATCGCCCAAACCTGGCCACAGCCGCAGGCCCAGGGCAGCGTCCCAAAGAGTGCTGGGGGAGAGCCACCCCTCCTGTGCCAGGCCGGTGTCACCCTGCCACTGGGTATGATGAAACCCCCCAGATTACACAGTGCTGCAGTTCAAGACACCCTGCTCCCTCTGCTCGGTGACGTGGGGCCTTGGCCCAGTGTCCTGCTGTCCCCACGCCTGCACAGCTTGCCAGGTAGGGCAGGAGGGCAGCTCAGCCCAGCCAGCAGCACGTGCACCCTGCCCAGAGCAGGTGGGAAGGAAGAGCAAGGAGGGAGAAGCTGCCTCCTGTGCCACGGACCTGCCAGAGGCCCACACAGGTAGGACAGACCCGGTCAGCTCTGCAGGCACCAGGCACAGACAGGTCTTCGTGAGCACAGCAGCTGTCCTAGGGAACCACCAAGCTTGGAGGTTAGAGCGTGGAGGTTGGATAACAGGAGTGGGGTAACAAATCCCCTTTGGACAACTGAGCGTGGTTTCGGAACTGAACCTTGTTTTCTGCTCACCTCCAACCTGTGGGAACAGCTCTTGCCAGAACAAGGCTGAAAGCCACAAACCAAAATGAAGGGGGACTGAAGATGCTTGTCTCTCCCGGGCATTTCTCACTGGTTAGTTCAGGCATCTGCCTACCTCACGTCCTGCTGGTGGTATGTGCCACTGCTCCTGGCAGATGTCCGGTCCCACCAAATCCTGGGTGAGGGACAGCACTGGAGCGTGGAGATGCTGACAGACAACCGGTCTCCCTCCGGATGGGCAAGGAGCCACCCTGCATTCCCCACGCTGCAGGATGAGCCGATGCCAGGAGCAGCCCTCAAAGGCTAATGGCACCTCAGTCTGTGGCTAGGGCCAGGCAAGTGGCACCTCCCTGCTCCCAGCTACAAGTGCTGCCTTGCACAACTTCCCACCAAGAGCTGCAGCCCTAACTGTGTTCCCTGCAGTACAGGATCCCCCTGCTCAGCCCTCTAGGGTGCAGGATGAGCAACAACAAGGAACACTGACCATGGAGGCAACCACTCGCTGGAGGAGCCAGTCACCTCTTCTCCCTCCTCTGCAGGCCCGTCCCCTCATACTGCACACCGTGGGGGATGAACTCCACCATTTTGTCCCTCCCCATGTGTTTGGGGCCTCAGAAGTTACCTGAGGAAGAGGAAGATGGACCTCCGGTAATCCACCTGGCCCTTCTTGCCGTCGTGAGCCATGAAGGGTTTGATGGTGTCCAGGAGTCCAAAATGAAGTTTTTCTGCCTCATCAAAGATGAAGAGGGACTGCTTGCAGAGCTGCACAGTCTCGCTTATCTGCTTCTCCAGTTGAACCTGCAGGGCAGCAGGCGGCAGAGTGAAATACCCGGCAGCAGTCGATGGCACAGGGGCTGAGCCTGGATGTGTGGGGACAGTCCTGGCCAGCCCTGCTGTACCACACGGCCACTCGCTCGCTCCCTCCTGCCCAGAGGGACAGGGGAAGAGAATGGGAAGAGCAAGAGAACATGTGGGTCGAGATTAAACTCGTGAAGAAGGGGAAGAGAGAACAAACTGATCAATGCAAAGGCAATCACTCACCACCTCCCACAACTGATGCCTGGTTGGTCTGTGAGCAATGGCATCCTGCCCTACCCCAAAGCCCGCTCCCCTCAGATTTTACTGCTGAGCTTGGTGCTACACAAAATACCCCTCTGGTCGGCTGTCCTGGCTGTACCTCCCCCACAGCTTCTTGCACACCCCCAACCTACTGAGGGAGCAGAGTAGGGAAAAAGGGATAACCTCAATGCTGTGCACACACTGCTCAACTCAAACCACCGTTATTTAACCCTGTTTTACTCATAAATCCAAATACAACGTGGTGTATAGCTGCTAGGGAGAAAGAGAAAACAAACAACTCCATCCCAGCCAGACCATCCCCGTGGTACCATGTTGTTAGCTCTCACCTTGTACGAGTCCACGTACTTGTGATGGGGGAAGTGGAAAAGCGCGATGAACACTCGGACACACTCACTCTTCAGCCCGTCCCGGTACAGGTGACTGGCCACCATCCGGGCCACAAAGTTCTTGCCTGTGCCGGACCAGCCGTGGAAGGAGAGGACCAGAGCCTTCTCCGGCTGTGGGCTCTGCAGGAAGCACCGCACCGCCTGGACGACGACTTCTTTGGCCAAGTGCTGCCCGTGGAGCTGCCCGTTGAGGTCCATTTCGAGCCCTGCAGGAAAGACAGCGAGAGCTCAGCCTTCATCTGCAAGCCCAGTTGCTGTTGCAGGTGGCAGTAAGAGCCCTGCTGGTGGGGCTGCGTGCCCGGGAGGTGTCTGGCCAGGCATTAAGGCTGAGGCAGGCTGCTTACAGAAGCCTGGGCACTGCCTGCGTTGGCCAAGAACTGAAAAAAAAAAATAAAAAATAAAAGAACACGGATCTTCTGCTGACTACTTTTTTCTTTGAAAACTGAGCAGAGTATTTGATGCCTGCAGAGCACTGAGGCCTAAAGGTTTTATTTAGTATTTACTGAGCTCTATGTACTACTCAGCAGAGGTTACAGCTACCACAGGTCTCAGGGTCAGCAAATGAATGACACCAGTGTAGGGCTCGCATGCAGCTCTCAGGGCACCCTCCTGCCCCAGGGCTGGATACTGGGAATACTGGGGATACTCAGCCAGCCTGGATCCCAGGCTGTGCCTGGGAACTGCCAGCTGAAGGCAGAGATCATGGCAAACTGGAGCAGATACACTGCACTGTAAGGAGCAGGCTTTCTCACGGTCTCAGAACTGCAAAAGAGTAATGAGAAATAGGGCTTAGCTCAGCCCCTCACCCTCTCAGAAATGCCCTTTAGCTATATCACTTGCTAAAACACACTTTTTTTAGAAAACAAAAACAAAACAACCACATAACAGAGACATCAGGAAAAAGAAGCAGAGAAAAGCCCTGCCCAAGCTCTCCCAAGAGGCAGCACAGCACCCACCTGTGATGTTGTTGACTATCCTGCAGTCTCCCGTCTTGCAGCACTTGCCGAAGCTGCAGTACCACGCAGAGAAGATCTCCAGGTAATCCTGGCCCACCAGAGGCAAGCTCCAACCTGGAAAGGCAGGGGTCAGAGCAGAGCCGTGCCAGCAGGTGCCTTTCCTGTGCTGTGTGTGGGCGCTCAGGTGCTCGCAGTTAACTGCTGCCCTGCCCCAGGTGTGTGGGCCCACAGGGGCTAACGGGCTGCAGCTGGCTCAGACAGGGACATGGAGCCACATGGGCTGGGAGCACACCCCCTGCCCCAACACACATTTGTGGCACCCGCTGTATGCCGAGCGATGGGGGGAGCCCCATCCCTGCAGCAGCCACAGGAGCTGGGGGTGCAGACCCCCACGCAGGCACAGGGAAGCGTTTGGTCCCGCTGCTGTTCCCAGGGCACAGGAATGGGAGAGGAGGGAGCTTACCTGGGCTGGGACCGGCCTTCCTCTTCCCCTCCTCTTCACAGCCCTCCTGTGACACCTTGCAAGCCAGGTACTGCCAGTACTGCTTGGAGAGAGCTCCCACAGCTCCCAAGTGCTTCTTCACAGCTTCGTACCTCGCTCTGGCCCATGGGGCCGCCTCCGTCACAGCTCTCCGGTCCTCCTCCCAGGGTCCCTGCTGCTCCTCTTGGCTCCCCAGGCTTTCGGAGCCCCCCAGCAACAGCAGCAGGCAGGCAGCCAGCCCCAGGCGGGACAGGAGCGTGCTCCGGCCCATGGCTGTGGATGCCCCGCCGGGATCCTGTCCTGCTGGATCCCTCTGGATCCCGTCCTGCCTCAAACGGCTGGAGCCGTGATCTCACTTCCTGGCCGCCCGCAAACGGAGTCGTGCTGGGGGAAGCCGCGGGCTGGCGGCACCACCACACCTCGCAGGGCCCAGCCACACCACCCCACGGCCCCTGCCCCGCACCGCGGTCCCCACAGCACGGCACTGGGCTGGGAATGGCTCCTCCTCCCAGCGCCACGCAGCAAAACCAGCCCCTGGGATTGTCCCGGCTCGGGCTCCTGCCTCCCTCTGCCCAGAAGGCACCTAAGGGTGCCCAATAACCTCTTTTAGGGAGCCCCGTGGCCCGGGTGAGGTGTTGCTGCTGAGCACATCACCAGGACGGGGTGGTGGGTTTGGCTTCCAGGAGTGGGATTTTTCCAGCAGTGTGCTCGGGTGCTGCTAGGGGATTGGACTGCTTTTTGTGGCAGCTGAAACGCACACAAATCTGAAACACAAATCTAAAACACTCACCTGTTGCCAGAGATGTGAGGGGGGACTTTGGGAAGGTCTCTACCTGCCTCTGGGCTTGCTGTTTTGGGAAGACAGCTGGCTACACGGGCATGGGTGGTTGTTCATCAGGGTGATTTCCAAGGGGACACAAAAATAACTGGCACAAACAAGGGAGCAGGAGACGGGGATGAGTCAGACCGGCAGCACGCAGAGCTGCCATGAGCTCTCTGAGCGTTACTTGCTCGCTGTTTGGGTGCAAGTTCGGTTTAGCAATTGTACCTTAGCTCCAGGAGAAAAGATTTTGTGGCTGACTCTGGGATGGGCATGCTGTGACACACACTGTGTCACATTCCTCACCTACAGTAAAGAGTTTTGCTGGTGATTTTTACATCAGCGCATCTTTGTACACCAGTACATAAACAGGGGCGGGGGGACTCCATGCAAACAGACAGGAAAATGGTTCAGATCAGCCGAGAATCACCACAAAATCATGTACGAGAGCTGTGGTACAACTCGTTACCACCACTGACCTCTCCACTACCAACCATTTTTCCTCTAAACAGATGTAAAAACCCCTCTGTACAGGGAAGCAGCAAGCAGTCCCTAAGACTGCCTGCTCTTGCTTTAGCAGGGGACAAGGATCCCAGGCAAAGCTTGGCTGCAATTTTGGAAGCAGGCAGTAGAGGAAGGGCACACTTGAACCCTCCAGAGGAAAACTAGTCAGCACTGACATGCCAAGTACACAAACTCAGTTGCGTGGGGGAGATGAAAAGTGGATAAGCGCCTTTTATCTTGCATTTTACCCCGAGGTATACCCACTGCTGGCCTACTGTAAGAAACTATCACTTACATGAGTTATCCAGCATCAGAACAAGCCCTCCCACAGCTTACCCTAACCAAAACAAAGCTGAGATGCATTGTTTCCAACACGGAAAGTTTTCAAGGTTATCCCAAGTGCTCAGAAAAATGAAGTGGACGTTTAAATGCGATTCACTCGTTCAGGTGGATGGGGAGCAGGACTGCAGCACCACCAGGGCATGGAGTGGAGCAGATCTCCATCTACAGGTGGCTATAAATATTGCAAATCTGCATGAAAAAGATACTTGTACTGATTAGCATAATCGCCCCCTCCAGTTTAATAATCCTTGAGGCTAAACCCTTAACACTAGTTGCTGTAATTCAACTAAACCAGAACTAAAATCAGTGCACATAAAAAACATCCCAAACCAAAAGCACTGCAGCCACAGAAAAATGAAACTGCCACCAATCTTTCTGAAAACCACCTGAAGTATCTGAATTGAAGCCCTTATGTGGATTTATGAAAAAAAAATACATCATAGTTGTGACATTCAAGCCCTGCCCTCCTGGGATAAATGTTTTAGTTGAAAAGAGCTGATCAAAAGGGCTGGTCTTCACTACAAAAAGCAGATGCTTCAATGTTCCAATGGAAAAAAAAAAAAAGAAAAAAAATCGGAAAGATAAAATGACTGATGGTTCCATGCCAGCTCCAGGGAGCAACAGCACAGTTCCTGGGGTGTCAGCTCATGTAAGTGTAGCACACTGTGAGAGCTAGAGAGGAAAATGAAAGTCGTTTTTCAGTAACCTGCCAACTACACCCTGATGACCAGGCTGAGGTTAACAAGGAACTGAAGGAAAAAAAATAAAAAGTAACATTAAAACATTAAAAAAATCCAAAATCCTGACTAACTCAATCCCCTTTGCAGGACCTCAGGCAGGAAATTATGCCCAAGGACTAGATGGGAAGGTGCAGAAGGGTGGAAGAGACCCCAGTGCTCTGCAAGGGAAGAACTCACTCATACCTGGCTAGGAAGGACAGGCTGGGAAGCACAGCAGACAGGCAGTGCCCTAGTGCAGCTTGCTGGGACTACATCTCTATTTTTTTTCCTTCCTCTGCTGAATCTCAAGCTCTTGCTATAGTATTTGCTGGTCTTCAGCTGGCAGTTTCACAGGAAGAGGAAGCTGCAGGGGGCTGCACAGCCCCAGACATAACGTAACAGTTATTCCAGAGCAGTCCTGGCGAACAGCATCCATCTGATTAAAAATCCATGATCTTGGGTCAGGTTGGGTCTGACTGCAGGTATCATCTAAAGAGAAAGAAAAATCAGTACTGCAAAAAATGTGGTGATGCCTGGCTTATGCAGCACCTCTGACAACTCGGTACAAGCAGACAGAGGGCACCTTGCAGTCTGGGATTTTAAGCTACAGCTGTATCAGCTCAATGGGGAAATGCTGTGCATCCACCCTTTTACAGTTTTTCTCAGTTTCCACACAGTAATTCCTGCTACGCTTCCACAGATGAACTCTGACAGAAGGCAGCAGGAGGAGAGCCTCTCCAGCAGCTCAGCATAATGCAGACAAGGATTAGATCAGCTAATAAAATGAAGATGTGGAATAAAGGAGATTGAGGGATCTCTCTCCCTCTTTTTCTCCCACCAAGTTCTACCCCCAGTCTCCTAAAAATATTGAGACTGCAAAGAAAAAACAGAGCACCAGTGCCACACATGCCACAAACTTCTTTTCCTTTTTACTTTTTAGAAACAAAAAATTGTAGGGAAAGAATCTGAAGGAAATTCAGGAAGAAAGCTGGTTTTCAAAACCATGTTATTTTCCACTGGCTCGAAGTTGTTTCTGTGTATTCTTCTGTAAAGCTATGTTCATTTTATAATCAGAAACATTTCAAACTTTACGGTTACATAAACTCTCACCCTGTTACGCAGCAGGGTGCTTCCACCGGAGAAATCAGTTTAAGAAAAAGCAGAAGCTCCTGGCCACGTACCGACACCATTCTGATGGTGCAGGCCAGGTCAGAGCGTTCCCACGTTTCCATGAGCACGGGGACTCGGTGGTTTCACGGTCTGCCGGTCCCCAGGAGCCACATGAGGCCAGCAGCTCGTCCCGAAGTCATCTCAAGGCCACAGCAGCTCCCAGCGGCTTCCTTTGCTTCCAGATGCCTGACGTTCAGAGCTGCGAGCGTCACCTTGACCTCTGAAAAGCTCAGTGCAGCAGGTTATTGCAAAAACAAGCTCTGATCCAGCAAGATGAGATCCCCGTGCTCTGTGGGAACAGGTCTTTGATGGCTGTTTATTTGCCACGTCTCGTAATAAGGCTTCAATAAAAGCTTAGAAAAGCCAACCACAAACACTTGCCAGTTTCTATACATACCTTTTGCCAAGTGAATACACCGTACGACGAGCCAGCCTACTGGGACACAAGCAAGAAATCAGCCTAGGTGTTTGGCAGATGCAGGGCCCAGGGATGCACGCTACAAAGCCAAATAGATTTGCTCTCTGGAGACCATTTAAGCCTGGCTGTGTTTTGTTTAACATCACTTTGGTACACTCTTCTTGAACACATCCTGCCTCACCAGCAAAGCTCTCGCAACCAAGCTGCGCATTTGATCCCATTCTTGAAAATAAATACATCCCTGGAATAAATGCCATCGGTAAGCACCAGTGAAGGAATAACCGGGAAACACCAGTAGCAAAATGCTTCAAACGTTCAAATATAGGAAATGGGAAGAGGGGGAAGGCATGGAGAGAAACTTAAACAATCCATCAGCGTTGCTTTATTAAAATCTTTATTCACACAATGTTGCTTTATGTGGGATTTGACCCTGGGGGATACAAGTAGAAAGTCATGATTGCATTCCATTTTCTTATTAGCAACCTCCATTTGTGCAGCTGCTCCCAGGGGCAATCCTCTGACAGCTCCAACAGGGGTGTCTGTTTCAAGCATCTTGCTCCAGCTGCCGCAGCAAATAAATTACCTTCTTAATAAATTATTATTTTGCAGTTGAAGTTTGTTTGGCAAGACACACTCCAGTTCATTAGCTGCTGGAAGAGGAGCTGATTTCAGTGTTTCCTCCAGCCTGACTGCTGCCTTTGGAAGGAGGAGGTAAATAGCAGATGGCTGATGATGCTCTCTTTTTAATTAGTTCTTGATTTCTGTGCTTCAAGCGCTCTGATATTACTAATATCCACAACATAACCATTTTGTAACATCTGGAGCCAGCGAATTACAGTGTGCACAGTGAACAAGAATTAGAAGTGTCATGAAAACCTCATCAACAGACAGCATAGCACCTGCCTCACAAACATTTTTTAGAGGTTCAAGCAGACTCCGTTTTGCATCTGGATGTTGCTTCGTATTTCCTTTGCAATGGTTACGACTCACTTGAAATTTCTCAGGGTTCCATATTAAAGCGAAACAATGATCTCTGCCAAAACACCAGTGATTACAATGCCAAAATTGGATCTTCCTGATTCTGGGTAAGAGAGGAATTGATTCTTTTTTCCTGCTGCAGGACACCAAGCTCCAGTGACCACAAGAGTCAATATGACCAAAATAAAAACAAAAAAAAGAAGGAAAAAAGCACCTATTTCCTGCTTCCTCCTAAATGATGATGTTTGACTTCATGCCCTTTGTTTACAACTAAACCAGTACAGTACTTTAATTCTTTGACATTCATACTGAAGGAAAACTTATCCCCAGATCGGATCTGACTGCAAGGTTCAGCTTAGAAGCCCCTAAACAAGCAAAGCATAAGCCTTGAACATGAATTTCATTTCATAAAGACAGAGGGTTTTTTAGAATTTGTTACTGAGTCAAATGTGAATCATCAGCAGTGCTGAAACACAAATCTGATCTTCAAATTTCCACACAGCCTTCCCAAAATATTAAGTGCTCATGATTTTGCTCAGAGAAAAAAAAAAAAAAAATACTTCAAGCCACTCTCATGTGCTTCAGTCTCCCCTCTCACGTAAATCACCTTGAACTTTTTGGGAAACAAGTTTATGCCAAAATGGCTTAGTGTGGACCTATTCTGCTTCAGAACAGAAGCATTCACTCACCTCCTGCTACTCACAGTACCCCCCAGCCAGTGAGATGTGGCTGCGGGCTACACGATGTGTCAGCCCAGGGCACTCGGTGCTGCACTAAGGGCACCCACCAGGCACCATCCACACAGGCTAAACGCACAAAGGACCAGGGCTTCTTAAGCTTCTGTTATATTATCCAGTACAGCCACAGAGGCACCAGTTTAACACCAGTATCCAAAAAGCTGTCTGTACATTGGTCCTGACTAGCAACACCAATAAATAACTCTGGCTCCAGTCCTGACTGTGGAGAGAATCTGTGATGTAGCCAAGTCCAAAAGACGTCTAGAAGAACACAGAAGCCCATTTCAGGAGAACAGCTGCATTCTACTTTCAAGATATTCTGCTCAGAAAATGACAAAAAGACATCAACGAAATAAAACTACATTTTAAAATAACCTCTTTCACTCACACCTCTTTGATCAGGTATGGCAGCAGCTGCAAGCACCAGTAAACAGCTCTTCATTTTGTCTGCCTGCCACACTGCTGCAGAGGTGGAAAGATTTTGACAGACACGTCAAGGAAAAGGGCTTAAACTGACGTTTTGCTGCTCTGGCTCACAAGTTCAATAAGATATAACCACTTTGGGAAGCGATATGTTCCCTTACTTATAAGGACCATACTGTGTGAACTGAAAATTGATGTAAACTCTTTAAATTTGGAAACCTGCTGAAGAAAGTGCTTCCCCTTCTGGAGACAGATTCAGACCTACCACAAATGTGACAAGTTTCACGGCCACAAGCTTGTCTGCAGTGCAGACTGATGCAGTGCTGAAGTATGACAGGATTAGCACAGATGAGTGCTGTGAGGTTACCCCAAAAGGCCAACTTGCACAGACATTTCCTCGCCTTATGGCGAAACCATTAAGAGAGAAGACACCAGGATGAACACCCAGATCCATCAGAGCATCCCAGTGGGGGTTGCAGGAAGCAGCAAGGCAGAAAAACTTACTGGAAACGCTCACAGCTTCAGAGCTCAGCTGCAAGACAGGCCAGGTAGAAGGTTGGACTGAAAAACTGCTGGCATTCCACACAACGGCAGCACTGAGCTGTGACTGCAGCATCAAGCAGCATGAAGCTCTCTGTGTGGGAGATGACGAGGAAAGAGCACAGCTCAGGGTTCTCTCCACTCTCTTCAGGGCCTTGTCCACGGCTGTTGGTTACTGGGGAAGTCCAGCAACACGTCCAGAGTCTCCAAATAAAAAGGGGCATACAGTAAGCAGCAGGACCTCGCTAAATGGAACCTGTTTCCAAGGACAGATTCTGTCCTCCTCCTCAGCTACAACATAACAAAAATTTGGTTAACACAGACACAGGACTGCAAAGAGAGTTCCTCAACTCAGACCAGGTTCCCTACTAATGGAAAACAGTGACAGGACATGTGGAAACTTACTTTAACCCCTTAACTATCAAGTGCTATATAACCACCCTGTCCTCCTTTAAATCTTCAACCCTGTGGATAGATCTTTGATAGGACTTCAGCGATAACACTGAACCTTTATCACAAGTGAGGCAGCCCCCTTTCTCAGCTTTTTATCGAGGAGAGGGCAGCTGAGCAGCAGAGGTCCCCTCTCCCACCCCTAATGCCATTCAGAAGAACATCCCACCCCCTGGGGTGGGGGCGCAACTCTTCAGTCTAGTAATTATTTTATTCACCACTTCCTCATTCTCTAAAGAAGCAGTAAAATGCCTAACCAGCTCACAGCTGATTACATACAACCCTGAATCAGACAAAACTCACACAACCGTATGTGGGGAAGAGAAGGGGAGAGGACCGTACTGTTCACCTCTGTTTCACCCCTCTAGAACAAGTCCACAACTTAGTGTCTGTATTCCACGCGCTTCCACCAACACCAGGAGCCATTTTCATCCAGTGCAACGTCCACTGCCGGCAATGGACACACCGCGATGGCCAAGATGCCACTACAGGTACTGAGCCATCCGAGGCTCAAACTTCCCACCTCTCACTGCTGTCAGCCCACGGTAAAAGCCAGCGTCACCTCTGTTTCTCTGGCTCGGAAGCTTCCTGTTCATTTCAGTCCATCGCGGCCACAGCCTGTCAGAACTGATTGTGCTGTTTTTCTATCGCTTTTTTTTGTTTTGTTTTTTTTTTTTAAAAAAAGAGTTTCATCTGCGTTCCACTACAATTACAAATGAGACAGTGTCATCCTGTCTTCCACCAGCACAACATCTGGCCCAAACTGGTCTGTGCACTGCTTCACTGTAGCCAGAATGCTGAGAAGCCGCTGGTCTAGGGCATCCAGATGAGGGTCAGAAAGCACTGGTGAGATGGGGTCATGCGACATGGCAGTTTTTAAGGCAGACTTCAGTACTCCATTCTTCAGGTAATTGAGTCTGTTCCAGGTAGAAACCCGGATGCTGCAGAAGAAAAACAAACATCATCATACCACCACTCGGCTATAGTCCTGTCAGCAATGCCAAAAGCCAGCCTCTGGAAGGAGCCTGTAACATCGTGACTTTATCTAAATCGAAAGGAGTTTATCACAAAAATGGTTTGGGGAGAGATGGGGACCAGTTATAACCACAGCATAATTCTTATGTTATATAGAAACACTTTCAGCTCCTAGCAAGGAACTTCTTTAGCCCTGAGGCATTCTGAACAAAGTTCAGAACAGAAAGAAAATAAACTGTCTGTTAATGCAAAAACAGAACTCACCTTACCTCAGGAAGAGTGTAACTGACCAACAGCTAATCACAACAGACACAAGTCACTCAACTGAACTTCCACAGAAAGTGAACATGTCAGTGATCTTTCTGCTTCAATTGCCATTAACTTTGTCATGTTAGCATATCCAAGTAGTCTTTTCTGTGAAGTCTCTTAGGATTTGCCCTCCAATTTTTGTGTTTTAGAAGCACTAAACTCCTTGCTTTTGAGGGCCTCCAAAGAAACAAGCAATGAAAGCAAGAGAAACAAGCAATGAAAGCAAGAGAAACAAGCAATGAAAGCAAGTATTGTAATAAACCAATAGTTGAAACTTATGACTTCTTATATGAAGTGTGCCTGGTATCACAAAGAAAGGATATCTGAAAAGCAGAGAACTGCAAAGTCCATTACATAAACATCTCTTCTGGTTACATTTGGGAGAATGTAGATGAGGAAGACTCCAAAAGATCCTCACAAAACAGGAAATTAAAAATGCATTCAAAATTAATACAGGAAAACTAAAGAAATTAAAAATCAATTAATTTAATTGTTCTCCATGTGGATTCTGCAAAAACGTTGCAAAATGTAGGTCAGGTGTACTGTAGCATACATAGAGCCTTGCTTGGAGCAAGCAGGGGGGCAAGAACTCAGACTTTCTTCAGAGTTCCCAGGTTTCCCAGGCTTTTTTCCAGGCTGAGGAGTTCATGAGTCAGAACCCTCCAAGGACAGGCTCAAGGAACTCTCAGCTAGATGCTTATTTTGGAAGGTTTAAAGGAGTCTGTTATCTTGAAGTAACAGATGCAGGAAATAGATTTATCAGTACTTTTCTTCCTGGCATTTGTATTTACTTGTTAATGAGAAGTAGCAAGGTCCTGGTGAGAAAGGGGCCACAGAAAACAGAAATCAACAGCTTGCAGGCAATAAAAATAAAATGAGCAAAAACCACAGCTCACAAGGCCAAAATGAAAACCAAATCCTGCAAAAAACTACAAACCTCTCTTTGAAAGCCACACCCTGAGCAGTGCTATAGTCCAGTTGAGAAGGAACACTTGGAAATGGAGGTAGTTAAGTTGCCAGACACGTAGAGTCCTTAGCTTCTGTCAGGGAGAACTCAAACCGTGATGTGAACTTTTATTCAGCAGGAGCTGGATGGAGACAGCTGCAGATGCAACGTACCTGTCATACTGACTCAGAATAGATTTGACCAGTGACCTGGAGGTGAGACTACTTCCTCTAGTCTACCATCTGATTTACTACCTTAATAAAAATGTATTTCTGAGCTTCTTGAGCACTGACAGTACATCAAACACACACAGTACTTCAAAAAAAGAAAGTACTGTGTACCTGAATTAGTATTTTCAGGTTGCCAGAAGGCTTCAAACTTAATTGTATTGCAAATCTAAGAACAGAAATTTCATAAGCAGAGTGAACAGCATCCCTGAATTTCACTTACATGCAGCACTGATAAAGAGGAGCTAGAATGCTTCTTTCATCCAGGGCAGGGTTTCCAAAGCTGAAAAGCAAAATGGAAAAAAAAAAAAAAAAAAAAAAAAGTGAAGCAGTTGAACACTTAATGTTGTTCTCATCATCAACAGACTTGTAAAGAATTCAAAAATCAATACTAGGCAATTTAATGCTCCAAGAGCTTAAATCATTTAAATTAAAACATAAACAGTCCATGACCAATTACAGATATAACTCTCAACAGCATCAGTTAATGTACCAGCTAAATGGAAGCAACACCAGTGTACCTAGTTCTTTATCAGACCAAGGCACCTTGGAAACAAACTTCAGAGGAGTTAGGAAATTGGGCTCATCTTGCAAAGGGGGGGAAAGCAGTAATTGGTATTCTGGACACAGAGCATGAGTCTTGCCTTTCTGACACAGCTGGACAGGGAATGAATGAAACATTAGCCCTATAGTATTTTAGATGTCCAAGTTTAGATCAACGGTTCAATATACAAGGTGATCAAGCTTAACGCTTCATGATCACACTTTCTAAGGGAGGCCTGCCAAAAGAATTTCATAGTATTTTAGCCTTCAACTACATACATGTCTTTTTTTTTTTTTTTTTTTTTGCCAGTTTTTGTAAAATCATAGAATGGCTTGTGATGAAAGGGACCTCAAGGATCACCCAGTTCCAACCCCCTGCCATAGGCAGGGACACCACCCACTACATCAGGTTGCTCAGGGCCTCATCTAACCTGGCCTTGAACACCTCCAGGACATCCACAACTTCTCTGGGCAACCTGTTGCAGTGCCTCACCACCCTCTGAGTGAAGAATTTCCTCCTAACATGTAATTTAAATCTCCCCTCTTTTAGTTTAAGTCTGTTGCTCCTTGTCCTGTCTTTGTCTGCCTAAGCAAAAAGTCACTCTCCATCTTTTTTATAAGCCCCCTCTAAGTACTAAGAAGCTGCAATGAGGTCACCCTGGAGCCCTCTCTTCTTCAAGCTGAACAGCCCCAGCTCTCTCAGCCTTTCTTCACAGGAGAGGTGCTCCAGCCTCTGATCATCCTTATGGCTTCCTCTGGACCCCCTCTAACAGCTCCACATCCTTCTGGTGCTGGGAGCCCCAGACCTTAAGGCTCCTGGTGGAGCCTCACCAGGGCAGAGTAGAGGGGCACAATCCCCTCCTCCCCTGTTGCCCACCCCTCTGGTGATGCAGCCCAGGACACAGTTGCCCTTCTGGGCTGCAAGTGCACCCTGCTGGCTCACGTTGAGCTTTTTTATTCTACCACAACCCCCAAGTCCTTCTCTGCAGGGCTGCTCTCAGTGAGTTCTTCACCCAGTCAGTCCTTTTGTCCGCGATTGCCTCATCTGACAACAAAAGTTGACCTCAAAAAGGACTTCTCATCAGTTCCTGCCAGTTACTACGTGTTTCATTTTTTTATGACAATATTTACTGTTTTCCATCTAAAATTATTTACAAAGTCCCTTAAGTATTTTCAAGTGCGTGGTTCTGCAAAAAATAGCATTACTCATCGCCTTATCACACTTCTATGTTTTTTCCTCATCTATCACAGATATTACCAGACTTCAGTGGCTGGTGGATCCCAGCAGTAAGCACCTAGTACACTCACATTGTCGTATTTTGCTCTTACCATCAATTCTCTCTCTACTTTAAACTTTTATACTTTTATTGCTGTAGTAGACACATCCAGAAGGCACAGAATGCCAAATCATTCAGAATGACATCTTGAAGGTATCTATTTGTACTATGACACTCACTAATACTCGCTAGGAGATAGTAAATCCTAGAAATTTATCATCTTCTACCACTTAAATGAGTACAACTCTGGGGCAGATCCGTGGTAGGAGGAGAGACAAACCTTTAAAAGCTGCTTTTGATAAACAAATTGTATTGGCCTAATTTGGAAGTTTCTTTACTTTGATGAAGACTTAGCCCAAAGCAGGCACAGCTATGTATCTAGACCACGGAGGAAGTACAACAGCCCTTGAAAGCCCCTAATGTTTGGTGAGTAATTCCTAATAAGAGGGAAAGCTTTGGATTTTTAGCAAAAATGTACTAATGGAAAAGTAAGTGACAGAAAGAAAGAAAACAGAGACAGAGCAGATAATGTGTGCCCTCATCCCTCCCGAGGCCTGGCCACCAGGATTTCCCTTTGCCTCACCTTTTGGCGTTATCCAGAAGGATGAGCATACTGGCTCCTTCATCATCCTGAAAACTCTCGTAGTGATGCCGGTCGGCGTTCCCAATCAAATAGTCAAATATTGCGGTGTCAATGATATCAAGCAGACGGGGACCCGAGTCGTAAGGTGAAGTCTTCTTCACAGCATCACAATAGCTTTCATCATACTCCCACCTGCAAGCCACCAAGAGAAACCAAACCAAATCTTCAAGGAACACTCACACCACAAGTACTTAAAGTAGTACCTCTACTCAGCTATCAGTGCTTAAAGAAAAGTTAAATGCAGCAATCAAGGCTCTATAAAAAAGAAAGAGCTAGACAAAAATGTTTTATTAGAAGAGTAAAACCTGTATTAACACCCTAGGGTATGGAGCTATAGTTTTAGTACAAGGTTACACACCATCTTCCAGCAGAGAAGGTCAGAGTTTGCTTAATTCCTGCTCACGAGGCAGCCGTGGTTGGGCTGCCTCACTGCAAGATGTCCATTGTGACTCTTCTCCCCTCATTTTCTAACTAAGGACTTTGAGTATCATGTCTATTTCTACTGCCTTGATCAGCTGCCACCAGTCTTGCTTTCCAGCAACCCTCTGATCCTTTTTTTCTGCCTACTGTAAATAACCTCATTGTGGTTACTAATGTCTTCCACTGGCCTAAGTGCCCCACGTGTTCATTCTCTTCCACTCACAGTTGCTTCTTTCCTCCCCATTTTCCTTTTGGAGTCTCTCACCTTCTTCTCCACTGGCAAGATTTCAAGCTTCTCTTTTCTTTCCTCTTCTTATACACATAGCCTATGCATGTACCTGCAGTCTTACAACATAGATGTCATGTCTCAATTCTCCAAAGCTAGGATTTTAAATTTTTCTCATTTTCTTCTTTACAGTTTTCAAAGCTATTCACCACCACCACCAAATCAGCCAGATCTTTGGCGTATATCCTTTCCATCTGTCTACTTAAATAACAAGTACTTCTATAACATCTTCCATGTAAGGACTGAAACAATCCTCTGCAAAATAGCAGTTAACTTGGAAATGCCTTAAACCATCTGTGAATTGGAAAGAGAAATAGAGGAAATAAAAGCTGGAGAAACTCACTGATATGCTCAAAATCACACACAGTAATAAAAGCAGAGAAAAGATAAGAACTTAACTACTAGAACTGTCACATGCCCCACCTCATCTTCTAGAGATCTGGACTCCGAGCTCCAATATCCCATCTTTCCTCCAGTTATCCAAATCAGAATGGCAAAATTTTATCTTCTCAGTGTTTTGGTTAACAAATCTCTAGTTTCCCCTTTCTTTTGCATCCAGGTCAAACCTGCATTTAACTTAGAGCACGAACCCACAAGGCAGAAGTCTCAGAATGTGCTCTTCCTCGTACTTGATACACTTCCTTTATGCTATATCTCTCTCTCCCTCTACTGTTTTTCTTTCTCTTATTTTACTTTAGATCAGTACTTAATATTCTTGGAACAATTTTTCAGATATACTATGTGCTCTTCTCATTTTTCATTCAGTCTTTCAAGACAGATCTTTCTCTGACATTTATTTCTGATCCTTAATATCACATTAGCCTAAGACTTCAAAGGTGAGGAATTTTATCTATCACATTTCCATTAAAAATTACGTAGACTAATGACACTAGATGATTTATGTTCTAAAGGCCAACTCAGGGCAGAGTAGAAGTAGCGAGACTGGGAGGAAAATGCCTACAGTTATTTTTCCATGATTATCTGACACAGAAAAAGGAGAGCAAGGCATCTAGACCTTTTAATTCTCCTGATGCCATAGAAGTCAGAAGTGCAACACACTAAGGTACAAAACAGGACCATGCAATCCCATCTGAGCATAAGTTTAAAATACAATGTATGTCAATCAAGTCA
Organism: Aythya ferina; assembly: GCF_964211825.1. Classification (NCBI taxonomy): domain Eukaryota; kingdom Metazoa; phylum Chordata; class Aves; order Anseriformes; family Anatidae; genus Aythya; species Aythya ferina. The sequence goes on from NC_140304.1 coordinate 12,917,917, forward strand.
GCGTAGGTATCAGGGTAAACTCCTACATAAGCAGGCAGTGTACAATGAAAAACAGTCCTTCAAAAAAAAAAAAAAAAAAAAAAGAACACACCTCCACAAAATTCAGTCAGTTTGATTTTTTTTTTTTAGAACACTGACCATGTTCTAAATTCAGCTGTTTCTGACCTGCTGAAAAGGAGATAACGTCTGCTGCTCAAAAATCAAGCTATACATTTAATGCTCTAAAATAATTCAATGAAGCTTTTGGATGAAACTAAGAACGATTACATTACTGGAAATCAACAGAAATCTTAGATCAAAGACTAAAAATCTCTTTCTAATCACTTGTCCAGGATACAAATTTGGAAAAAATTACTAAGGTCCAAACCATTTGCTCTGGTAATGACAAAAACATCTCCAACCCAAACATTCTGACATGCTACGTCTTTGTACAAGACCCTAGATCCCACGTGTACCCTCCTACAAAAGCATTCTTCAGATGCGTGGTCCCCAAGCACTGATGGTATCAAAAGGAGGTTTAGCAGCACAGGAATCTTACATTTTCAGAGTTTGGAGTGAATTATGGTGGAGTTAATGTACCAGGCAAGGAAAAGGAGGACAGGTCTTAGTATTGTGGAAAACAATGAAGATTTCTTTCTTGCTCATTTTCATTTAAATCACACACTAGATTTTTTGACTTCTACTGTTGTATCAAGAAAGCTGTTGTCAAACTCTGGGTTTAGAGAAGACTTGCTCCTTTAAATTAGCCACTATACTGTGAGGACAATTCTAGTACAGGTCATCATGTACAAAGATTAACCCTGTCACGATCTCATACCTGGCAAGTTTGCCTTCACGGTAAGTCCTACCCCAAGGGTGCCGATGCTTCTGAAGAGGCCAGACATCTGGTAGCCACAGAGTCACTGACCCCTCCATGATGTCCCCATCTGCACAAGCTGGTTCTGTTTCCCGACAATAGTAGCACTTTCCATAGAAGCAAGTATTATTTCCTTAAAAAGAAATAAAAATAGAGTAGAACTTAATTTGAGGGATGACAACTGAAACTCAGGAGCATGCTGCTGCAGCAGAGCCTTCCCTGCAACAGCATTTCACTGCACTTGACCTCATGCTTCCTCTCTCTAAGAGAGGAAGGCTCAAAAGGGATTAGACAGACATCCTCCATTCATTCAAAACAACATTAAAGACTAATACTTCAAGGTGAGAGTATTTATATTTTCTGCTGTATTATCTCTCAGCATGATAAAAACAACACTGCACGATCACCAAGTTTTTTGTGATCCCTTCCTAATCCTCTGGACCTCGACTCTGCAACCTTAGCACTGCTTGTTTAACGCCCTGGTCAGATTTCACACTTTTTTGAAAAAGTTGACTGTGAAGAGACAACTGAAAAAAAGATTAAGCAGAACACAAAGTTGGAGCCGTAACACTTGCCACACAATTCAGCTACTTGAGCTGACCCAGCAGGAGAAACAAGCCAACATTCTTAGGACCCAGGAATGCAGCTCTGTCAGAAGTTTCACTGGTGTCTTCTGACAGAAGAGAAATGATGAAGCCCAGCAGCCTTTAGTCTGTTAAGTACTATGTAGCCTGTAGGGTAAAATAATCTTTGTAGTCTGGATTAACTTCTTTAGCTTAACCTTTTCTGCCACATCCTCCTAACCTGTATTTGCCTGACCCCTGCCAAGTCAATTCCCGTTCCATTCCCACAGATGTTCTTCCAAAACATTCTTCAACCATGTCTCACTTCCTTGCGACACCTCTTATTCCCCGTCCTTTTTCCTCCAGCTCTACATCCAACATCCTCCCCAGACACCAACATGTGCTTCTCACTTTCCATCCTTACACGGTGGGTCCCAATCTCTCATCGCAATCATCCGCATCACATCAGCCAGCACTCCTTTGCAGTCCCCCATCCAGAACTGGCTCTTGTGCTCTTAGCATCCCACTTGGACAGCTGGAGGACATCAAGCAGATGATCACTTACAGTACCGAACTTGCAGCCCACCAGATCTCAATTTGCATGGACAACCCTGCAAGCCTCGCTTCCTATGAATGGCTTACAGTAAGTCTAGCATCTGAGATTCTAGCCAGAGCTCTAGCAAATCTGTACTGAGCATTCATGAACGATCTTTCCTTCAAAACTTCAGAAGAAGAATCAAATTTGGGTTGACAAGAGATTCCCCCCCAGTGCAATTGTCACAGTTCTGACCATGTATTTGGTTTATGCTCTGTAGAACAAGGGGTTCCAAGGAACCTAAGGGGAGGCAATGAAAAAGTTTTGGAGCCGTACTTTTCAAGTCAGCATTTGTGCTAGAAAACTGCTTAGTTACTTTGGCTGAAATGAGAAAAAGTAAAGTCTGCCTGCAGCAGACACACAATCTAAACGCAAGAAGTTTGGCAAGGCAAAGCTACTCACTTCTGAAAGTTCAACCTTATAATTGAAAGCATTAAGCAAGCTTAGAAGGTGAGATTACCAGCAGTGTTTGTAATACAGAAATAAATACAGACACATACATCACACAGATCAGCTGTAATGAAGAATCATCTCTAAATTCTGAAGAAAAAATCATCTCTAATTTTATTTATTTATTTATAAAAAAAAAGAGTGGTTATCAGGTATTTTATAAAAAGCCTGAAGGATTTAAGGCTGCAGGCTGAGTCCTCTGTTGGTGCTTAATGACCACCTTGTAGGAGCTCACATTAGGAATTCCTATTCGGTCCCCTTTCCAGCATTGTGACTGCAAACAACATAAGGAAGTTCTGACACAGTTATGGATGCTTAGCAGACTGACGTGGCACAAACACCACTGAACACCAACCAATGCACCAGCTCTATAAATTATCCCAAATAACCCGTGTCAGCATTAAACACAACTCCATTCTTTTCCTTTCAGGCCTAGTAACAAACATTTCTAACAGCCTGTGACAAAAGAAATACAATTTTTACTCAAAAAAAAAAAAAAAAACCACTCATCTGTAACAGCAGCATTTTGGAACAGAGAAATTACAGATGAAAAATCACTTGGAGAAAGAAGTCCTCCTCCCCCACCAGCTGGGGTTATACAAGCGTTAGGATCTCTCTTGGCACAGAAAGAGGCCTACCAGCTTCCTGTCTGATACTTAACTGTTCTCTAACTGTGTTAGATTCCCACAGCTCTTTTTTTTCCATTAAAAAGATTTTTCTTTACTGGGCTGCACAATCCATGGAATCTACTTACCTACAGTCATGAAGGTGCCCAGAAGCTGCTCTGTGGCAACTGGTTTGATCTCTGTACGTAGATTCACAAACCGGCCAACCACCAGCGGAGCTCGTCGGAAACCCAGAATTCTGATTTGGGGTAAAAAACATGCAAACAAACAAAATGACAAGAGGAGGGATGAGAATTAGCAACACAGGCAGCAGTTTTAAATTAAAAATAACCTAACAATACACTGTCTCTGTGCCACTGTGTGAAATCAAGATGATTTGAGACCAGGGAATAAAGTTGTAATGCTGCAGCAACCTCCTCACTTCTCCAAGGCCAAGTAAATAAACCCCTCTTTCTGAAGTGTCTGGGTGTTCAGTTGCTTTACAGGCCATCAGTGGCACTCCTTTATTAGACTATTTGCAGCAGAGCAACACAGGATGAATCATGTTCCAACTCTGAGAAATCAGACCTGATGCCAGAAGTATCTATCACATCTTGTGAACAGACTCAAGCAGAAACCATATGGCCTCTGGGCTGGTCACCTGGGAAGATCATTCCTAATTTGTGGAAATTACAATCTGATAAAATGTTATGCATAAGCCCAATTCAATCGCGCTTGAAAGTAAACAATCTAGGAGTTTAGAACGGTAGAATAAAACCACATGTCTGAGAAGTGCCTGGAAAAAAAAGGTGGGACGAATAATCATCAGACTTGCAATCGAGATCCAGGTGCTACTCTCATGTCTTCCACAGACCCAACTATCTTAATGTACACTTGATACCCATTTGGTAGTCCTTGCATCTTGGACTCTCGGTCCCTTTTTTGAAGGGACAACCTCCATTCCACAGCAATACTGGCAGAGTCATTCCTTAATAGCTACAAGGTTGTTTAATTTTTTTCATTATTTAACAAGCAGGTCCCATAAGTATAAAATAATTCTCAGGAAAGGCTCCATAAAATGTCTACCCTAACAAACCATGTATGCAAGAAAACAAAGCTCACAGCCAGTACAGATATGCACAGTTTGAGAAAATGCAGGCGTTACAAATAGATAAATGCAGAAATCATATCCAGAACACCTGTCCCTGTAGTTTCAGGCCCACAGCTGAAAGTCCAGTATTTGGGGTAGCACAACCTCCCCACCGGTGGTAAACACAGTATGATTCGGGTCATTCTTGAAACAAGTCTACTCTGGGCCAAAATATGCAACGGTCACGATTAAAACAAATGTACATGTATGTTATATGGGCAAGTAGTTTTTGCTAGATGTTCTTGAAGAATATAGAGGTACATATACAAAAAGAGAGGAAAAGGCCTCCAAAAAAAAAGCCAAAGAGATAACAAGGAAGAAAGAGAAGGAAGGGGTTGGACACTGGGATGGGGCTTTGAATTGCTGTCTTACAACGTTTGGTCTCAGCTTTTTCAAGGAAACTGCAGTCTGTATTTTTCTGGAAAACACACGAGTAACAGACATCTGGCTCCATCTACAATTTTTTTGTCTTAACACACACACAGGTTTTGGCCCGCTGCCTGACGACTGCACCAACTGTGATGGGAATTATGCAACTAGTTATCACCAAACCAATTTCCATCACCTGTGCAATGAGTTCCACAGATGACCTAGGATTAGCAAACATACCTTTAACCACCTACAAATTTACTCACAGTGAAGAGCCTCTTATTTATGTACCGAGAAGGGAAGACTAAAACTAAATTTAAGTAAATCGCTGTATTATTTGTCCCTACCTATTGCCTTGAACAGGGATTTACATCTCTTCATCTAAGAATTAACATCTTTAAATGTCTTCAGAAGTCTTCTGCAAGGTGCCCATGTCATCCTCTTATAATGAGGAGACCAAGACTACACTCAATTACTCAAGATGAAACTGCATCTCTAACCCACATTTCACAACTACCGATACTCAGTGTTCGGTATTTTCCATCCTGTTCTTCGTATCTACTGTAACTTTGGATTCTTTTTTTTTTCCCTGGTAATTTCACCTCCAGCTCAGGTCCACAGCACAACCTCAATACCCATGAACACAATTAATAGATAAATAGCTGCTTTTCCTCCAGGGTGCACCGATTCATATTTAGAACTGTAAGTCTAGACATTAACCTTTACTTTTAGCATAGTGGACATTAATCTATCACATTTGGCAGTTCAGACTCTCGCACAAAATTTGGCTCACTCTTCCTTCCGAATATGTTATTACAGCGGTTTCAGTGCTTATTCTCCTTTCCAAGTATCTCACAAAAATCCTTAATGGTAGAAGCTAGCCAGATCTTTGCAATGCAGTTTCACAAAAAATTAAAAACATCACTTTTACTTTTGGCTTCAATGTGACATATTGGCAGGTCAGAAACATCTCACATGTGAGATGCTTTCTTCAAGGGACTCCTTTTCCTCCCACTCTGAGAAAGAGTTTACCAGAGACAATAAAACCACGTAGTCCAATAGTTGCATACCTATCCAAGTGAAAGGCTGCCACTTCTGCGTTGTGTCTGTCATAGCCAGCATATGGTTCTCCTTCTACTACATAATCCCTGGCATATCTGTAATGGAAGTAAATCAAAAAAGTGATTCAGGCAGGATTTCCATCAGTTTTCCTGTTCAGAGAAACAAGTACAATAACTGCTAAGCTAAATGGTCTCTGGGTCACTTTCAAAATGATTGCTTATCGGAGAGGGAGAAATTAGTGAGATTAAATGGTGTACAGACTACTGAAGTAGTAAATAAGGAGGCAAGGTCAAAAATTTACAGTGGTCTCAAGAGCCTGGGAAGCAGGGCCCATTCAAACTAATGAGTTCGAATTCAACCATATGCCAAGTCACATCTAAGAACAAAGAACACAGACCCAGCTACAGAACAGGGGCCTATTTATACTGGAAAGCAGCAACTCTACAAATGATTCGGGGGTTAGAATAGATTGTAGATTAACAAGAAAATACAATCTGATATTGTGGCAGAAATGTCAAATGCAATCTTTTGTAGTTAGAAGATCAGCAAGCGTGAATCTGAGAATAACAGACACAGAAAGTCCCTTTCTTTTGGCAAAGAAAAGACACAACAGCAAGAAGTAAAAAATTGACACTCATTACAACAACAGCAGCAGCATACCACGGTGAAGTGTCAGGCTTTTTTTTTTTTTTAATAGATGTTAATTAAATAGTGGAGGCAAATAAAAACTTCAGATGTTCATGACATCTGAATCAGGTCTAGATACTGCTTAAGAAGTGTAAAGCACCACTATAGATACTGAGAAAATGAGTGAAATGCAACACACAAAGCAAGGCCAAATTAGATTACCTATTTTTCATTTCCATCTATAAATCTAATTGTGTAAACTGGATGATTTTTCAACAGACTTGGGGTTCAAGCAGAAGCAGCAGTAGCGTACGTGAAGCCACAGGGCTCTACTTTGATGTTTTAAACTTGTTCAGAGAAAATCTCTGGGGCCAGACAACATTTCACCAGTCTGAGTACCAGTTAGCCTCTGCAGGGCAGCTCAAGAAAGCACTAACCAGTGCTGGATGCTATGTAGTTTTTGGAAGGAAGATTTGACAGATGCCAAATTTGAATTTAGCTCCAAACAAGTACTTTATTTCACCTAACCCACTGGCATACAATGGTAGCAACCATTAAGCATATTATCTTAAGCTAGATTTTGAGTAATTCTGAAATTAGATAGCTACCAAAAGAACACAGCTTCAGAGTCAGGTCTTCTGCATGTACTTACAGCAGGCTTTTGAAAGCAGGGTCACCTTTTGAAAGCTGCAGAGCTAAAACTGATCAGTAAAACACAATCAACTTCTTGCTTCCATGCACAATAGGCATCTAGCACCTCCCAGGGCAAAGGTGGCAAATCAAGAGAATCCATTCTTTTCCAGCCAGTGAGCTCTCTCAAAAAGGTTGTTTAATACAGCAGCTTTCATACACCTTTCAGGTCAAAAGCTGAAAGTTAAGCAGACTCTCCTGCAATGACAGAAAAAGACTCTACCTCCACATCTAGCTAGTCAGCAGTCACAAACAGACAGCTGCAGCCATACTGTCTGGCACTCCTATAAACTGTCTAGCACTCCTATAAACATTTCCAGCAGCACATGTCCTTGATGGAGCATAGTCAGGGATTGCCTGCACGGACATTGGAGCGTAACGTAGTGCTTGGTGAACCTCTTTACAGCACTTACTTGAACAGAAAGCGCTATGGAAGTGCCACAACTTGTTATGACACATATTGGATGAGCTGCCTGCCATACCACCAATGCTCCTGTGTGAAAGGTTTACACAGTTAAATGCTGCCTGGCCCCACAGCGAAGCTCCAGCCAGGCCAGTAACAGATCTTACAGAAACAGGAGTGCAAGTTCAGGAAGTGGAGGGCAGATGTTTTTCCTCATCCTCTAATCACTCGTTAACATGTCAGAAAAACTTTGTAATTTCTCAGTCCAACATCCTTTGGAGAGAGATGTACTCATTCTGGGAGGACAACACTTTACATTTGCAATGCACTCCCATAAAACACCTTTTTACATCTTTTTCTCCTACTTTCTTTTCCCCTAAAGGGGAACAGTTCAAAAAGTTTTATAGATGTGCTCAAGATTTCATAGATGTCCAATCACATCAAATTTCCCTTCAGATCACTGTAAACAGAGGCCTTACCAAGGAAACATCCCTACCTGCTCATTCTTACTTTGCTCCTCCAGTACTTGCTACTGCCAGACAAGAGATAAATGAGTTTTCGTTCTAACTTACCAAGCCATTTTTACAGCCTACATGTAGCTACACCAGATCCAGATCTACTTCTAAGAGCACTGTGAGCTTTCTCTCCTTCCCCATTTTTGAAGTGCGTTCTCTCCTAGCAGTTTTAATTGAGAAAGAGTAGGCAAGACTCGTCTCCATGCTGCCAGAACAGGCACTTCCAGAATCGCGAAGATACTGCTAAGAAACACGTTGATTTAACCAACACTCCCTGAGGACTGAACACAGTGATTATTCTTTTAACCTGTAGCAAGGCTGGTGCAAGCACCAAGCCGTACAGCCTGACAGACAGCTGGCACAGCAACCTAGTGTTACCAGGGGACCAGCAAGGCTCTGTATTGTCTCACAAATAACAGAATGACCTTTCCGTTTGTGTGCAAATTTGTAACTTGGGTTAATGCGACAACGTGGAGACAAAGAAATACATAAAGCTGTTATTAACCCAGTCACCGAAGGCAATATTTACCTCTTGGGTTTGAAGACAACCTTCTGTCCTCCTTCAAGTATTAGCAAAGCTTTCAGCTGGGTCCCTTTGTATCCCACGTCAGCTTTTATTATCTTCTTCGTCGACATGGCGTGCATAACAGCCCCTAGCTCGGGCGTCTCCTCGGGATACACCTCCCGGGGCACCACCCACTGGGCTGCAATCTCCCAGGGGGACTGCAACGTGTGGTCGAGGCGAGGGTCCAGCTCTACGCGCAGGCTTGCCATCATGCGGTGGAAGGCGCGCTGGTCCTCCCGGTTGGCAGCTGAGGTGTCCAAGTTGTCAATGAGGAAAACTTTAGTGAAGATGAAGATGACAAGGAGGATGGCCAGGAGCACGACTCGCTGCTTTAGCTTCATGGTGACTTGCAACCCTTCTCCCCTGACTCTTGCTTCCAAGAGTTCCAGGAAGTCTATCGGAGAGCAGGGTGAGGAGCGGGATGTTAGTTAATGAATTCATTCATAACTTGCATTGTAAGGGAGAGATGGCCACTGAAGCATCTTCTGGTACTCCTAAAAGGAAACAAAATACAAACTTAATTGTCTTCCCACAGATCCCACCAAGCTGAAAAATCAAGTCTGTTCTTGGAACATTAAGTCTGGATTATCTACACTGGTATCCTAAAGCCCACGCGTTTCAGTTAAACCACGTGTTTTGCTGCCTCCCCGTAGCCTTTAAGCAATCTACAAGAAAGGGGAAATTGCCTGATAACATCTCTACGAAGCCAAAATCACAACAGCGTATGTTGCTAGCTGCAACTACAACGGGTGAGACTTCTGCAGAGAATTATAGTGTAAGTCAATGGCTCCAATTTCACAAACTCCATTAATACAAGAACCCAGGACCTCCAGTCTCCTCGAGGTTCGCCGCTGAAGAGAGGTGTCCCAGGTAGATTCTCTAACACTAATAAAGCAGCTAGAACAGTTTCACTGCCTAGTTCCTGAAGCTGTAAGGACTTAATTTATTGCATTTCATTTGCAACCACTGTAATTTACTCCTCTTTTCTCCATTCTCAAAAAAAAAAAAAAAAAAAAAAAAAAGTGACATCTTCACTTTCTTGTGGTTAACTCTGCATCTCAGGCAGTCAACTGTAAAACCAGCAACCACAAAAAATACATAAAGTGTCTGTAACCTCAACAACAAATTAACAGGAAAAAACACAAAACGCTAGCACCGTAGTCCCAGAAACATCACCCAAAACACAGTTAAAGCCACATGTGCTTCTATATTTACCTTGGGCTGCAAGACGTGCCCCACCCCTCAACAAGTCTTTGCCTGTAAAGTTTTACCATGTAAGGACAACATAACACTGAGTTAAACAACTTTATTTCAGTTATGAGGACAGGAATTATCTCCACACTATCAACAACAGTAGTTAAAAACCAAGTAGAAACAGACACTATGGCACATCTCTGAGGAGCACCCAGAGCCAAGAGAGATTTCTCTTTGCCCAAGCTATGCTAATCAAGCAAACCCCAAATGGCACCCTGAGCCGTGGTAGGACTAATATAGAAAAGCTTTCTCACGCGATTTAACAATAAGCGTATAAACCAGTCATTATTAATCATGTCACTGGAAAAACAAGCCATGCAGGCTAAGTTCATTTACCAGCAGCAACCAAAGGACAGCGAGACCATGAGCTGCCAACCAGACACAGATGACAGCCGGCTGAAGAAGCCGTGCTGAAGCACCTGCATGGACATCGTGCCCTGCTCACACAGGTCTTAATGGGTGCAAAGGTGCTGAGGACCTGCACGCACTGCAGAGCTGCACCTCCACTGAAGACGGAGGCTGTGCCAAACGCTGAGGTGCACCCTTTGACTTTGAGCAAGTCATCAGCGCAGAAGCAGGCTTGCCATGGTGTAAGGATACCGGTATAAAACCACACGCGAGCCCAAGAATGACTTCATGCACCTTAAACAAATTTGCAGTAGGCAGCCCCACCCTCCCTGCCAGCGGTGGGGCTCCCCCAGCTCCCCGTGTGTCACTGCCAGCTTTCATACTGCGAGGCAGTTCGGTGAGCCAGGCTGCACACCCATCTAACCACCGACCGCCTCCTTCTGCCAGTTTTAAGCCAACCCAAGGAGAGCAGCTCTCAAATCTCATCTCCTAACAGGAGATGAGGCAGTAAGTGGTGACAGAGCCGTCCTAGGTACGGAACGGCACTGCTGTCAGCACCGCCACCCGCGGGGTGGTCCCATGCTCCATCCATGCCCAGTGCTGCTGGCAGCCTAACGTGCAGCCGAAACCCCAGCACAACAAAGGTGAGTGGCTGAGCCATCCGTTAGCAACCCCGTTACAAAAAGCCCACCAACAGGGACGAGGAAATGCTGTGACCAGCTGTCAGCTCTTATTTTCACAGTGACCTTTTCCAGCAGAGCCACCAAGCTGAGCACGAGCCAACGTACAGGTGACAGCCTCCAAAGCTGCGAGAGGGTGGCTCTTTGCCCAGTTTACCACCGGATTATTTTTTTTGCCCTCCTTTAGGTGACAGCTCTGTGCAGTTTGGCCTTTCCCAAGCTACACATTTTGCCTCTTAAATACTTTCTATAAGGCCTGTCAACAGAGGCAGGGAAGAAAGTGAAAGTCTCACAGCAATGAGTTAAAAGTGAAACGCGAACAAAGGGGTTAACGTTAAGAGCAACCACTTGCAGCAACATAAAAACCCTCTAAAGGGTAGTGAATAGGGTGAAAGAAGGCTTTAACTGAGCACTGTGGTCCTGAGGTAACCATGAGGTATTAACTTTAATCTACTGGAAAACAAGCACTTGTACCAACAGTGAAAGACAACAAACCAGACGTTTATACGGTAATTAACACAGATTATTGTTCATCTCAGCTCTGTGTAGGCAGCCCGCATTTCTCCGCACAGCATGTCAATTTGCATACTGCAAGCATGACAACGAGAGGCACAGACGAGGAAGATGTAGCTGACCCGAGAGCCCTATGTTTTAGAAATAAAGAAAAAAATCTTCCCAAGAGAGCCCAAAATAATGATAATATTCTTAAATCTAAGAAAGGAAGGCAGATCAAGCTACAACTGTTCCCTCTGATCATAATTTATTTCTTTATAACTAGTAATTCTATCATTATGAACACTGCGGTTGTTGGGATCTGCTTTCATTCATTTCTAAAATCCATCCAAGTCTGTCAGAAGTCCCACAGAAGAACACGGCTTCTTTCAGGATTACTCCTTATTATGAGAGATGCATACACACACATCTTTAGAAAGCCTGACAGCCAGGGTTGGCTGCCTAAAGCACTGGACAGAAACGTTTCTTATCTTGGGAGCTCAAGCTGGGCACCCACTTTCCTACACTGCGTTTCAGGAATGCTAAGTTTCTCCAGGGGTACTTCGGGGCAGGGGGAGAGGGAAGGATACAACTCGGAGCCACCACTTAAATCAAAGGCCATTTACTTAGCCTATTCTTTGTGACAGCTCTGAAACTAATTTTGGCTGAAGGCCTCCAACAATGGAGACAGAAGTCAGCAAAAGAAATTCAATATTTGCTCTAAGACGTTTCAGTAATTCCCGTCACTGAATGACCAGTCCTCAGCAAACGCCTCTCCCCACGTCATACAACCACCCCTTACATCCCACCTGAGCCCCATCCCACTCCTCGCTGACAGCTGCCAAGGTGAGTCCCTCAGCTGCTTTCCCCCCCCCCAAACACCCCCCCCCTGAGGTTGCTACGCAATCGATTTCACACACGAGCTGCAGAGCCTGCACGGTACCCGGGAGGTGCCAGCATTATGCTCGCTGCTGCACAGAGCGAGCCAACAAAAATCAATCCCTGCGCGAAGAAGTTCACCACGGAGAGCAAGAACTTCAGCTTTATTGTTTCAAATTCAAGGCGGTTAAGAGTGACAGCACCCGGGTGCTGTAAGAAAATATTGATGCGGTTTTGAAAGAAATTAATTTCTTCCAAAAGGACAATTTAATTTCTTTCCAAAGCAAAGCACAAGCGTTTGTCACGATGGATTGGCAAGGAGGATTATGAAAGCTCAGGAAGGATGAAGCTGGTCCTGAAACAAGGACAGAGGTGGAAAGGGTGGCCACAGAAATAAATGAAATAACAAGTAAGAAAAAAAAAAAAAATGTTAAAGGGGGAAATAGGGTAAGAGTAGAACTCCACAGAGCAAAGGACAGAAAGAGCCCAGGACAATGACAAAATAAGGGACAGCAATAAGCTCGAAGGAGACTCAGAAAGGAAATAGTTCCAGAAATGGAGAGAGGTGAGAGGACAAGGCAAGGATGCCCCCACTTTGCCAAGGAGCAAAGGGGCCGAGTAGCCAGTCAGTTCTACATCACGGCCACAGGAGCAGCGGGCGTATGAAACGATGCTAGATGTTCTTGAAACAAAAAAGCACCAGGGAAGGAACAGCCAAAGTTCCTAGAAGCCAAACAATTTTTAAGCCTCCAACCAGAGTGAACAACCCAACAGAGCAACCCCAATACCTACAGCCCCAGTACCCACACCCTTCTCCCCATATAGGGCAGCCACACTGATCCCTTACCAAGCCCAGGTTAACTCTAACAGTGGTGAGGTTTCAGTACTTTTTTTTTTTTCGAGATTCTGCTTAGCACTATCTCCAGCTACCATTACTGAACAGAGAACAGAATCCAAAGAGTTTGTTGCTGCATCTCCCAAACTCTACTTCCACGTCACAAAAAGAACGGGGGAAAAAAACACCTTCCTCTCTGCCATCTTACCCTACTTCTGATCAGCTAGGAAAATAAAACAGAAATAAACAACCATGCCAGCTTTTCCACAGTGCGGTCAACTGCCGGGTTTGCCCCCAAAAAGTTTTTTGATTTTCACCATCTTGTCAGGCTATTTCCTGATCAGTTTTGTATCTCATTACAATCAGGTGTGTATTCTCAGCAAGTAACTCATCTCCCAAATCAATACCCAAACACCAGCATCGTCTAAATATCACGGTGGGGTCACTGTGCGGACAAGCACCTGAATGAAAGCACGCCCCCTGGCACCGAGTACCAACAGCACAACACTTTACTCCCAGGTCAAAAAGCAGCATGAAACTTGCCTGCTACAAACAGCAGCAAAACCTGTTACTGTCAGCAGCCCACAACATTAGCAGAGGACCAGCTGAGCTGCCATCTCAAAAAGACTCGCATGCAACACAAATGGATTTTGTTGAGCTCCAATTGACAGAAAAGGTCTGAGTGGGGGCAAAAGTTTGCTCTGTCAGCGCTAGGACACAAGAAATCATAGTTCAAGCAATGACAACCTGATATAAATATGGTTAAGTATGCTCTAACTTTTATTTATACTCATGTTTTTTCTTCCTAACCACACCTATGCCCTTTAGGATCTCCTATGAAAAGGTCTTCAAAAGTTCTCCAATATGTCTCAGAAAATGCCTTGAAGAAACGGCGTAGAGAGCAGTGACATTTTCCTCTTCCCAAAGCCTACTTCAGCCTCACCAGATCGATCAGTCTTCCTCCCCTCCCCTCTCTGGCCAGCTCCCTCACAGCTCCTGCTTTCTCTCCCTGCATAAGCCTCGATATTTCAGTCTTCACAGCCTGGCTCCCACAGAGCTTTGCGTAGATCCATCAGACTCATTCTGTCACTTCTACTCTCTGTACGCTGCTTTGTGGACTAGTTTAGTAACCCAGTGCACAAGGCTTCGTGTGCATTTACTTGCCTGCTTTTTCTGTTAAAACCCACACTACCTATAGGCAAAATCTTAGTGACAGCCTATGCTTGAGTTTTCCGTGCACAACTGCATCTCTGCATGACCAAGAGATTACAGATAAAGTAAGAAAGATCACGAGCACTTTAACCCATGTTATCCACGCCTGTAGCTGTGAACACCAGTGACTGCCTGAGATATTCCTGTACTGAGAGAAACAAAATCATTTTCTTCACCTGTCTACCTCGCTCGCACTATGTTCCTTAGCAACTTGAGAACCCATCACCTAAATTTCTGCCACGTTTCTCAGAGGATCACCTCCTCGAGCTTTATGGAAACACCCAACAGGTAGAGAACAGAAAACTCAAGGAGCCAAGGGCAACCCAGGGCATCTCCTCGAGCTGTCCAGCAGCTGGCCGGCCACTTGGCAAACACTGCCCACCCCCAGACGGAGCTGGCTGTGCAATGAGGAGGGGGCAGGCGGGGACACGGGGAGCAGTCCTGGGGAGAGGGGGGCTGTGGGGGCTGGGGGCAGGCAGGCACGAATTGCCGCGGTAGGACGTGGCAAGCAAGGCCACAGGAAACCAGGCTGCATCAATCCTCCTCGCAGAAAAACTTCCCTTCAAGCAGGGTTTGTATGGAAACAAAGTTTATATAACCGCACTTTGCCCTGGGAAGCTTTTGGAGCCGCCGGCTCATTTCAGACGCACCTGGGAGCACCGGGGCCGTTTTTACGCGCTGGCTGGAAGCTGGCAGCGGGGCCAGCCCGGTTCTGCCCCGGTGAGGAAGAGGCAGCCGGCACCGAGCGGCCGAGGCGGGCAGCGAGGGGCGGCGCTGCCTCCCGGCAGGGCGAGGCGAGGCGAGGCGAGGCGAGGCGCCCTGCCCGGCCCGGCCCGGCCCTGCCCTGCCCGGAGGGGCCCGAGGCGGGGCGGCGGCACCGGGCCCGCACCGCGCCTCAGCTGGGGCCGCCCGCGGGGGGCCCAACGGCCGTAACGGCTGTAACGGCCCTAACGGCCCCCCCGCCCCCAGGTGCCGCCGAGCCACGCAGGCAGCGGCCCCTCAGGGCCCCTCCCCTCCCGACCCAGCCCCGGCCGCACTCACCCCTCCCGGCGGCCCCGCTCCATGCCCGCCGCCACCGCCGCCGCCGCCGCGGCCCCCTCCCCCCCCGCCGGCCCCCCAACATGGTGCCGCCCGCCGGCCCGGCCCCGCCCCGCCGCCAATAGGCGGCCGCCCCGCCTCCCGCGCACAGCCCGCCGCCCAATCGGCCGCCCGCCGTCGGCTTGGCCGAGGGGAGGCGGCGCGGCCGTTGATAGGCCGGCGGAGGGCGGCCCGCTCCGCCCTCCGCCAATGGCAGCGGCCGAGGGAGCGCCCACCTGCGGCCGGCTGACGGGAGGGGGGGTGAGGAAGGGGAAAGGGGTTAACCCTATCGTGCCCGGAGGCCCCTGAGCCCCACAGGATGCCCTATAGGGGCTGGGGGGAGGGGGTATAACGGGCACCCCACAGCATTTATAGGGCTGCAGGGCGTCACGTTACGTTACACAACACAACGTTTTCTTCCAGGACTCCGCCCCTGCTTAAGCTGAGGAATTAAAACCTTTTGTTTTTCAAAATAAATAAATAAATAAAACACCACAAAAAAAAACAAGTTTTAGGAACAACCTTTGAAAAACCACGGAGCCCATTTACGGCTCCCTGCCCCGAGTGTCCAAGCGCCCCCACAGACGCCCCCCGGGCACTGTTCACCCACGCACACGCAGGAGCGGTTCCATCGCTGCAGGCTGCAGCCCTGCTACCTCCTCAGCAAATTAAAATTTTAAGCCCCGCCACGATTCGGGCTTTCATTATTCATTAGCACATCAATATTGCAGCGCCCAGTGCCTGGCTGGAGAGACAGAAATGCTGAAGGCCGAAGTGGCCAAGGAGTAGGGTTAGGGGTGAGGCGAGGAGCTGATGGCGGGATGGGGACAGCGCTGACAGGCCCACATCTGGTGGAGCTGGAGGCAGCACAGCTCCGCGACCCCAGGAGGACCAAGAGCTGGCAGAACCTGGGCTGCCAACACAATCTGAACGTCTGGGGCCCGAGTGGGGAAGAGCAGGTCAAGGATGGCCTCCAGAGCTGGGGCTGGTGTGGGAAGGAGGCCAGCAAGGCTGTTAAATAATTCCATCTGATCCCGGAAAAGCTCTGCACGCTCCGAGGAGAAAGCTTTAAATCAACATAGGCGCTGTCACCAGATGCTGCACAGATCTTCCTGTTCAAAGAGGTGTGTGATCCTGGCAACCGCCTGAAATCAGGTTTATAAAGTACAAATGAAATTCCTGAGTCGAGAACACCACTTAGACCCAGCAGAGTGCACGGAGTGTCGCTTTGCAGAAGATATCTATATAAAATAAAACCACGAGCCGCTGGAAACAATGAGCTGAAGTCACAGAAACAATTTCAGACAGGGTGACGCTAAAGTCAAGTAGCAAGCACAAGCCCTCAAATAGCAACTCTCAGATTAAATAGGTGCTACTCCCCCTACTTCTCTCATACAGGACAATGGTGAGAAGAACAGCTATCAACCTCTGAAGAGGAATTTTTGGATTCTGTGAACTGAGAGCAGTAGAATAGATAGCAAGGACATCTTAACACTTGTGAGCAGCAAAGGCAAAGCAGAGCCTGCGGGTTCAGGGGCACTTATATGCACAGGGTCTTCCCCATCTCCCCATGGGCTGGATCCCATCATGTTAGTGTGGTGTTAGGGCAACCTGAGAGTCACTGTCCCCATGTGCTCCTTGGGGTGCTCTCTTCAGGCAAAAGGAAAGGCCACGAGGTCACTTTTCAGTAGAAAGAAGCCACAACAAAGCCTTCACAGAAACTAGAAAGTGGTACAGGCAGCCCTCAACAGAAAGTCAAAAAAGGCCAGATCCTCAGTGTTGGGGTCAGACGGGTGGGACTTGGGCTTTGGACACGTAATGCAAGCAGGAGTCTCCTTGATAACCAGGCCTCTGCAGCAAACTCTGGATTTGTGCTTTTCTTCCCAACTGCATGTGGCTTGGTCACCCTGCCCTCACACTGACCAGCGCAGAGTTAAAAAGGAGAGATTAGCGTAGCACACACCAGAGCTTTAACCTTCAGCTAATCCACGCAGCACTCACAGGGCAGAAGTAAAGCAGGTTTGCTGGCATCAAAGGAGCAGTCAGGCCAGGCGGGGCTGGCATCTCTCCTGGACCTTCCAGAGGGAAGGAGAGGATGCTGATTTGAGGAGAGCTTCCAGTGCTCCCCAAAAGCCAGTGAGGCACAAACTGCTTGCTATGCACAACAGGGTGTCCAAATTAACACCTTGTCCTTATTTGCAATGTACAAGCTCTTTGAACTAAGCCAGATTCAAGCTAAGAACACAAAAGGGTCATGATTTTAAGCCACAGATGTGCAACATGTGAGAAGGAGCCATTATTCTCTGCACAGAACTTGGTGCTCACTGGGAAGAGACCAGACCCAAACCCAGCCTGAAATAAAACAACTTCTGGCTGCTGGTTGCTTCCCAGCACCTCTAGCACCAGACTTCAGCCAGCAGAGAAATTCTGCATCATCACTCCCTAATCCACTTCAAGGAAAAATCAACACGGACAGTTTGTTTAGGTGCCTAGAGCTAACTTGGGGGATTTCTGCTGATATTTCTGCATCAGCAGATTAAGAAATGCACACCTGAACTGCTCCCCAGACAAGGCTGTGGAGCAGAGCTGCCAGAGGAAAACACAAGTGTTAATGTTTTCATCAAGCACCACACCCTGAAGCATAAAGTTAAGGCAAGACATTAAAAAAGAAACTGGGAGGCCAACTTAAGGATGCTGAGGTGCTGGCCAGTCAGTATGCTTCTTTCCAATAGCAAAAGGAGCGTCAGGCTTGTTTACATAATTACTTCGTGATATAATTAAATATTTTTCTCCACAAGTTCATGTTCAACAGAAAACTCAAAAGCATACATTTAACTTCCTTAATTGCTTTTAACCATCACTACAAATCAAAGTTTCTGTCTGCAGCACAATCGACAAGCAGCGCTAACACGGGGCCTCCCCACCTGTAGGGAAGCTGAAGGAGCTGCGCCGCAACACAAATTCAGCAGGAGCTGATTTCATATTCTGCCTCACATCTGTGTGTGTGTGCCCTTGCCATGCTCATAGCCACACCTGAAACCACCTCTTGCACACCCCTGTTCCTCTCTCCCACCCCTCACTGTGCAGCTGGCACAACAATAAGATATTTTCCAGCTCGTCCACTGACACCCTGTGAGCCTGACGGGCCCCTTCCTTGCTCCTGCCTGTTTTCCTGCCTGGTTGTTGATGAGTCCTGGCCCCATCGCCTGGTGCAGCAGCAGCACCTCACTATGGCAGGAGGGAAGAGCCCAGATCCCTTTGCCACCAACCTTTCTTGTCCAAGCGGGGTCATTGTGAAGAGCAAAACAAAAAGCAGGCCAGCCAGCGAAGGTTTCCCAACACCCAGATGTTCATTCAATTGGTTTCCTACGCAGCACGATGACATCCTGCATCCTTCACACCAGAGGCTGTGCCAGGCTAATGGGGAGAACACGGGGATCGTTAAAACCTCATCAGAGCAGCATGCACACTGAAAACCTGACAACAGCACTGAAGGAGCCATTTCAAATTGGTCACTGGAAAAAAAAAAATGCTGGGAGTTTAAGGTGGTTTTCTGTGCTTCTGTGTTTTGCACAAAATGAATACAAGATTAAAAATTCTTTTATTGATTCAGTATTGGTAGATTAAAATGCAAGTCTGATTTGGTAGTCTCATGAAGTGTCACTGGCCAAAATCAGTGTTTTTAAGGTAAAATCAAGTGGAAAAAAATCTGTGCATGTTATTCTAAGTCTTGTTCAAATGATTAGAGTTCAGCACAACCTGGGAAAAAGGAAGAGGGGCTGTCTTGCTTGGAAAACAAATTCCATAAAGCAAATGTAAAGGGGCAATACTATAGCACAGACATTTTGTCTTTCTAGAAATAACAGAAGTGTTAGGGACACTGGATTAAATCAATAGTACTCTTGCGAGCTTCTTGTGACAAGTTAAGCCCTGATCACTTGACAAGTTGAATGTCGTCACCGTGTCTCAATAACATGCCAACCAGGCTGGGTGGGCTTCTGAATACCTCTGCTTCTTTTCCTGTCTTTTATGTTGGTATTAACCTACAGAATTTTAGATATTCAAATCATAACTATCTGACTTCAGAGCAAACTGTGTGAATCACACAGAGGCTCTAATGGTTCTTCCTATCACTTTTTTAGGCTGTCAGCAGTCAGACATATTTTTTTTCAGCATGACTCTTATCTGATTCACAGTGTGAAAGTTCTTCATTCTTCAAGGCAGCTTCTTGAAAGTACGCTTAGCACTTTTAGGAGAGGTCAGACAGGCTTGAGAACTGACTTTTTCCCTGAAGTAATTTAATCTGGACCCAACTTGACTGCTTGTATGACAGTTAAGGTTCTAGGGCAGACAGATAGCTGCTTTCATGAAAAAGGCAACTAATTCCTCTCCTGGTGAGAGGGGAGACCACCCAAACTTACCTAACCTTTGTTCGAAAGGAATGATTGATGCCACTTGCACTCCATGACTACAGGTTGAAACACTTCCTTACAGATATGACAGGCTTCCTTCAGGGCTGCAGGCACTTGCTGCAGAACACGGAGTGGATTTATCTATCTGCTGTGGTTCAGAAGAGGGCTGCAGCACAGCTCCAAGGCAGTAAATCTGGGAGACAACTGAAAGGAAATACACCTCCATGAATGACAGACCTTGGGGCCCATGTCGGCTCAGTGTAGGGGAAGCCCATGTCACCTGATCTGCAGCTGGCACGGCTGGGAATATTGCGTTTGGAACATACCCAGGAGTTTTCTGGGGGTGGGGGCAGGGAGAAAGCACACCCAGCCATTTTGGGGCTAAGCTATTCACAGTTTGAGTCTTTAATCCTATTTCCATGAGTGTTTCCAGTCTTGGAAGCTGGATCCATCCATAAGAATTTGTTAAATGTCTATAAATATCTTTCATCTCAAAGCTTTTTTCAAACAGACACGCTAGGTCTGCACAGATAGTCCCTCACCAATGAGGTGGGCCAGCTCATTGCTACCTCACGTAGCCGCTTTCACACTGAATATTGAATATTGATCTTCACCCAGATGAAAGCACGGAGCTCAAGGCAGGGTTGAAGCAGCTAGTTAGTTAAAGTAAAACCATTACACAATTTGGCCACAACCCTGGAGCTGAAATATCCATTTTTATGAGGAGGGAGATGCTGTCTTTACAGGCTTCATTACACTTGAGCCTGAACTTCCCCTAAGATGCAAGGCACCTCCAAAGACAGAGTGGGTCTCACACTTATGATGATCAACCAACACCATTCATTCTGTAGGAAAGCAATTCCTGAGCATGGGGTAACACTACCTGTAACCAGTCGTGCTTATCCACAACACCAGAGACCAACTCCTTGCAAACAGGTGCAGCAACAACAGAGTTTATATGATAACATAACTCCTACCATATATTGTCCTCACCTGGCCCAATCTGACTCAGAAACAGTTTTCCCTTCTGCAGACAATGCAAACATAAGATAATTAAATGTGATCACCCTGGTAGAAAATTATACAAGGCAATTCTCAAATGAATTGTGGACTTCAGGCACTCACGTTCACTGTGTTTGAGTGAACACAAGTAGGAGCGCATTCATCCTGCAATGGCTACACTCAGAGCACCAGGAAATTCCCTCCTACCCACCCTCTTATTCCTGATCTTTAACCCTACACGTAGATAGGAATTCTGTGCTCAACTGGAGCAAAAAGGGAAATGTATCCCCTTTTAACTGGGACAATCTCAGCCCAGTAGCACTGTAAGAAGAAACACACAAAAGAGAGGCTCCCTTAAGTTGGTTAAAACCCATTTGTAACACACAAGCCTTGAAGACAGTGGAATAAGTGACTTGCAGCAAGAACAAGCAAAACACAAAGCTGGATTTCAACAAATTGAAAATGCACACTGACAACCAGAGAACCCTTTTTGCTCTTGCATTTTTAAGCAATAACCCAGCCTGTGGAAGGGCAATGGTTAGCGTACTGACTTAGCTCACTGCGGAGCAGTTCCCTCCAATTGGTCTAACAGTGCAGAAGGAAGTCCTTAACTCATTACGGTTGGAAGAGTCCTTTGTGAAACTCAACCCATTGCAGGTACATTATTTACATCTTCGAGAATACGTCTCATTATACAAGAAATGCTCTTCTGGGCAAATGCACTGCTGTAGTTTTAGCTACAAGGCTTTAAAAAAAAAAAACAAATCAGTTCTAATAATAAAACAAAGGATTTTTAAAAGTTTTAAATTTTACTTACAAAAAGATGGAACTTTTCCCTTGAAAAAAGATAAAAGTTTTATCCAGCAGAGGACACAAAAGAACCTAATTACCAGCCCTATAGTATCAGGAACAAGGACCAGCAGGACCTGCAAAATGTCCCTCCGCACATAGCCACAGGGTGTCAGTGTTATTTCAAATTTGGGTCATTTTATGCTGGAATCAGACTTGCCACATTTTTAGGCATCTGTTCCTCAGAGAGCTGCTGCCACCACAGCCTGTTTGTTACTGCGCTCCCCCCTTCCTCCCATAGCCAGTGTTAAAGTATCATTTCTTAAAACAGGGAGACCAGAAATACGTAATCATGGAGGTCTGGGGACAACTGAAGAACAGCAGAGACTTGAAAAGGGGCTGACATTCGCGACTCCAGATCTGCTACCAGTTCGGTGGGTGGGATTCCCAGATCCTGCTGGGTGGTGATCTTTCAGCAGGGGATCCAAAGCACCCTTTCCTTTGCACCCACCCAGGACCGTATGTCCTTTCCCATGCAGATACAAAGCCACAACGAGCATCTGTGGTACCTCAAGAGGTTGCTGTCACCCCATTCTGTGTTTTAAAGCCATTTGAAAGGCTGAATCAGAGGGAGAGTATAAAGCTGTTTAAGTTGCCCCCTGCCAAAAATTACTTTCCAGCCACGTTACTAATATGGCTCTGCTGAAACAAAGTCCCCCTGTTCTCTGGGAGCTGTGGCAGATGCGTGGCACAGCACACGTTGCATCTGCCAAGCTGGGTACTCCCCAGGACTGTGCTACTCCCCATGGCTCTTCTGCAGGGGTCCTGTCACCATGCCCTCCAAACCCATGTTCCCATTCTCAAGGGTTTCTTAATTTTCCATCAGTTCAGCCTACCTGCTAGCTGACCGATATTCATACGATAATTCTCCAGCTAATTGCAATTTTGGGAGCGTTATTAAAGGAAGGCCTCAGTTTTGTGTCCAACAGAGATGATTCCTGGGCCAGAAATTTCTACAATTATTTGCTACTCAATGTTTCATTTCTTCATTTTCTTATTCTACACCGTCACATTTCTTATCAGCCTTAGGAACAACGCCCCAGAGGACTTATCCTGAAGGCAATACTCAAGGACATGCTCGTGTAGGGACAGGCAATAAACTGGTGGTGCACTGCGTGCATAGCCCTGCAGAGGACATGTGCTCTGCCTTGGGCATTAGGCAGTGGTTTGACCAGCAGTGGTGTCTTCCAGCAGAACCAGCCTGAGCTGCTCCCCCCACACGCACTTGTCACTGTTTATCCTCCTGTTCCTACACCAGCCCCTCGGTTGTGCCATACTGCACGGCCTCACAGGCTGTTGTAAAGTGAATTGCAGAGCTGACCTTGCTTAAAACTCATCTGGCAAAGAAGCGAAGTAAATGTTTAACCCACATCAACTGTCCCGCCTACTTCACCAACTGGCTGCACAACAGCTGTGCCGCCAGGAACCAGCACGGGAACAGCAGTGGGTAGGAAAGAGGTGCTGGCCACTCAGGTCAGCACTGCTGACAGCAGAGATGTTCAGACCGTACCCCCACACCCTTACAGCTCGAGCCACGTTAAGAGTAACAGAGATGAAGACCCAGGAGTCCAAAAATCTCTGTGGGTCTGATTTCCCATAGATTTCAAGGTTTTCATGTTCTCCTGCACAAGGAACCAGCTTGTTACTTCCTCTTATAAACCCGTCCCAAGCTCACTGAACAGACAAGCTCTGAGGTTGTGGACTCAATCTCCAAGTCAGTACTCACTCAACAAGCTCAGCAGCTCTCAGGCGGTCGTTCATGAGGTTACAGCCAGCCAGCAGCTGGTCTGTGGGCTGGGCAGCCATTCATTGGCCACCCTTCCTTGATGTAGACCGTTTCAAGGACTTTTCTATAGGATGACTTCTGCCTCTGCTAAATTATGACTACTTCTTCAATTTGAAGGAAGCCAGAGGAGTGGGGGTGTGATGGCAGCAGGTCACATAACAGGATAAGGATCTCACATTGGATAGGTGACCTGACAGAAGATCAGGCTCTGGAACCTCTACCAATTATTTCCAGAGGCAGAAGAGGACATTTCTTCCAGGGATAACTCTCAAGGGGAAAACAAGGAAAATCACATGCCCCAAAGAAACTCTAGAACAAGATAGCACCTTACAGACCTTCACCAAAGTTCCAGTTGCAGCAGTAGGAGGTTCATCCTGGCTGAACTGAGAGCTGGTTCTTTCTCCTCCTTCTTGCAGCAGAGCAGGGCACCAGGCAGGCCACCAGCCTCACAGCAAGCCCTGCTCTCGTTTGAAGCTACCTGGTGGTCTGCAGAACATTAAGAATTTTTGGAACAGCTGCACGAAGTGATGGTAGAGAAGGGATATTGACTGGGACCACTGTAGCTATTTCTTAGTCTTTAAAAGAGAAACATCATGGCAGCTATTTAGTATGGTTTTGAAAATTCAAATATTGACAGAAGGAAGTTTTCCAAAGGATGCCAGCAGCTTTTGCAGCAACCCCAGTAGCAGAAACACGCTCTAGTGTCAGATGTGGGCTGTAGCACAGACCAAACCCACAAGCTCCACACAGGCGGGAGAACGACCAGCTGAGAACAGCAGCACTTCACCTTTCTGTACCATGTTTGACTGCACGCTGGAGAAGGAGGGGCTGGTATTGGTGGTGAGGGTTGAAGCATGGAAGGGAGAGACTAAATGCCCCGAGGAACTACAACTGCACTTGCCAAATACTGCATTTTACTGGGAAAAGGAGAGAGTGACTTCACTTTTTACCTCCCCTTCCCCACTTCCCCTGCCCCAAATGGACAGATGTGGCTTTGCAGGAAAATTAATTACAGATGGAGGCTTAAAAAAAAAAAAGGGGGGGGGCAGGAACCTCCACCACAAGGCTTTTTCCTCTGCAGACTTGTCGATGGATGGGGCGACCTGGGAAAACTGGCAGATGGAAAACCCATTACAGATGTAAGGTTTGGAGAATAAAGCTGAGGGACAATTTGAGAGTTGTAAATTTTAAGTTTGGGGGCATAAATGCATTGCTTAGCAACAAGACACAAATAGGAAACAAGAAGCCTCATGAGAGTGATGCTTAAATATTTCAGAATCCCTACTTGAGGTGAAGACTACATTACCAGAGACCTGAGGAGCTGTGATCCTCAACAGCTGAAGTAGTAGAGTCAAGATAGAAAGAAAATGAGGTCTTCAATCCCATTTCCACACAGAAATCAATTTGACTTAGCTGGGAAAAGAAAAGTAGTACTTGTTTGTTCCCATACATGTTCTGCATGGTGCATACCTGACAAGACAGAAGACGTGGCGTATCTTTAAGCACTTTGCTACTGACGAAAGATTTCTCATAATGTGCTCAAGTGTTTGCAGGGCAGCTGCATTACTGGGGTGTACAATCATTGCTACCACATGTCTGACCCTCACTACATGGTCCAATGCCTTTTTATACTGCTGCATAAATCTTATCCTAAAAATTCCTGACATCTCAAAGGATGGCGGGGTGGGGGGTGGCGAGGCTTTGCATCTCAAGGGAGAGAAGGGGAAGGGTAAAAAAAGAACTGATCACCTGGAAACAAATGCTGAATGTTTTACTCTATTTCTCCACCATGAAAAGACAAGGACAAAGAGGAAGGAAAAAATATCGCCAGCTTTGGAAGGTTACTGCATTTTCTAAATTTTTTTTTTTGTGCTATTGTTGATACTTCGAAACTCTACCAAAGCACAAAGCTTTCCAGTGAGGCCATGACCAATGCTTCACCTTCTGCAGCAAAAATAAAAAATAAAAAAAAAAGGAACTCATTAAGTTTAAAAAAATCAAAAGAAAACAAAACTCCCTTTATTTTTTTTTCTTCTAAGAGCCTGAAAAAAAAGTACACACACACCCCTATATACATAAAAGTAACCAAATGATTAAAGTCAGCATCAGGTATTTCTTTGCCTTATTACAGAGTATTACCCCATAACATACCTCTGGGGTGTGTTGAATTCGTAGGAGCATGCTCTGATCCCCTCCTGTGCTGCTGAACATGACATCATTGCTTTTTTCATGAGGGAGGTCCACGTTAGTGGAGTTCTAAAATAAGCCAGACGTTCCCATTTGGTTTTGCTGCTCTAGCTAAAAGGGAAGCTCCAGGACCAGATATATATACTTTTTTTCCCTACCAGTCCTAAGGGAAAAAAAAAAAAAAAAGTCCACAAACCCAATCTAATAAGAACTCTTGAAATAACCAAACCCCAAAGCTTGCAAGAGTTAAAATCAATAGGAAACTTTCTTGGCAGCTTAGAACTTCAGGCCAATAAAAACAGCTGTTTAGATATATACGTTACCTTCAAAATTAATGAAAAATAGAAGCATAATGGACACATCTTGTTTAATCCAGACAGCAAACAGCACTCAGAAAAAATATATTCTGACACAGGACAAAATAGCTCATTACTTGCACAGTCTGCCTAATTTGGAAAGCTATGAGTTGTATAACTCTTTAGAAAGGGAAAACAGAAGCCAGTATAAAAGGAAACTAAAAGCGTTCCCTAGAAATGTATTTAATTGCAGTCTTTGGTATATGAATGAAATCAGTTCAGAGTTAAAAAACAAAAACAAACAAAAAACACACACACACACAAAAAAAAAAAAACAAAAAAAAACCCACGATATTTGGATAATGAATATTCTTTACATAAAGTCAAGATAGAACGAGGTCTCGAGGATCTGCCCTGGGTCACTGCATTCTGTCCTCTTGCTGCCCTGGAATCATATATTTCTTCTTAGGAGTGCACTTAACCTTGTTTGCTAATTGAAAAAAAGTGAGGGAACAACACCTAGGTCACTTGAAACTGAAAATGTGAATAGTAATTGTGACAAATACCTGTAAATTTTGAAGACATATAAAACACGTTACAGGCTAAGGCTGTCTTTAAAGATGAGGGAAAGAAATATTTTTGTACAGATTCTCGGTGTTTTTATAACTAGTACAACGTCAGCTGAAACTACCAGATGTAAATACCATGGACAAGATTCAAAGAACTGACTCCAAGTGTGGTTAAACTCCTAACATTAAGAGATGTAAAATCCACCAGGCTGCCATTTTGCAGGCACGCTGTGATGATGGGGTAAATGAGAAAACAGCATCTGCTGCTGGGTATCTGTACACCTGCCTAAAAGCCAGTGTTAAGCCATTCCTGGAAGACAGGCTTTGGGGAAATGGCTTGATGTTTGGCCAAAGGAGTTGTGTAACAAAAGCTTGTGTAGGAAAGACTTCAGAAGGATAATTTTAGCTTGGCCTGGGACAGGAGCAGAGACCATAAGCAGGCTTATGGTAGAAAAGTAATGCATTGTCCCAAAGTACATGCGTTTGTCCCTTGCCTCCCCAATCCCCCTTTTCTGGGGGGGGCATGAGGGAAAGAGGTATGTGAACTTCTTTTGAAGGGCATTGCTGCTGTTCTGTGTTTCCCACTTTAAAACTGAGGGGAAAATCTGATATAGAAATAACACTGTAGAAAGACTGTGGCTGGAAGAGAAAGCAGAAAGGGCAGGGAGACCAGTGCAGGCACAGCCACACAGGATATCGGACAGTGCTGAGAGGCAGCAAGACAAAGCACCAGACAGCCCCTTTCCTACCTCCCTAAACCTGTGCCAGCAGAACTACAGACTTCTTTCCTCCACTGTCCTGCAAGAATTTTATTTATTACTATTTTTTGCTTTGCAAACCAAGGAAGTGAAGGGACAGCTTTCCTTCAATCGCTGAATTAAAGACCAGGTTATTAAACCACGCACAAATCCCATGCACATATCCCAGTGAATTTCAGGAGAAGAAAATCTTTACTGTTGCAAAAATCACTTGGCCCATCAACACCAGCAGATGACCTTAATAAACAAGGCCCCAGCCGCTTCCAGTGTTTTTTCTACACTCATTTAAAACTAGCTGACAAGTTGGTAAATACATGCCAGAAACTGATGGCCTCATCTAAGCACAGGCTCCCTGCTGCTGCTAATGCTAATAACCTGACTAACCTGGGGGTAAGCTGGAAAGTTTTACAAAGTTCCCTCAGATAGCCAGGGGTTTAGATTTCTAGGATCAAAAAAGGCAGAAAAACTTGAGATCTTACACAGAAACACAAACACACCTCCTAGCATTTCCCCCCCACCAAAATTCAGGAGTTTTGACTGTACAATTCAAGGATGCAAAATAAAACACAAACTCCTTATTCTACCTTTGCCAGCTGCTTTGCTTTTTGAAGAAACTTCTTTTTCCACAATGTTCCCATCACACAAACATTGAGAGACTGGCCTGTAGCAGCAGTGCCATGAAGCCTGGCTTGCATTTTTTTGGAACAGAAGAGCATACAGAGGTATAACGAGAAATGAGCCTTATTCTGCTGGATTCTGTCCTGTATAAAGGTATGAACTCCTACCAAACCCCATTCACTTGCAGCCAAGATCATTCCTCTGGCCAGCGAAGCAACACCAGGTCACTTGACCCAGGGAGTTTAACAAAGGAAAAAACCCTCAGAGCTTATTCATGCTCCTGAGTGAAAACAGGCTGCTAAAAACTGCACTCAAATTAAAGAGCATTATAATGTGGAAACTGAAATCTCATCAGATATTCCACTGGAAAACAGAAGGAGCAGCTTCTCCAAGTGCAAGACAGAATTGCTGCTCTTGGAGAGTAAAAGGGGCTGAGCAGCCAAGGGGTTGGACAGTCTAGCCCAGCTCAACAAGCCTGACTTTTCTGATGCTGCTCAAACTGCCACTGCTGCTGACCCCCTGGATTTGATACGCATTTCACGCAGAGATAGATTTGGGACAGGAGAGATGATGGGAAAGAGTGTGCACAGTGATAGGAAGGGAAAGGGGCTGCTCTGTTCCTGAACCCCTGCCTACCCCTGTTCCTTGTGAAAAGGCTCCTTCAGCCAGAAGTATCTGTCAGTCGCCATCTGCCTTTCAAGATTATGATGCTCTTTGATTTTATTCATTCCTGCTAGAGGTTTTGCTTAAATATAAACAGCACAGCATTTCAGCAGGAATTAAAGAAATACAAATAAAAAATGAACTAAGAAATTCCCCAAACCTCCAGGCACATTTTAAAGCACATTAAAAAAGACACAACAGTAACAGCTTCATACATACCACAGCTGCAGTGATTTGGAGCAAAAGTAAGAAATGCTGAATGTGTTAGTGTTTTGTTTTAAAATACAGCCTATAGGCTTCACATTCAGGCGGGAGTCCTCTAAAACACTGAAGCGTCCCCTTCTCAGGCCATGTCCTTTGCTAACTACGCAAACATTCATTCTAACCTTTGCCAGCTTCACCGTTCTCTTGGGCTCTCTGTTCTCCTTCCTTACCCTCAGCCCCAGTGTCTGCATCCACTTAGTGAGGCAGAAGAGAAATAAGGACATCAACGCCACATGCTCTGTCCAGGGGGAAGGTGACAGCTGCCTCTCCTTTGGCTGTGAAAAATAAAGAAAATTGGGACCTACTCAAGAGCTGACAGAGTTTCTAGAGGAGCTGCTAGCTGCCTTCCCCACGTCCCAGAATTCACAGGAGCTTCCCTGATGGAAAGCGAGAAATTCAGTGATTCCCACTCCTCCCACCTTCACTTCAGCTCCTTCACATGTCCAACCGGCTGGACTCGAGGAGAGCAGAGGCTTTTGTGAGGTCCCCAGTACTCTGGGAGCACAGGCAGCTTTACATTAGGATTTACAACCAGTAGGTGAAGAACAACTCAAGAGGTGTTTTATTGCTTGTGATGAGGGACTATCAAAGAAGCCACAGGGTACTTTGCCAACTGTTTAGTGTTGTTTCTTTAGTTCTTACTGGCAGCAGCCTTTGGTTATTGCTCTATTTTTCTTTCCCCCTCACTTATCTTTCATCTTACAGCTTCCAACATGGACTTAATTGCAATGTTACTGAATGTTAGAAATTAATCCATACAAATGCTGAATAAATTTCTGCTGCTAAAACAAGGCAACAGCTCAAGCACCTGACCAAGACAGGCCAAAATACCACTCCAGCACTTTATCACAACATTGGTTGTGCAAACAGAATACAAAAACCTGGCCTTGAACTTCAGGAAGCCCAATAACCCTGAACTAAGGGCTCTCAGCTTAGTAGCACCTCATTTTGATTCTGCCCTGCCGACACAAGGCCTTCATTGAGACTGAGCAGGAACCAGAGATTGAACCCTTTGGCTGAACAACCCACAACTGAGAAACCCACTGGACTGTAGAAGATGAGGCTGATGACAAAACTATAAGCTTCTTTAAAAAAAAAATAGCCTGGATGTTTTTCAATTCATCTTTCTCTTCAATTCCATTTCTGCTCCTGTCAGAACCCACCTTCCTGTGGGAACCCACTGCAGTCAGCTCTGGGGTCCCCAATATAAGGCAGCCATGAACATGTTAAGAGCGAGTCCAGAGGACAGCCATGAGGATGATCAGAGGGCTGGAGCACCTCTCCTGTGAAGACAGGCTGAGGGAGTTGGGTTTGTTCAGTGTAGAGAAGAGAAGGCTCCAGGGAGACTTCATAGAGGTCTTCCAGTGCCTAAAGGGGCCTACAGGAAAGCTGAGGAGGGATTCTATCAGGGAGTGTAGTGATAGGACAAGGGGTAATGGCTTTAAACTAAATGAGGGTGGATTTAGATTAGATATAAGAAGGAAATTCTTTACTATGAAGACAGTGGGGCCCTGCCACAGGCTGCCCAGAGGAGCTGTGGCTGCCCCATCCCTGGCAGTGCCCAAGGCCAGGCTGGGGCTTTGGGAAGCGTGGGCTGGTGGGAGGTGTCCCTGTCCATGGCAGGGGGTTGGAAACATGTGTCTTTAAAGTTCCTTCCAACCCAGACCATTCTATAATTCTATTTACTCTGTTCAAGAATGGTTTACTGCCTTTGTCTGAAGTCTGCTCTGCAAGCCTCTCTAGCTACCAGTAAAGGCCCAGACTGACATTTCTGTTTTCTGGTTTGAAACAAGGCCAAAGGATGATGATCTTTTCCTTCAGTAAGCACAGAACTTCAACAATGCATTCAACCTGTGATTAACAGTACTGTCTTTGTTTCTTGACTCGTCTGATGTGAAAAATGGAACAAGATAATCAACAGCACATGGAAAGTGTATGCATGTACCCTACCCTTATGCTGGCAGCATTTCTCAAATACCGTCCAAAAAGAAAGCTCAGACTTGCACTGTGAATGGCGTGCATATAGCATTTCTCTCTGAAAGACAAATCAATTTGCCCATTTAAGAAATGTAGGTGAATATCTACTGACAGTCATTTACAGCGTGTGCAAATATAGTGGCCAAAACAGGGCAGTTTTGTTTTCTACCATCACAAATGTCAATAGAGATGAACGAGCTCTTATGTAACTTAAAAGCAAAGAGAGAGAAGTGGTACACACTCTTCATCTATGC
Organism: Aythya ferina; assembly: GCF_964211825.1. Taxonomy (NCBI): domain Eukaryota; kingdom Metazoa; phylum Chordata; class Aves; order Anseriformes; family Anatidae; genus Aythya; species Aythya ferina. Next base: position 12,948,779 of record NC_140304.1, read on the forward strand.
TGGAGAATTCAGAAGCAAATAGATTTAGGTTAACCTTCTCAGGCTTGTATGTACAGATGTTTTACTTTTTGTAACACTTTTAAGTGGGACCCAGATGTTGTAAATCAAGCTGTAATGCTCATTAATGCTCCCCTTCAGCATTCCACGCAGTTCACCAGGGCACGGTACCCACCCTTTGCATGGATGCAGATGGCATACTTGACCCTGGCAGCTCAACCCACTTCAGGAATTCGGTCTCTTCATAACTTGTTCCTCCTTGAGCCAAAACAGACTTCAAGACTCATGTCTTTAAAATGACCCCATCTTCTAAGCTGACAATAACCACAGTCATTGCTCTTGCCTTTTTTTTGTGCGTGCACTGAGAGCTACAAGACATTTCATATGCCAAAACTGAATTTAAGAGGTCCTAGCAACTTCTCTTTAAGACTACGTTTTCAAAAACCTATCTTCAGCATGAATACCTCATATTTACGAAAAACCCCATTCATCTTTTCCAGAGATTACATTGTTTGTAGTGACTGTTCAATTCTACACACAACTACGTAAATGCCTAGACCAAGCAAACATTCATCTTGTTTTTACAGTCCCACAACTACTTTTGTATTTTCTCCTGTTTATTTTCTGTTTTGTAATGCCTTTTCTTGGCCTTCCAACCGCTTTAGCTAGCTACTATAGTATTTTCTATTACAAAATTGTTTAAAAGAAATGCATGTGCTTTTATGTACCAAAAAATTGAAAACCCCAAAAGATAAAAACTGGAGTAAATCATGATGGAACACTGATAATAAACCAACCTTATTCATGCAAGATAAAGCAACAGATCCTCATGTAACACACCAAATAATTTATCTTTAGCCAGAAAGACACTCAGTCTGCAATTCAAACAGCCGTCTTTGTATGTAAGGAAGCTGCCAAGTCTCCATATTTGAATGATCTCATAGAGGCTGGAAAAAGAAAAAAAAAATTACCATGCTAGCTGAATACACAGGGGCAGAGAAGGATCGACTTTAAAGCATTTTAGTGGTTTGGGTCTTAATAGAGATCTGTAGACAAACTCCAGGAAAGATTCCGACCAAAAAGTCACAGAAAAATAAAAGACCTAAGCAAAAACTCCTTTAAATTTTCTCACCTACAATAGTGGTGTCAATGAGGAATAATCATCCCTAAATATCTATTTCTGTGCTCTACTGAATTCATACCAAGCACAGCTTGTGCTTATTTCACAAACAGGGACAAGGTACCTAACAAATTATGACCACTCTTGCAGAAGTGGAAGTGTAAGGGCAGTAATGTTTTCCTCTGAAACATCATAAAAAGTCTATCAGTTTTCATCTATTGCGACTTGCTGTTTTGGTGTCAGTAGATAAAGGTTATTTAGAAGGGAAAGGAGAACAGGGGACAAGGGGCAGAGCAACGGGAGACAACACGGATCCAAGCGAACAAGAGAACATTGATCAGTGTGCCGCTACCTCGGAGAAATGTGTGCAACCCAGTTGGCTGGTGCTTAGCACTGAGCACAGATAGTTACTGAGCTCAGCTTGGTTCCCAGCTGTGTACACTGGACCTGATCCTCTACTTGGGTAAATTTCCGTAGTTCAATCAGTCTGTGAACTATGACAATTTTACCAGCTGGAGACTGGCTACCTTTTGGGTTTCTGAAAACACTGCGGTGCCTTTCACATGTGAAGCCAACTTTGAATGAGCGCACGAGCTAAGTCTTGCCATGCTCAGATGGGACAAAGGCAAGCAGAAGTCACAGGCTGACAGAGCAACCAATAGATTTGGATTTCTCCTTTGCCAGTTGCTACGGTAGGATGGGCTGAATTTCCAAATGTGCCGCATACTCAAACTCCCAGTTGACAAGAGGGACTCAAGCAGTCCATTATACCGATGCAAATGATGTCCCTTGAAATGTAAAGCCAGGCACCAAATATGTGTAACCAATCAAAAAAAGCCATAAGTCACTTGCTTCACCTTGCATAACATGGAACATTATGAAGAGATAACGTGACTTTTTTTTTTTTTTTTTTTAAAGCCTTACCTACAGTTATCTACAGTTTAACAAGACAGTGAAGTACTCGGCTTCACTGCTGCTTTTCATAAGGGAGGGAAGTAACATCAGTCGCAAGTCTGGAAACTCCGTCTCGGCATCCCTCACTCCTCAGCCTCTCCATGCTGCTCCCATAAGGCAAGGCCAGGGGTGTTTCACAAGACTCATCCGCGAGACCAAAACAGCAGCGATGCTGCCAGGGCAATGCATGTGAACACGCAGCGTATGATCTCAGCGCTGTCCTTCTGCGTGTGGGGACTACCTAACGGAGCTGTGTATGCATGAACCACGCTGTGCCAGGCTATTGCACCCTGCTGCACACCTGCAGGTAGTTCACACTCAGCGTACAGCTCTGGAATCTCTCTCCCCAGTCCTCTCGGCATAAATCAAGCAGCAGGGAGGCTCAGAAACATGACGAATACGTTGGCTAGAATATCTCCTGCTGTAAAGACACAAGGAGGAAGGGGGATACTAAACTAACCTTGCCTTGGATGGAAAAGCAGCTGGAATTTAATGTTCTTGGAAGGCAGCCCTGGCTGTTCAGACATGGATCTGCCAGGGAAGTCCCCAGCGGAGGCATTGCTCATTCTCCAAAACTAAAATGTCAAGAGAAAGCACTGGAAATCATTAAGCACTCTGTTCAGTGTTTCTTGAACAATCTCAGGCAGATGGAGGTGTGGGGGCAGGGAACCCTCTCAGCCACAAACAAAACAGAACCAAATTCTCAGTGTTAATACAAATCAGAGAGGAGATCATCAGAAATCTGAAGCAGGATTTTGCTTAATCTTGTCCATCTGAAATGATACTGTATCAAGCCAGCCTTGGGAAGAAAGAGCCAAGGAAGAGAGGAGAAGGATGGAGCAGAAAGCAGAAAAGTTGGAAAGGATTCGGGGACTTCACTACCGCAACTGACCTCGCGTGACTGCCACGATGTATGGCAAGCTGTGCTTGGGGTCACTGAACGCATGGTAGAAGAGGAACTGTGATCAAGTGGATGGCAGCAAGTAAAGACTCCCCTGAAGAGGAGAGGGCAGATCCCAAAAGAGCTAAATCTCACTGGCACAACCATCATCACGAACCACGTCACTACTCTTCCCAAAGTTCAAATTCAAAAGAAAAAGAAGTCATTTCGCTATCTGCTACAAAAAGCTCTAGAAAAAGTGCTTGTGACAGTTTTAATCCTACACCAATTTAGACACACATACCCATTGGCTATTACAGAAATATGTTTCTGGAGCACGCGTTTCCCAGCCCTTCCATGGTGAGGGAAGATCTTACACATTGTCCCTCTCCTCCAACCACTTCACTTGTGAAGATCCTTCTAAATTACTGCCTGAAGGAAACAGGAGGGAATTTTGATACTATGCTATCAAAATGCACACCACAGGAACCACCACCTTTCACTAGAAATATAGATGACTAAGTTGTGGCTGTTGAAATAAATGAAAACACATTTTTGCGAAAACAGACCAATTTGGTAAGCCTACCTTGGTGGTTAAACTTGCAGCAGGTTAAGTTGGTTGGTTTTTCTTGTTTGTGTTTGTTTGATGGTAGAGATTCATACATCCTAACAAATTCTTCATGATCTGCATGCATTTCATGAGCTGGGTAAGGTGGTTGTTCAGTGTTGACTAATGCAGCAAGTGCCAGAAACAATCTCTCTCTGTACTATTTGTAAAGCATTTGGCAATGTCTTTTGGATGAAAGCTGTATCAAGAATAAAAATCACTGATGTGATCAAGTGAAGTGCTGAATTCTCAGGAATCAACCAAAAAAGTACTCTGCATCAGCCAAACTTGATTTTATTGTTTGAACTAGGATTAGTTTCATTTCTTACTGCGCTGGAAAACACAGGTAACAGAACATTTTCCTGAATGGTCTTACCAAGCACCACTGCACATCCACAAAGCGTTTCACCTAACAGCAACAGAAAAATGGACTTCATCCTACTCCCTGAACACCTGTAGAGGTTTTAGCATAATGAGTTATTACAAGACACATGGAAAGGACAGGTTTTGAGGCAGGCTAAAAGAAGAGTGCCCCTTGCCAACACTATGATGAAAAGCTCATTGAAGACAGTGCACAAGCTGTACATGAATCTAGCAGCTACTACTAACGAGCATCAAATGGGGGGCCAAAACGATGGAGACCAGGAAAGCAGTCCTGGGTATCCTGGCACAGCTGTGCTACTTCTTTGTGGCCTGGGGGAGGAACAAGATAAACAGAAGTCTGAGATACAAGAGAGGATTTCCCAAATTTGCTTATACACGTGTATTGATGGACATGTTCCAGCAGAAAAGATAGATGCTGCTTAAATAAAATAAAAATCAACAACATGAGAAACAGCCTTTGTGCATTGGGATGAGACACCTCTTCCCAGAACAGGCTTCCAAGCAGAAACAACCCACATTTATTCCAATGTCTAGCATCATATGTTGGATTTACATTGACAGAATTTAAAAAAATGCAAAGTTTTATCCTCTCACAAGCTGACTGGTATAGCAATTTTCATCTAAAGCAGAAGCAGATCACCAAGACAAACATATTCTCAGGGATTTCCTGTCAAGAAGTCACTAATGCAAACATTTTTACTGGGAGAAAATAAAGCTCCTCAGTGACATCAGCAGAACACTATTTCCATTTAAAATGAAGAGTGTGGCAACTTCAGTTTTAATGGAAATTAAAGTGTGCTGGCACTGTCAACTAAATGTTAAGCCACTTGAGAGTTTTGTTTAATTTTTAATTTAAAAAAAAATAATACTCCTGAATGGGACATACTGTCAGGACTTTTACAGATCCAATCCTACTTTCCATGTGTGCTAATGGAACCCTTATGGTTCTCGATTCACATGACTTCAATTTGTGTTACCACTGTAAATGTGTTAGGACTTCAAAACTCAAGCCTGATTTTTTGGGGAGAACTAAAAGAATACTTTTCCGTAGCTTGTACTTCGTTATGCACAAAATATCTGCTTACCCTTTCTGATTAATCTTCTGGTCCTAACAAAGAAGCTAGATTCCATCTTTGAAAAAGCTGCATAAATTTGTGTTTTCAGAGTAGTTTAGACCCCTACAATTTAAATAAACAGAGGTTCACATGTATTTGAATGCTCAAATTCTTTCATGTTCAGACATTACAATTTGAATTTCAATAAAAGGCAAAACCTAAGAAAAGCCTGGGCTACTGTGTGAGCTCCCAGAAAGTGGCAGATTTCACTAAGAGTTGCACCATTCTAGCCAGGCATACTTGGCCCTTCAGTACAGTTGAACTCAAATTAATGTTCTGTACTGCTTACAAACAAGAACTAGTATATTTTAGAAAATACCTTTTGAAAATAGCATTTCCTTCAATGTTGAGCAATCTCTGAGACTGTTCCTAAAAGACTATCACACAGAAAAGACTTTCTACTTCACTAAGTGTTGTCTCTTGGTATTGCAGATCTATTTATACTTTCTTTCATGATCTGATTAAAACCCACAAAAAAAAAAAAACACTTAGGTGTTTGGTCCCCACTGTTCCCTTGAATGTAACACATCTTTTATTCTCAGCCAGTTTATATGCATTTGTTCATGTGACAATCTTCTTTTACATTAGATGTTTCTTTTCCATTTGTTGTGTTCCAGGGTATGGATGAAGAACCTCTTCAAGTTTTGTGATGTGGGAATAATACATTTTTGAAATACTAAAGTGAATTAGGAAATAAATTTAAAGTAACTTAGCTTCAATAAATGAAGTGTTGGCTGCCTAAATAGCTCTTTAAAATGAACCCTGAGAAATTAAAATTCATCTAGTTACCAACACTCTGAGCTGCATTGACTTAATTCAATTTATTTCCTTGCCAGCAGTATATTTTTATTCTAATCTAACTGCCTATTAAATTTCCATCTCAAATACTTGTCACTGAAGGAACAAATATAGTGGGTTGATATCAGAGCATTCAATGTCATTATCAAACTAGAAATGACAGGGTGAATAATATATTAAAGAACTCATACTTAACTGAAAGTCTCAGTGAGCTTAAGAAAAACCAGTCTGATGCCCCACAAAGGCCTCCTTTAGAAAGTCTTTGTATGCATACACAGCAGCAGGAAAAAATCCCACTATACGTGCTCGCTTACATCCAGCACTGAAAAAGAAACCCTTAAAGGATCAAAAGGAAACACAAGGCACTGTTATGGAAAACAATAAATAAACCTCACATTGTTTCTGTTACCTCCTTTTACTTTTGAAAAGAACCTTAGCACGGAAGTGAATTAAGAAGCTTGTGTACTTCACTTTTTACAGTTAGACCTAGTCAACCACTTGCTCCTTACCTTGTCTATTTGAACAAACTATTTTACTCTATTTTGCTCTTATCTTCCCTTGGTCACTTTCACACAAACGAAATGGTGAGAGGACAAATGACTTACCCCTCTCCATCTGAGACTGGCAGAAGACTTGACAGGAGCAGTGGACTATCTCACAATCCCCTGAATGCATTATTAATCTTAGGTAAACCGCTTTTTGGGAACATTAGCCGACACACTGTAAGAAAATGTTCAGCTCAGTAAGCTTTGTCTAGAGACTACTTCCTTACAGTGGTTTTGATATTATAAGCTTCCTTGAGTGAAAGAGATCAAGAGATCATTCTGTCTGCATGGAGTCCCACTGAAATCCCTTGGGCTCCGCGTCCAAATACACCCACATATAGCCCTGGCAGTATCAGAATTTAAATGATTTGACTTGCCCAGTGTTTTTCTTGCTCTGTCTGAAAGACGTGGCCATGCCACTGATGGCTTTACCTTCACACATCATCAGTGTCAAACCATATGATTTAACCAGGATAACCGATATACTTTTTCCAGATACACTGGAGCAGATGTGCTCTGACAAGTTCTTGCTTGATTATTTTATGTATTTATGACCCCCTGGAAAGTATAGGGTATAATCTCAGCAGAGCTGGCTTAATCTCCAGCCTGGCACTACCACTGCTGTACACTGACAAACATTTTCTTCTCCATTGTGCCTCAGTTTCTCCCTCTGCAGCAAAATGGCAGTATGACACCAATTCCCTCCGTAAGGGGCTCTGAGACCTGTTAATGAACCCCATGGTAAAAGCAGATATTAACTGCTCGCCAAGGTTAAGAACAGAACAGTAAGGCACCACTACTCTTTTGTAACAGCTTCCCCTGACATCTTATAACCATCAGGTCGCTTAATTTGAGTCCTCATACAGCCAAAGGCAACTGGAAGAACAACAGCACAAGGAACGCAATTTAACCAAGATGTTGTTTAGTAAATATTTGTAAGATACCATAGTAGCAAGCATGATATGGCTTTTTGTAATGGCTAGCAGATATTCTCAAATAACCAAATGGCTAATACATTTATCCTCAAATAGTTTCCTTATTCCAACACCTCACAAATTAAATGCAAAGCTGTGTGCAATAACCTTACGTTTAGACACTGACTCCTACAAAGAAAAGGAATCTACTTGAAAATAAGTAATAATATACAGATGTCTGTGACAAGACGTGAACTAAGATTTAAGACGAAGCCTGGGGCATATTTCACATTGGCTCTAAGTTTGCATGTTCATGCCACATTGGTTCTGCTCTTTATCATCTTACATGCATAGCTTCAACCCCTTTATGAAAAACATTCTTTCTGAACAGGGACAGAAAGCACCACATCTCCCCCTTCTCTCTGTTCATTCAACAATACAGTTTGGGATTTATTACAAAGTAAGCTTCATACAAAGACCTTTATGTACAACCTTGTTTCCAGCTAAGTGACCAAATTCCTTTGCAGTTTTGGTGGTACACAGTACTGCAGGCAAGATGCCCCTGGAAGGGATCATCCCTTCTCTATAGCTGTGTTATTCAGATATTACTGGAAGCAAGACTCTAGATCAAATTAAAATGGAACAAGTAGAAAATAAGAACCATATTCTCAGTATATCTGACACTTTGCTAGTTGAACATCAAAGACATTAAATACAAAACACCACCACATGTGCTGTTGAATATGGCCTCTCTGAGTCATTACAGCTGATACACTTCAGGGAAAAGTTGCTGTATTCTGCAACCTTTGAGGCCTCTAGACATACCTGTCCCCTTCCACCAACACTAGTAGTTTACATAAATGAAAACGTGTTTTCACTGTGAAACTGGAATGCCATGGGCTTAAAAGCAACAACCAGCTGAAGCATTGGCGAGGTTAAATTCCCATCCCGTGGCTTTTGAGGTTGAACAGACAGTTTTCTGTTGGATGGATCCTTATAAAACACAAGGACTGGATCCTTTCTATAAGGACCAAGACTGCACCATTCAATTGCTGTCCAGTCTTTAACAGATTCCTTCTGCAATGGAAGGTGAGGCTGTTGAGAACTACCTTGTAATTTTTCATGCTGTCAATTAAATGCTTGTGATTGCTTCTGGGTCAGAACAAGATTAGAAATGGTGCTGGTATGCATTATTTTTTCTATAACTATTTATTCTTACCTGATAAGTCCCTACTGCTCTCCTCAACTGTGCCGATACAGCTGTGTGGGTCTGTCCTGTAATGCAGATTATTGAAACAGTCACCTCTAAAAAGCAAAATTCTGAAGGAGGGTTGTTTTAAATATACTTTTCAACATAGCTCTCATGTTTTTGTTATCAAAAGTGTTTTAATTTTCATTAATGTACATTTAGATGGATTACATCAAAGAAATTAAGAGATTAGCAGGAACATTTCAATTATTACAGCCATCATAATATTGGATGAATATTATTTAAATAATCAAACTATAATGCTTTCAGGGCATAAGCCAGTCATTAACTGTCAAAACTTACTTACCTTGTAAAAATGCCCTCCATAGCAGTACACTTCTTTCCCCTGAAACCTCCGGTACAGGTATCAGAAATAAGGTATTAGAACAAAAGCAGCACCAGTATAACACAACATCGTAGATTTCAAGACTGATGGGGAATTGATTACTGAGGTGAGAGTTACTCCAGTTTGGAAACTTCCTACATACAACGTTTTGGATATGTAGCACAAGTCAGAAGTTCCTTAAACGCTTGTGAACAGCAAATATACCCAATCAAGCTATATAACAGATCACAGTTATTGCAAGCACCATTTAGACTGTCTTGTTTTGAATAAATCTTAAATACATGTTTATGCTCATTGAAGTGCATACTGCTGTTTCAGCATTGGGAAACTCATGATTTGCATATGCTTTTCCCAGTTCTATCACATAATGCTACCGAGCCGTTCACAACACTGTAAATTTTCCTCTAAGCCACTACTTTGAATTGTTCCTGTATGAGGCAATAGTTCTCTCTCCCCATGCTTGCTCAGTACATTTCCATAGATCTCTGCCTACAAAATGAGCTTCTTCTATACTCCTGACAGTAGTTCTAAAACAATAAAGGAATTCTGCACAGTTGCCACACAAGCCACAGTTTACCCCTGGCTGCAGTGTGCCTTTATGACGAACAATGAATTATCTGAATGCTTAACTATACTTTTTGACCTTATAACAGTTCACCTCCTTATTCTTTTTCCTTAACGAAAGCGAAATATTTTCCTACCTGAAAATAAAATGAAGGATACATTAGCACATTGCTGCTAGCTGTATTCTTGTATGAGGTCCCTCTTTAGCTTTAAAATGGATTCTTTTGATGCAGATTTTTTTTTATTATTTTTTAATACACTCCTTTTTCCCTTTACACCTTTCAGCAGGCCTTTTTGAGTATTTCAAAAGAAAAATTGCACCATCTCATAGCCTGGAACTTTTTATCAGGTCCCTAAGATGTTCTATCCCATTATACACATCAAATACAAATTGCTTCTTCTAAAGACGAAAAAGACCTTCAGCAAAGGCTAGCTTAGCACAGCAGCAGCTAACTGCCTCTTGTGCTAGTTCAGGAAAACAACCAGATTTTGGATCTGCATTTTGTCCTGAAGTTCCAAATTGAACAAAAATTGGGAACTGAAAGAGGCAAGTACCAGTGCAAAGATAAATATTGCCTATCTAAGGATGTATGTTTCAGTAATAATACTCTATTTAAGTGCAAATTGATAAAAACATTACTTACAAGTTAGAAGCATGGACTCAGTCTTCTGTAGGCAATTTATTTGCTGTTACAGAAACATGCCTCTCCACTGTTCAGTCAAGGCATACAGTTCATGCCAAAACACTATCCTCTGCCTACATCTGGATATCATCTGTTACCTAACATTCTCCTGGACAAAACCTGAGATTAATACAAAAGGATGATCTCCTCTTTTCAGCTGGCTTATTCCATGCCTCTGGCAGCACCTTGCCGTGGTTTGGTTCCTCCATTTCTCCCACAGACTCGAACCCTCCTCTCTCCCCTACATTAGGTTTCCTTCACGTGCAAAGAAAAATAAAAAAAAAATAAAAGAGATTAAGTTACAAAACTGAGGCAGTAGCACATACTTCTAACAACTTCTAAAGGAGCATACAAAGTCAATGGACTCACTAGCATATGCACCCAGTGAAAAACAGCTCAAAGTATCACCACACTGAAAATTGTTACAGCCAGCAAACACGGAAGGGGTTAGATGCCTCTCCCCACACCTGCCCTCTCATTCTATGTATTGAAGGCCCCCTCCTGTAAACTGTACTCTAAAAGACAAGAAAATCAGGAAAGAGGCCAAAGGAAATCTTGACATACTGCTTGATTTGGGGAAAAAAAAAAAAAGCTCTAGGGAACGCTCACTCCAGCCACTTCTAGCAGGCACTGCAGAAAGATGCTACAGCCCCTAGGAAAAATATATTTAAAGGCAAGAAAGTATGTGAAAGACAGAAGCCACAGACAAATGATGGATCTAACAGAAGAGATAGACAGACCGAGAATCACTAAGGTTACTGTGAAGAGAGATGCAGTTGGAACAGGCAAGGAAAGTGTTTTCCGTCCTTTCCCAGAAAAGGACAGCAGACCCAAGAACCACTTCAGACTTTCTTTCAGCTTTTCAACTCACAGTGTCAGGCTGCCTTATGCCTGAGCATGGGGTCATCACACGAGTCTTAATAAAGTTGCTCATCAGAAAACACGCTTGCCAGAAACACACAAGTAAGAAGAAGAGTTTTGGAAGAGAACGAGAAAAGATAGACATTACCAACAAATTAATTCCATCTTTCTTTTTACACTAGTTGATACAGTATCCTTCAAACTCAGCAACATAGAAATAACAAAAGGTGGAAAAGAAATCTGCCTTAGCCCTGCTCCTTTTGTAAATACATTTGGAAGAAAGCATTCTGTTGAGAAAAATAACAAAGAGAAGGAGCCCAGGGCTCATGATCTGACAAGCAATGACCCCGTAGCATTTCACGCCAAAATTTGCAAGATTATGTTTAGCAAGGCTGAGGGAAAATAAAAAGGCACTGAAAATAGCGAAACACCAAACAAAAAGCTAGTAATGTACAATACCTCACATGCTATTCATTTGTTCGTCATTGTTAATTTATGTTCTGTGTAGTTCCTCCTTCAGCTAAGAAGTCAATCTGCCTGCCTGAGGTCTGTTTTCAGTGAGCTTAATTCATCATACCTCCAAGCGTATAGGCAACAGGATAAAAAAAACAAAACTGATAAACTACCATGGTGAGAAAAAAAAAACAACATCATTTAGCTGAATAATCTCTACAAACAAAACCAACACAAATCTCTTCAATGAACTGTATTTTCCTGTTAGTTTATGGATGTTTGTATCAACTGACAGTGGAATATTTACTCACTACATTCCAGATGTTCATCGAGAAGAGTTAGAAAAACTCGAGCTGATCTCAGCATCATTCCAAAAGACAGTCAATCTCCATATTGCAAAAAACGGTGGCAGTTTTTGACATGAGAAATTAAAACTTCAGACACAGGCCATCTTTTAAATCATTTATTTTAGTAGGAAAGATTTTTGAAACCTGTACTTAAATTCATTGAAACTAGCTTATGCAAACACACAATTTTCACGCACACACACAGAGAATAAAGTATTAAAAATGTTGAAGAAAAAAAGGCTAGAGGACAGCCAAACTGCACATCACTCGGTGAGATCATAGTGCAATCGCTCTATCGCCATTAATGCCTCACACCAGCAGGGAATGTTAAAAACGGCTTGTGTTTACTACATGACAACCTTGATCCCCCCTCCAGTGATGGTTGGTCCCTAAAGGATTATTTTAAAACTTAGATATGATTTCCTGGTGCTTTTTATGCTTCAGTACTGTGGTATTTGACCGGATATACTCCCGTACACAAGGAGTTAGAGACACCTGTAAACAAGGCACCCTAGGACCCCTTCTTTCAACATTTGCTTCATTGATTTACACGGCTTTTCCATTTTATCTGTGAACAGCTTTGGAATGGTAAAAGATTCCTTCAAGAAACACATTTCAAGGCCAGAATCTATTCAAATAACGAGAACTAATATGCAAATCAACCACTAAAAGGAAATGTAACATTCACGATGCTTTTAGCCATTCAAGCTCAAGATCAGGCTAACAGCCATAACCACGCCACGATCTGCTGGAGCTTCATTTCATTACACCTTTTTTCTCAGTAACAGAACCTCAAGAAAACCTGTCAGCTCTGGTCTGCAACACGCCTGGCTAAACGAAATAATTGGTCTTTTCTCCCTTCACCTCACCCGTCTGTCGCCTCCAAAGATTCTCAGAAAGCATATGATAAACTTTAAAACTATCCTTCCCTTTCCGACATCTGAATTTATTACCACTATACTAAAACTACCATGTTTTTATAAGGATGCGTTCTAGGAAAACAAACCATTTAACTGCCTAAGAACAACATATTCTTTCTTCCGTTCCTCTTTCCAAAGGTTATGAAGTCTACAGCAGCTGTTTCAGTGAAGGACAGCACTCTTTGCCTAGTGTTGGCTCCAGAAATACAATATACAAAACCGAGCTTAAGGGATATGATGAAAGAATATTACAGATTTATTCAAGGTTTCTCTTCCCCCAAGCATTTTTTTTCCTGTAGTTTTTGTTAACAAAAAGCTTGTAAGAAATAAATCATCTCATAATTACATTCTTCAATGCTTAAACCAAAGGAAATGGGAGAGAGAAAAGGATGCTCATTTCTAATAGTGTGAGCTCGTAAGCTCATATGCTCCAGGCCCTGACTTGGACAACTCTTTTCACTTTTTTCTCCACTAATACATCCATTTAGAGATATACCAAAATTAAAATAAATTAATTTTCAAGAAGCCTGGGCAACTTCTGATAAAAGCTGTACAAACCCAGGCTACCAAATGCCACTGCATTTTTCCTAAATAGCGGCTATACAAACACAGAAAAAAAAAATACAAAAACTCAAGCCACAACTATTTTACATTGGCCAAAGCAACTAACTTCTTCTGCAGAAGCATAATGACTGTAAGGAATGTTACCCCTTGTTACATTAAGGACACAGTACGCAAGTCTGCCATTGTGGTACTCTCAGCACTGAAGTAACAGGATTGGTCTTTGAGTTAATAATAAGGCACTGACAAACGTCCTCCTTAAATCCAAAACACTCTCTCTCGCTACGTAACAAATTAGAATGATGGCTTTAAAAAGAGGGTAAGTTACAAACAAATTCAGTATCTACTCACGGATTCTTTTAATTAGAACTTTCTCAAGCCAAATCATCTTATCCACAAGCCATTTTTAAAGGAAAAAAAATGGAAGGAAAAGGGCAATACATAAATAATAACAAAGCTTTTAAAGCTTCACGTTGTTGGGAGAATAAGCCATGGACTGATGTGATTTATATGAGCCCTGGTGTCTTGATCTTGTAACAGGCAGCACGCTACAGCCAGCCATGGAAATGATTGGTGAGTTAGCATAAAAAAATCAAAAGGGCAAAGATTGAAGAAAAATGTCACTGAAAGAGCCAGAAGAAATGACATTCCATGATTTATCTTGATTTGCACAAGATTTCTGAAAGTTAAACCAAAACCATGAGATCAATTTGCCATTTATCAGGAGGATCTAAACTCCTAGAGTGTCTTAGCAGCACAAAAAAATGCAATTACTTCTGCTGGAAGAGAAAGCATTTCCTTTCAACATTTGTTATGTTTTATACTAATAGAAAAGGACTGTATTGGTGAAAATATATAAATGCAAATAGAAGAGGCTGATGTTGCAGGAAAAATTAGATTACATGCATTTACTTCTAGTGAGGAAAAGATACCTAATAAAATCCTGCTGTGTTCTTTTATGCTTCTTTTCTTTACTGCCAATATGTTTTCAAATATGAACACTTGTATAAATGCTTTTCTTGGTAAAAGTTCAAGTACTCTTCTGCAGTTGAGTTCTAAGGAGGAAAGTTAATGAGCAGATTCCCCAAAAGATACCAATTCCTCAAGCAACAGGCTAAAACAACTGCATAACTAGTGGGCTGCTTAATGTGCAATCCACTGCTATTATTTCCTTAACAGATCTTCCTTAAGTAGGATATGATTTTTACAGTAATTTAAAAAGCTAACTAACACAATTTCAAAGCTGGGTGCTAAAGCTCATTCATTAGGGATTTATATGCATTCATTCAGTACTTGTACAGCTTGCACCTAAATACTTAATGAATCACAGCAGCCTGAGCAATATCCCTGTGGCATGAAATGTCTGCAAAATGAAATACACGTCTGGGATGAGCTACATTTACTCAAATTATCAGAAGTTTTCAAAATGGAATCTTATCTGCTTTCTAAGAACACTGGAAGAGAAGTTCGAAAAACTGCGCAAAAATTCATGGATTAAGTTGGAAAGATAAGAGTTAGCAGTAAGTATTCAAAAACCAGTACCGAGGGCAATCATATATCCTTAATGCATTGCTCTAATTTCACAAACTGTTCAGTCATTCCCAAGACTGTTAGTTTAGCTGACAAAGTGGTTAGCAGTCAGCAGGTGACTAACATTTCCATGGGAAACCTTGCTATGAGGATCTACTCTGAATGCTTTTCATTCATATGTTTGCCAGCGGGGTACTGTAAGGGGCATCTTTAACTTCAAAATCAAAAACATTGTGAAATAAATTTACAAATATTAGCTGAAGAATTTCGTTGGTTATTAACATGGTAAAGAATGAGAGCATTACAAAAAAAACACATGAAGAGCAACTGTAAACTAACTGAAATAGCCTGGATAACAGTCTTACCTGAATAACGTGAGCTTCTTTCCATTGCTGTTTTCTAAGCACTGGTTTAAAGTTACGTTTTAAAAAATTCTTTTTTTTTTTTTTAAACAAAACAAAACCAACACTATGTTCTTTACAGTGCATTTGACTAATCCAAGTCTTTCCAAAGCTTAGCTGAGAGAACTTTCCCTCATGGAACCAAACCACCACGCCTCTTCCTGAGCAAGATCTATCACAAAATCGGTCATATTTCATTCATTCTGTGTTGCCCCGTAAGGCTAGTTGACCAAATATGAGATAAACCATAAGAAACTACTGAACTACTCATTGCAGTAAGTACCAATACTGTTTTCTGTCATTAATCACTCCAGTTACTCTGGCTACACATTTTAAGACACTCCTCCCACGATATTCAATCTCTCCCACAGAAAACAGTGTATCGGAGGGTAAGAAAACCAAAGAGGAGGAGGAGGCCTAAGAACAATTAAAGTCAGCAACATTTCAGTAAATGAGGATTTGTGAACTGTTTTCCCCACCATCCTCCTACCATAAAGCCCTAACTCAAAACAGCTGGAAAAATACAAAAAACAATAATAAATGACACCTCCTGACCTGGCTCTGCCTTTAGTAAAGCTGTGTGATGTCAGGCTGTGGCTCCCAGTTGCACGTTTCCTTTCACTGACAGAAAAACAGATACAGTTATGCTGCAATGAATCTATAATAGCTTATTTAAAAATTCAAAATCCACAGGCTATTATCCACAATGCTTAAAAAAGTACACACATTGCTAAAAAACACTTGTTGAGAAGAAACACGCATTAAATAATTTTTAAAACAAAAAACAAAACAAAACAAAACTGAAGTTGTGCAAAGTCTACTACAGTAACACTGCTGGCTACGAAGATGTTGTCTTCACTATACACCCAACGTGGGTTAACTGGGGCGACGTGTGAGTTCAAGAGGGATTCAGCACAAGCGACTCCTTTCCAAAATCCATGACTTCAGGATCAGAACAGACTATTCATTCCCCAAAGCAAAAAAAAAAAAAACAACTTGCAGAGGGACACAAATTCCCACGCTGTTTGTGGTGTAACTCTGACAGAGGCATCTTCCTACTGTTTTCCTTCTACCAAGAGCCAATTCTCAGGAATAATTTTAGAAATGTAACCCAGCCTATTAACATTTCACTCCACATCACCAAGTGTGTGTAACTTTTTTTTTTTTTATTTGCTTTAAGTGTGAGACTGGTTTATTCTTCTCTATTTTTTCTCCCCAGAAATCAGAAATTAATCACGTCCATTAAGATATTAACTCTGGAAAAAAAAAAAAACAACTGAATTTATAGGCTTCTACTCTTATGCAAGAGAAATGTACGTTTTCAAAATAATCACTACTAGTAGAAACCTTTATTATGTAGTCAGAGAACTCTGCCACAAACTGGTAGGTAGTTTGTTTCTTTTTGGAAAGGAGTATTCATGGTGGAATATGCAAGCTTATTTATGGCCACTAAACCACAGAGTCAATGAAACATTTCCTACTTCTCCACAAACTTCAAAGTTCTGATATCAGAGGAACATTTTGGACAACGTTTCCTTGCTTTACAAAGGTCATATTTTTGAAGATTAAATAAACACTCATCATCCAGAAAACACTATCTAGGTGATGTCAAGGAAACCCAGCCAAAGCAGGAATCAAAGTTTTATGAATGAAACACATTAAAATATGGTTCCCTTTTTACAAGCATTTTTTTTTTTCTGTGAGGAATTTCAGTGACCAAGAATTGTTCCTGTCGAGGATGGAATGGATGGAATTTTGATAGTCCCACACCTTTTTTCTCTTTATGTTATCCCAACTTTAATAAATTATTTGCCTGAAGATCAAAAAAGCTTCTGTATGTACGGTCGACTTTAGGCCATGTTATCCATACCAACACAATGTCATATGCTTTGACCAATGACAGATAATAAAATCAATTATTGCCAAATGAGAACATGAAAGCTCGAAATTGTGCCTCTATCATTTTAAAATACAGATCTTAAGTGATATTATGAAACACCATACACTGACAGTGGTCCCTAGCTGATAATTTAACAGATACCCAGACAAGTCAAACATCACCATGAAGTATACCAAGGTGGTGGTGGATTTTTTTTTGTCATTCAACCTTCATATGTAGGTGAGTGACAGGTGTAGAAACAAATGGGAAGAAAGCACTTGGCTCTGACCCAACAGCGCTTCCAGTTTTGTCTCTCTCACACACACACATGCGCACACCTGCCAACCACCAGAAACACGTGAATTGAGATCTAACCAGGAATTAGGTATCGACGTACCAAAAACATTTTTGGTGTGTAAGTGCTCAGCCTTTGTGCCACTCGCAGGCAATATGGCTCCCATACAGTACTCAGGTTTACAAGCTTACTGCTGTTTTAAACTTGCACTTGTTAAATTTCTTATAGGTCTGAGAGAAATGACATTGCTCCAGGCTCAGTGTGCCTGGGACAAGCTCCCATTGAGAACTCCTGGTATAGTCTAAACAACATCTCTACAGTGTGCAGTACCTCTTTTACCCAGCTCATACATAGCTTTTGATACAACTCTTAAATACCAGTTTACTTGCTTTCTTAAGAATACCTAAAAAGGTGAGTTATTTTCAAAATTAGTATAAAGTTAAAAGAAACTCAAACAAGCTACAATCTATTTAACTCAAGCACAGCACCGCCAGAAGTTTCACACACACTATTTGGTGTTTTCATTGTTGTTTTTCCTTTCACTCTTTAAGGCAGTGGTTTCCACAAGTCAGTTCAGAGAATTTAACGAAGCATGGTCCATGGCAATTCATGTTGCAACTCCATTTTTCATTTGGGGGACTCTACTCCCCAGCCATTAGTAGTTTTGTTCAGGGCTCCAGAGTTCAGATCAACTTGACAAGCTCTGTTCTGGCACAGACTGCAGCTGGCACATTTTCCATCAGGACCTCATTCTCAATTATGAGATGGTTTAAATTGTTCTTTTTTTGTTTGTTTGTTTTGTATTAGCCTGCTATTCAAAGGTCATCAAGTTGGCAGGAACCTGAAAACAAGAATACAAATAACTAATTCCACTGTTTCAGACACTATTCCACCTGCTTAAATGCACATTACAATGCTCAATCTGTCTCAAAAAAAAAAAGGAGGGAGATGCAACTGTCATTAAGCAGTACAAGTATACTTACAGCTGTAGAAAACCCAGGTATCAAAGTATGGTTTATGATTTTACTGCATGCCTTAGATCTTCTTAATTTTGATGAAATTTAAGATTCAAGTTGTCGACAAAGCAACTTTAACATGATAAATGTCAGCACTCAACTGTGCAAGAACCTTCTCACTTGAGTCCCACGAGATAGAGAATTCTTGGCACAGGTCAGTGAGTGATGTAGGCCCTCCAGTATTTTTAGGACTAATTTACAAAAACAAGGCATAAACACTTGCCTAGGCTTTTCCCATAGGAAACCTGAATGTGCGATGGAAACATCACTCCCTTTCATGAATATTAAAGCTAGTCTGCATTATATAATTTATATCCCCATTTTCTCCTTATCAGGAATTTGCCTGACAGCAACAACTCCTATTTACTCAGGGTACTAAAGAGCCACTAAATTCCAGATGACTGCCAATAAATACATAGTTTGGTCAGATTTGAAGCAAATTATTTCTTGCCTTGCATTTACTGTTTATCCACAGAAGCAAGAATGACCAACCGGGTTAAAGTTCCACCATGAAAATTAAAGATTATATATATTAAAATAGTTCCCAAAGTTATGCAGCTGGGTAGGTGCTTATTCTGTTGAAAGCACGCCTAAACATGCAATGTTATTAAGGGCATGACTGCATAAGCAAACATCTGTTTTTAACAGTTTTGTGAGGTGCCTCTCTAGGGAAAGCACTGGTCAGGAGTCAAATCGCAATCAGGAGAAAGACTTTAAAGAATCTTTATTTAAAACACATTTTGTATCTAAACCAACCTTTATTACCTAATGTTTGCATGAAGTGCTGCTTCTTTTAACACTGCAAGAAGGCTTGCCGTATAACTACACTCATATATGCCAGAAAACAGAAGGTATGCAACAAACAATGGTAAGCAGGGCTATTGGCCTTTTAGTGGCGGTCTTCTTCCATAACTCCTCCCCCTACCTGTCTTTTAAAACCTCCTGCATTTATCTTCACCTTGCTGCCATCCTTTCCCCAGGAAGCTGAACCAAGACCCTTAAGCTTGCTGCTTTTGCATAAGCTAGGAGCTGAATGCTTTAGACAGGTTTGCATTGTGTAGCACCGTTAAGCCTTACTGAATAAAAGCTGTCATCAGAGTGCAGTTTTCAGGCCTGCCTGGCAGTCACCACCTTCTTGCAAACTCTTTGCCATTATTTGCTACTATTTGCACTCTTTCCAGCTGGGAACACAATTTCCTCTCCTTTGCACTGTCTCAGATACATTTCCGTGACCCTCCTTACTCCTGAGATTTCTGTAAGAAGAACTGAACAGGAATGCACAGAAGGATCTGAAAAGGTCCTTAACTTTCCCCCTATTCTTAAGCATAGCCATGTAGAAACAGGCAACAAATTCATTAATATTTTTGCTTCAGGGACTTCAGAAAGTGTTCACTTAAAGATGCAATTTTGCTCATGAAAAAGTCAGTAACAATTTCTACGGGAACAGAATTTATCAGGGGTTGGAATAATCTTTTCTTCCTTTTTGAATCAGGGAAAATTCTGGTTTTGCTTTTGTCGTCTTTCAAACATACTCAGAACTGTAATATTTTTATATATTTTGGAAATACATACAAACAACAGAAAATTTGCATGCCCAAGACCTAACAAAGTAGCACCATAGAGAGGTACCAAAAATTGTTATTGAATACTACAGTTTATGGTTTTACTATATAACAATAAAATAGTCATTTTTAAATGGGCAGCTCTGGGACAGAGCTTTTAGCATATTCCTTCAATTTCTGAAATTTCCAAATTGCTTTAAATTAGCCTCAAGATAAACCCCCATTTTTCTTCATTACCACAGAAGCACTGAGGATGTGCTTACAAAGAGACAAACAAGAAAGCTAAGGCAAGTCAATAAACAGGTGAAATCAATGTCCAGGCTGGTCACTCTTCATACAGAGCCATCATTTACAGCTTAGTCATCTTAAAGCTCTGTCAGTTGTGAGCTCTTAACAGCTCGTAATTTTATTTCAACATCTTGCTCTCACCTGTTGTCTGTTGCTTTGGCAGGCAGCACTCAGGTGTTTAAACCAGAGCATTGCATTCATTCTATTTCCAGCTTGAAATTTGTAGGAATTTCCTAAGTGAGAAAGGTATGGGAAAAAAATGGATAAAGAAACACAGCCAATACTATATTTAAATCTTATCTATAGTCAAATAACTCGAAATTATAACACTACAAAAACATGTTATAGCAAAAGGTTCTTAAAACTTCACACTTTGGCATACATGGAGGAGCTTAAACAATTGTTTGACATAATGCAAAAAGTCACAGCTCATCTGTCTTCCTTTTGGACATTCGCGATTTCAACTAACACCAGTGTCAACTAGAAAAAAACACAAAACATTTCTCAGAACCGTACAACAAAAAACACAATTTTTGTTCAATGCCATTATTCAAATTTGGTATATCATAGTATTTTTATGAAGTGCAAAATGGCACTGAAATGCACTCTAAAGCATTTGAAAATATTTGAAAATTATTCCTAAATATTTTGACATATGTCAGACTGCTATTTTCAGTATCTCATGTTAGGCAGTGCTTACTTGGATTCAGAAATGTATTACAAAAATGTTTCAAGTTGCTGTTGCTAAATTTAAGCTGACAAGCTTAAACTAGAATAGACACTCAAAAATAAGATGTACTAAGCCTGGACATAAATAAAATTAATAATGTCAAGCTCCTTTATCAAAACTGCTAGTGATGCTCTTTGTGCTATGGAGAAGTAACAACTTCTTCAGTTTAAACTAAAATCAGGGCACTACGCTAGAATAAAGGAAATTATTTTTTTGTTCCTTATTTTTTCCACTGGCTTCTCAGTGCAATATAGTCAAATCTTACTGCTTTTCCTGGCAATAGCACTGCATTTCGATAGCTGTTTTGTTTTGTGGTTTGTTTTTTATTTGAAAGGTAGAGGTCGAGCACCTGGTACTAGCTGAATAGCAAACTTTTTATTGCTACTTACATTTTTGTGTACGTGAAAACGCCTCTGAATGGTCTAAATATAGTTTAAAAGAATGCAAATGAATACTTTCAAGAAAAACACAAACAGAGCTGTTAGTTTGGACAGTACTTAAAACTTCATGAAGGAAGACTTTAAGGATTCTCTACAGACAATTGTTCCCGCAGCGTACTAAAGGTATGATCCCTCTAAGAGCTGCTGATTAAGAAAAAAGTAGGATTTTTTCCTGTATCATTTAATTTTGCTGTGGAATTCCTACACAATTAAGTGTTTCTTCTGGGTATCACTGTGCTCTTGGTACAAGTGTTGCTCACCTTTCTCAGAATCAGTCAATAAGAAGAGATCGGGATGTTCAGGGTCATCTGCCATCATCACCATCCAGCCCACCACTGACACGTTCTTACTTGGAGTGGATTTGAACTGAAAATACAAGCAGAGATGTAAACTAGCATGAAACGAGAAGCCTCAGACAGACTAAGCAGAACAACTATTCAAAAGAGGCATTTTCAGTGCCACCGTCAAAAGACAGAGTAACTTTAGAGGAAGCACATCACGTAAGTAAACTTAAAAATTTTATATGGAATTAATGAAAACAGAACTTACCACAATTAATAAATACAAATTAAAAGGAACATCACGATCCATCAAATTGCATGTCAAACATCTAAACTGCATTGTATGGATACCATAGCATTCCTTATCATGTTACTCCACATGTACATATATCATTAAAAAA
This sequence comes from Aythya ferina, assembly GCF_964211825.1. Classification (NCBI taxonomy): domain Eukaryota; kingdom Metazoa; phylum Chordata; class Aves; order Anseriformes; family Anatidae; genus Aythya; species Aythya ferina. Next base: position 12,970,900 of record NC_140304.1, read on the forward strand.
TGCATCAAGTGAAAAGTTAGTCCCTTCACTGGAGAAGGATTGAACTCATCTTTGCTGTAACTATTCAAAGTTAACATACATAACGATTACAATAATATGTAATTGCATGTAACACAAGTCTTTTGGACATGGCAACACCAATGTGTTATTAAATATATCCTGATGAAGGAAATAGATCAAGTGAGAGTGAATATTCAGTAAACAAGACATTGTTATATTCAAAATGATGGGGTTTTCCTGTTTGAGGTGTTACTCATACATTGACATATAACTTATACCTCCCCTTCCAAGCATGATATCAGTCTCTCCTATGCTATTCTCTCTCTTAACAGCCCCTTGGTTCCACTCTCCTTTCCATTCACCTGGGCAATATTATTTTCTACTTTGCAGGCCTCCTCTTAGTTCCAGGCAAACTGCCCATTAAATCCCAACTTGCCCATTTTCAGGCCACAAGCTTCTTTCTCCCTGCTCTCCTTGTTTATCTGTTAGTAGACTCTCACAATCCACCTCCCGTTACTTGATCAGTCCCATTCTCTCTCCAAGATCTAACCCATAAAATCTCTCTCAAGTGTTTAGTTGACATATCTCCTCCTCCCACATTCACATGCCCACCACAGACTTCATCACTAGTCCTTGCGTTTCTACCCTCTGCAACGCTTTACCACATTTCTGTGCCCAGAAGGTCCAACTCTGCTATATGCTGGCCACTATCAGATGTGTTATTTTTTAAAAGCCATAAAGCTAAGACAATCTCCAAGGACATTTTAAATTATTGAAATCAATTTGTAATTCTAGAACACATTTTTCATACTAATTTCTCATAGCAAATTTACAGCATTAAACATCAATTGTCTTTTGTATCACCTAAAAATACTGTTTTACCCTTACTAATCCAATAAAAAGGGAACATCAGCAAAAGGAACCACTCCTGCTAATTAGTTTGAAGGTATTACAAAATAAGAGTACTGGATTACTCTCTATAAGGCAATATAATTGCTTCATAAATAAAATTCCATTGCAATTCTATAGTATAGAATTCATTGCAATGTATGGTATAGATTGGAATAACTGACAATTATGAGACGGCCTTGAATGCCTAAATAAGTTTACCTGTCTCGGACTTGTGAAACAGCCTATATTTTAAAACTCAGTTTAAAATACATTAGAACTTTAAATGAACAAACATTAGGTCAAATACTTGAAACATGAAAAGCATTTCAACCTAGTTCAAAATAATTTAAGAGTGAACTATTTTCTCTATTTCTGAATGCAGCCTTGTGTACTGTCATCCTTCTGTTGCTATAGTTACACTTGCAGGAAACATTTCATCACAAGCTCCTACTGGTCATGTTTGGATGAAATATTTTAACATCAGCGGAAATATGAAAGCTTGGAAACTTTGAATAGATGCTTGTACACATAGCTTAAGTGTAGAAGGGATGATGACTGTTCTTATAAAAGATCTGCCTGCCGAACTTCAAAATGGATGGTCTTTATTGATACCACTATAGGTAAAACCATGGGAGAAGACCACTCCTTAGAAAATCTGCAGAACCACAACTGAAGTTTTAAGTCATTCTACTGCCTTTAGAAAAATGCCAAATTAGGTAACATAATGGCAGATTAGGTAACCTCATAAGAGAGACAGGTAAATTACAAAGCCGTATCAGACAACATTTCATTACATTTAGGCCCGGATAACAATTTCTTTCCAAACAGAACCAAAAGTTTCTGTAAAGATTGCAGCCAGTAATGAAAGCTGTTAAGGTGTTAAGTTTATTTGAAAAAAAGGAATAAAGATCAGGAAACAAGGACAGGACTTGTTACAGACTCGCTCAAGATACCACCTTGAAAAATAAATGACAACTTACACTTAAAAGGGATCTGCAAATGCAAACTTCCAGTAGTCTTACAAAGCATTAATGGGTCAGCTTTACAGAGGTGGAAATCTAAGCCACAAAGAATGAACTACTTTCTTTTCTGGAGTTTCATTAAAAATGACATTTGCTCTTTCCTACCTTGGTTCTGCGTCTCAACAATAGGCCTGCAATATGTGAAATTACCACACAATTAAAACTGCTAGGGCTTGCTTGTTTCATTTTAACCACCAGCTCAAGAATGCCTCACGCTTTCAAAACAATAAGTTAATCCTGATGCTTCTCTAGGAAGTAAAAAGCCCCACACAAGGAAAGCATTTCCTGCTACCATCAATCCATCATCACTTGAAACACATGTCAGTTTTCCATCCCGTCGCACTGCTGGATTTGTATTGCATGTTTACACAGTCCCCCAAGGCAGTTCATTCTCCACTGATGCATGGAGCTGTGCTAACAGCTAGTCTGCTTTGTTAACTTGAAGGGAATGAAAGCTTCATTGTGATTTAATGTTCCTGGTCCCTCTGCTTTTCTATACAGGTCACTGGAATGAAACTCTTATTATATGCACAGAAAACCATACAGCTCTGCTGCAAGGCTTCACATAACCAGATTTGTTGTTGTTCCTAGCTCAAAAACAGTTTTACTTGTCTTTGAATCAAAAATTCAAACTCCTGTTGGGGTCTTACAGCTAATAGTCAAATCATTCTCTCAGTGGCTGACCACATTTCCTAGAACAGCAGTATTCTTTATCATGTTTTTTTTTCTGTGAAAGTGCCTGAGCAACAACTATTAAGGTTTCTAGAATGTCGATAAATGGGTTTAATTCTGAATACCGCATGCAAGGCAAGGCTTGGAATGAACAAGGCTTCATTCTTGAGAGTGAAGGCTCAGAAAGTCACTGTTGCTTTTCCAAATACCTACAGACATGGAAAAATCTCTCATGCATGCTGTGTTGTCACAGAAATTGGCAAGATATTTTCATCCCAGTCACTACAACAGTTTTCTTATGGATGTATTCATATTTTTCCAGGAGAATGCTTTTTAAATAAGTTGCCTATTTTTACTATTGTCCTTTTCTAAACATACGCAAGTACAAGTTTTATCGTGGATGCTTGTTTGTGGGTACCATTTAGGCAAACTAGATAAAACCTTGGGCATCTTACAAACATTTGTCTGAGATTCTTCTGTACCTCATCTCTGGACTCCAGCATGCTCGTTATAGACAACTACTACTGTAGTAATAATTGAAACCTGTTCATTATTTAAAATACAAAGATCATTATATCTATTAGTCTTTCTTTGATGCAACACAAGAAGATTTGTCACCTCCAGGTATCTACTGCATTCTTTGGAGTAGATTCACATCTACAGTAAACACTACACTGGTATACTCCTTTGTCTTTGACTGTAGGTACAAGAAGAAGAACTGGCCTGCATGTGTTTAAAAGGGAGGAAATTTCTTGCCCTTCTTGCTGGATTACACTCAGATTTTTATGAGGTAATTTTCCAAAGAGGTTGGCTACTATAAGCTTGGAAGAGCTTTTAGTGTTAGTGCATTCCAAGTCCTCGGTCTCAGCTGCCTGAAGCAATAGGAGCAGAACAGTCAAAAGTATGCCTGTAATCAAGACATGGTTAGCATGGGAGCTCTAGCCAAGAAGCTTTATTTAGCAGACTGACTTTTGTTTGTTTGTTTCTAGCATTCCCTTCCACATCACAGAGATCTTGAGCAAGGAAGCTACAAAAGAAAGATCTTAACATGGCAACAGTAGATACCTGGAATATTTTAGCAAGGTATATCTAAAATGTATCAATGTTGGACAAAAACACTCCGAAGTAGACAGCATTATCCCTTTTAAGCATTTAATCTGGACAGCAGCAAAACAGCCTAGATCTAGCCTCAAAACTGTTTTGCAGAGCGAACCTCTCAGGAATATAACTGTATTTGCATAGTGCACACATGCTGATGTGAGTTTAGGAGGAAATTCTTCACTGTAAGAGTAGTGAGGCACTGGAACAGGCTGGCTGCTGCGGATGCCTCATCCCTGGAGGTATTAAAGACCAGGTTGGATGAGGCCCTGAGCAACCTGACCTAGTGGGGTGGTGTCCCTGCCTATGGCAGAGGGGTTGGAATTGGATGATCTCTGAGGTCCCTTCCAACCCAAACCATTCTATGTTCTCAATAAATAATTGACTTGGGAGCTAATAAAAGCTAGTTCAACAGGTTCAGAAAATTTTTGAAAGAGTATTCTAAGTGGATATGACTATATTTAATACAAAAGTAAACTCTTCAAGCAATAGAGACTTCACATGATCAGATAACCAAACTTCATTTTTTTTCTAAGCATTTGTTACCTTTTTAGTTCATTTACTTTTCCTAAAAATAAAAAATAAGCAAGTTCATCTGCATAATCAAAACTGTTACTCTGAAAAAAATGGATAAACAGATGGATTACAAAAATTTAATATTTTCTTTTCAAACAACACAATTACAAGCTGTGCAATTTCTCCAAGTTCCCTAAACCTATATGTCATTTAGATTGTTTTAAAATATTTATACACAATCTTGAAAAACCTTCTGATTGAATAGGTGCAAGTATGGCAAAGCCTTCCATCATTCTGTACTTTGACAGATAGTGGACAGGAAAGGCTTACAAAATGCATACTCTGTTCTTAAAAGAAAACCAAATGCAATTTTGGCATAAAGCCTAAAAGGCATCACATCATTAACAGGAGCACAAAGTCTGACATTACAAGAAATTCTTTTCCATTTCTCAGTGTTTCCAGAAAAACAAGCAATTGTTAGTGACATAATGCCAGCACAAGTTCTCTTCTTTCTCTCTCATTTGCTTTAGTAATTCACACTTCTACTCATAACAGTTTACAAGTCTGGTCTTGCCAACTACCTTTGCTTTAAAGGGATGGAGTCCTTCCACATGTTTTTCACTGATGCCAGAGGTAAACGCATTCATACACAAACACTTTTCCCAAGACACCGTGGAGACATGACGCTCAGCTAACAGGCTTTTGGCCAGACTGTCATTCAAAACTGGCAGGACAAATTAGGTGGGATCAGTTTAGCTTTCACCTAAGCAATTATAGCCATTAGGGGTGGGGCAGAGGAATGATACTAAAGAAACTGCACATCTTTCTACAAATAATTAGCTATTATTAAACTACTTGGAATATTAGAGTACTGTTTCCTAATTAGTTGCTGTCAATAAAAGCAGAAAACACTCAATTGCTTTGTAGATTAAGACAACACTAGAAACAAACTTTCCAAACAGAACAAGAATTCAAATATTCAGAAGTCTACAAGTCAGAAATGCTATGCTTCAAATCACTACCCTCTGAACATAAAAATGTTAGGATCAAAAGCCACTATTTTGTCCCAGAAAGAAAAAGACAGTCCCCTTCCTAGGATTCTAGAGCACATCTCAGTTTCTAAAATTACATAAGCTTTATGCACAGCAAATGGTCTTTAGTGACAGTTGTCATAAATTAAACCCAAACACTGGCCAAGGCAGCTATAAGTAATGATTCCAAGTAGCAAATGAACTTGGAAAAATACTCAAGAATCTTAAGTTTTATCCAGTTTCTTAACTGGATCTCTGGCACATCTTCTTCCAATGTAATTAACCAGTGAAAACAGAAGTGAACTATGCACACCATGACATCCCTGGAACATCTACAGAAATTCCTTTTATTACTTTCCCATATAAGCAAAGTACTCCTAGAATCTTTCAAATTAAGTTGCAATGGATGAAAGGAAGGCCAGCATTATATGATATGCTACCTCTTTGTGTAACATATGAAGTGCTCTGTAGTCAGTTTTAGTTAATGAGATTAGACAAAAGAGGGCCTAATTTTGCCACATATACAAAATCAGTACTTTTAATATCATATGTAGTGATTTCTCTGTCTTTCCACAATGGTGATTGCTTGGATTTCAAGCAGCAAATTGCCGTAAGACTCAGAAATCATCAGAAGACATGACTTCTAATTTAGAAAAGCAGACAGACCCAATGCCATCGCTTCCATCCTCACACACCAACAAATCCAAAAACCCATGGCATATGCAAAGCAGATGTTCCTGGGATAGCATCTAAACACGCGTGATAGTCCCATTAGGGCATATCTGTATGAGCAGAGTCTGACTGGAAGATGGGATAGTACTAGCTAGAAATCATGCAAATCCTAGAAATATTCTCAGTATTTACATCGGGAAATCACATTCTAATTTTGTTAATCAATACTGGAATATGCCTGTTTTACATACGTGTTTTCTTTCAGTAGCCTTCAGAGATTTTGCAGCATAGTAAAAGAGTTGGGTTCCACACAGTGCTACCCAGTATTTTGTCCAAGATGCTACCTAGAGTGAAAGGGGAGAAAAAGTAAATGAAATGTTCCATATTAGTAAGATGTAAAATAGCAGGCATCATCCTGCAAGAATATGACAGCACTAACAGCCCATCAAAACCAGCAGCCCTATTTCCAAAGCTGCTGTTCTTAGTTATTCATAGACGTCCACAATGCATTAGAAGAAATCTAGAAAGCAGAAAGAATGTGCCTTGCCTTACTAATCTAAGAAAAACTATTTTACTCTATACTTTCTGCAACCCTTATTAAAAAACTTCATTGAGATAGAATGTTTGTCCCTTTTCTTTTTCATTTTATGCGCAGTCATAAAGTATACCCCATTGTCACAAATACCTATTTACAATTACATCAAACGTTTACAGTGCAAACGTTAGGGGTTATTCTATTGATAAGTTGTAAGGATCCACCTACCATTCAGGAAGATAAAAAGTTATCAGTACTTGTATGAAATTCTATGTAGCATTACACTTCTCTTCCACTTCCTAGATCATGAGCACAGTCTTATAAACCAACTAAAACAACCAAACAGATAGATCAACTCGAACTCTAGCAGTGACCCTAAACCTTAATTAGCAAGGCAAACGAAATCTCAGACACATAAATTAGATGCATTATTGCCATTTTATTGTATTTACAAGAAAGAAGGTGAGAAAATTAATGATTTTTTTTTTAATCTTACTGTAGGTTTTTTGCCTTCTTTCAACAAAGTCTTCCTCCTGAGAACACCTTGAATAGTAACTGCTCCTGGATACAAATGAACAGCCAAATCTTCAGATTCTAGAGAGCTGAAAGGAGCATGTGAAAAATAGTGTAAAGAATATTTTTCTTAGTTATCCAATCATTACCTCAAACTACTGCGAACATCTGTATTTTAATCTATGAATGCAATTTCATTTATAGGACTTGTGATCAGTGATCAGAAAAATTAGCCAAGCAGGTAATCCTTGATTTAAAAAAATAAAAAATTAAAACAAGACAACTGAAATTCAAGAACAATTAATTTTAACTGGCAAACATTTGGAGTACATTGATACTGCTGCTGTGTGTGTTAAAACATCTCCTTCAGCTCTTGCAAGAAAGATTGAAAATTTTTTTGCTGTTGTAATTAGAAACACTGGAATCATTAGCACATCAAAAACAAAGCAAAAGCTCAAACATGCACACTCTTCAAAAATCTCTGAAAGCAAGAACAGTGGGCAGGAGCAGTAATAAAGAGCAGAAACCCGAACCACAGCTTTAAGGTGTTTTAATACATCTGGTACGCTCCTTATCATCTACCACGTGTAGGATATAAAAGCAAAAATACATGCCAGGTACAGCACTGAAAACAAAACCATTTCATTCAAATTATGAAGCTGACTGGCTTACAAAACATTTTTTATACAACAAAAATCATTTCCATAAATGTAAGTTGGAGCACACAAATAAGCTGCTGAACCCAGCTGCTATCTAGAAAAAACAAGAAGTCAGACAGTGCCCCAGATCTGTTTTGAACCCATGATTTGCTGCTTTATCCATCCCACAGTTGTGCTTATTGCAAAGCACGGCAAAAGTAAAGCACAATAAATTATAAACCAAGTAAACTGGAAATCTAGCAAACATTTTCATTGCAGCATCTAGTGAGAATGAGGATATGGAGACAGTTTTGGACATTAATGGGAACATGAGTTTAACTCAGTAAGACAATGGTTGCTTAACATGAAAAAAATCCATAATTAAATGCTATTTCTTTCCCAATTACAGTGCCACACAGCTGCAGACAACATTTAGTTTAATTACTCGGGAGAATCAGTTATATTACTGTATCAAAGACTGCTATGTATAGTATAGAATTGGGGCCAAATTTAATGCATTACTCAATTTAACCTTTTTTTTTTTTTTTTGGCAGGGGGCGTGGGGGAATATGACAAAGAACTGGTAGCAAATAAAACATTTTGAATGCTCTCCATTCATCGCAAGAATCAGCTTTGTTGTCTGCGGAGGAACTACCAACACTACTACTTGGTGGCACGTAGTTAAAAAGCTACCTATGGTAAAACATCTTTAAGCCTTGATATAGAGATCCAATGGTTCAGAATTTGGATTTGCAGACCAGAGTGAACAGAAGCCCTTGGAGTGCTATAGATTAAGTTGTAGAAGAGGAAAGCTTTAAGTCTGAAGGAAAAGGTCTCTACCTTTATTTGGACATGTAAGTTAAAGATAACATCAGAAAACACCCACTTAATTATTAAACCAAACCAAATCACCAACACCAGAGGGAAAGTTTGACACCTCTGTGTGCAGTGGGGATTGTACCTGCTGGCCTTCATGTGGCCTCGATAGCCATTTCGTGACACTCTTGTCCCCGGACCGAGAGAATGGTACAACCTGTTCCTGTTGGATTCCATTATAAATTGTACGTATTACATATACTTTTATTTACACAAACAGCACGACTGCTAAAACATAGTATATTTTTGTGTGTGTATCACAAAGCTAATTCTTCCATATAAAAACAGAAGATAATTTACAAAAATGCATGCAAAGGTAGATACCATGTGGTTTTTTATTTGATCGGGTGTTCACTTTGTCAAAACTCATAATACTAACGTTTTATTGCTACTGAACAATAGTAGGTTTTGAGAGAAAAGTCTCCATTTAGTTCTTAGAAAATAAAGCTATATAAAAAAGACATAATAATAAAAAGTTGATGTATTTAGTTTTTGACTTAAGATGTACTATAAAAACAGATTTCGAATTTTATGAATATGTACACACAAGCTGTTGGGCTGAAGGGAATCAAAAGCTCTACCAAAATATCTTGGTACTAACTGTAAGATACTGTTGTTTTAAGAAACATTGAGGCAAACTAATCAACATTTCAACTCCCCAGTTCAGACAAGCTTTAACTTCACATGTATGCCCTTAACCTGATCCATACTGTCATCCTTCTCCAGGATTTGTGTTCTAGACCTGCCTTTAGAATACTGCTTTGCTTTACTGAATATCATTTTTCTGATCCAGATCCTAGTTGACTGAATTCCATTTAAGTCAATAGAAATGTGCACTTTGTCCCACACCTCCTATTTTCATTGATTTTGCTAGTTAGTTTTATTATACTGAAAGACTCCAATTCTGCAGAAAGCAGGTGGTTAAAGAACAAGAGTGACAAGTTCACAAGCAAAGTATCTCGCATACTAGAAATTTAATAATCTGCCACCTGTCAGAGGTGCTTTGAATCAGCTGAAAAGCTGCTTTCATATGGACAGGGCAGTAGTTTCAAGAATGGGAACCATAAATCCAAAACACTCATTTTCCAATCTGAATTCAGAATAGCATACAACAAGCAAGCAAAACCCTAGAAAGTAACAATCTTACAGAAGGGACACAATCAAGGTTAATAGCAGTAAATCAAACAAAAATAAAGATGTGGTGGTGTTTTTGTTTTTTGTATGTGTGTTTTTTTGTTGTTTGTTTTTAAACAACTCAAATTATTTCCTTTGCTGCAAGAAGAATTATCAACATGCAGCTGATGTATTGCCACCTACTAGTCTATCCTAGAATATGCCATCATTTGTTTTGCAACATAACAAATATGTTTGAATTTATGAAATAGTTTTTGTTTTTTAAAATACATTCAAGATTTGGACAAAAACTGTCACTAAGATAAAAAAAGAAAAGCTGTAACACGAGTTGTATATTTCTGCATACCTATATTTTTGCATGCAAACAAAATAAGTTTTCTTCTTACCTTTACACTTTTTTTTTTTTTTTTTTTTTTTTATAACAAGGAGGGTATCGCTCTTGGATGTGATCTATTTCAGGTAAATCTATTCAGAGACACTTGGGGTGATAACCAATGAGACTGAAGTGTCACTTAATACACTAGTCTTAACATGATTACTGCTAGGACTTGAAGTTAAAGTCCTTTGAGTAATTTTGATTAGCTTAAGGAGAGATACCCCAAATGCTGAAACCTCTTTCTCAAGTTTCAAACCAAGTTAGCCCTTGAAACACACCAAACCAAAAAAAACTCTCAAACCAACAATCAGTGGTTCCAGTTCTCATCCTTCTGCATTTCCTAGTTAAAAATAATAAGAGGGCCAGGGAAATGAAGGATAGTTGTTATTCTGTACACTCTCTTTTGTCTCCTGGGAAATGTGTATCTCATTTTTTTTCTGTTCAGCTTATTATGGCTATTTGAGCTCTCCAACCCTAAGATCCTTCTCCCACATCACTGAGGAATATTCAGTGGCATAGGAAGCAGTCACTAAGAACACTGGATACATCTCAATTTTGCGAGTACCTATTGATTCCAGACAACTAATGCTTCTTCCTCACCTATTGACTCTTGTATAAGAATGGAAACTGTACCGATCAAAGCTAGAGACACTCTTCCTAGTTATCTTAAATCCTAATGTTAGCCTTAAATTCCACAATACGCTTTGTCAACTTATAAAAGAAAGAATAGACATGAGTGTTACATATCTCTAGCACTTCCACATTTTGAACATCCGTAAAGAAACCAATCCCCTTCTCTGTAAGCAGAGAACTTGTTCTCATGCAACTTCAAATGGTATTATCACAGTGCTCTCTCAGAAGAGAAGAATATACTGAAGTCATGTGGAATATCGAGGAAAAAACTTCTGATATATTTGTGGTTGAATGGAGAAAACCTTTTAATTAGGGGGAGCCTGGGCTATGCAGTTCTCACTACAAAACAGATGAAAGACCTCTGCTTTACCTCAGGGTTCCACAGAAATGATCCTGGAGAGTGTTGCTTTTCTCTAGAAATATGAACTAAAGCCAGAGGCTTACTAAAATTTAAATGTATTTTGTTACTTGAGACATAAAAAGCATTGAGTTCACCGCCTTGTCTAAGGCATTCCCATGCAACTTTTTGACTTTGTGAGATACCTTCAACCAACTTGGTGAATTCCATAATGCAACAGGGAAGGAAAAGCAAGAAGAAAACCTTTGGAATATCACACATTATATCAGAGAGCATGTACAATTTATAGATTTCCTTTCTGAATGAGTTTTCTTTTCTGTGCTCATATGGAATGTTATTTCTTACGTACAGAAATCTTAAGGTCATTTCCTTGTGTACATACACATACGTTTATAGGATGGATATTAAAGAGTTCACCTTTGGCACTGAGATACTTTCAATGTTTTCATCCAAAGAGTAACACAAAACTTGAACTGCTTCAATAAATTCAAGTAGAATAAGATTTGTGATACAATTCCTGAGTATACAGTTCTTCAACAAAAATTTCTAACAAGCATGTCTTCGTAGCATGGTAGAAGTCATCCATGGCAATTCTGAAGCTAATAGATTACCTGATATTAAGGTGTAAAAGCAAAACTATGCACTTTATAGCACATCTTACTGAGCTGTGGGAAGATGAAACTTCTGCCTTTTACTATAAACTATAGGTGTTAGTCTTTTTCCACGTTCTCAAATTCACTATGAGCAAGGATTGAAGTGGGCAATATAGCCTGAGTATTTGCAGGTATTTGGATAAGGGCAGGATATTTATTCTGAACCACAAAAGACATTAGCAAGGGTTGTTAATGTACTTTCCCATGTAACAGAGAGGCATGTAACAATGAACTGAAGGGAAATGGAAGAAAAAAACAGGTGAAAATGTCTATGATAAGAACAAGGGGAACAAAAATGGATGGAATCTCAGGAAAAGTGAAAATTTTCAGGTTACATGAATAGCATATGCAGGATATGCAAATATATATAAACAGAAAAAGCAGTTGGGGTTTAATGATCCTCTGGCTTAAAACTGTCTCTCAAATTGTTTCAATTGGAAGATCTATAGATCATTAAAATAAAGCATCATTTTCAGGACTGAGTGAGAAATCGTGAGTAGTAACTTCTTAATAGAGAAGTGCAGTTTCTGAGGCAGTTTTTCTTACCTTTCAAATGCTGGCCAGGACGTCTCTTCACTGAGTTCAGAACCATCGCTGCTACCTTGACAAAGATAAGAACGAACGATAACTATTTCATCATCTACATCCCAACTATTTCAATTATGACTCTTTCTCAGAATATTTGATGTTAAAGATGTAACAGATACTTCACCAAAATACTACAGTGAAAATGCTTTAGTGCTTACTTCAAGAATTTCACATTAAATTGAGGTAGGGATTAGAATCAATTGGAACTGGGTGAAGATTAATAAGTTGAAAAAAGGAGCCCTAATAAATGGAAACATTTAAAATTAAAAAAAAAATAAAATGGAAACATTTAAAATTTTAAAAATCAGCTTTTCAGAAATTTCAAAGTGTCTGGCAAATACATCTGCTTTCTTTAAGGTGTTTCTAACTTTCAAATTCTTGGTTTTAACAGGCGCAGTTTTAGGTGGATGTATGCATACTATGCTGGTAATTATAAAACAATTAAATGAGCTCATAACTACTTCTACCTATACTGAGAGAATATGTCACTCTTTCAGGTAGTTTGGGGAATTTGTTGCTGAAAGGTCAGTTGTTTGGGCACTCTAATTTGACAACTTGTTTACTCTCCCTCCTGAATATCCATTTATAAAAATAATAGTTAGACTTGCTTTCAGACAAACGTTAAAAAAAACATCCAAGCAAACAAAAAACCCAGTAAGACAATCTGAATCAATGCACCTTACTTCAGGGTTCACACAGGAAAAGAAAAGCTGATTCTCTGTTAGATCCAAGCTGTACTGAGGAATTGGGTTTCTCCATGCGATGACTGAGCTAAATCATTTAAAAATAATAATGGGGGAAAAAAAAAAGTTCCCTGTAATTTCGCACAGAAAAATCAGCAGGGCAGTGGTGCCCAGAGAGTGAAGATAAGCTGTACAAAGTATGGATATCTGGTGAGTAAACACAGAAATACGATAGAATTATTAAAAATCCACACACAGCAGGGGTAATCCATTTAAGAGCTATGAAAAACTCAGCATGGACTGAAGTTCTTTCTCTCCATGCAAAATTTAAGAGAATGTACATGCCTTTATCCACCAACAAATTAAACTTAGGAGCCTATTTTCCAAACATTAGCTCTACACCATCTTAAGATGACCTAGTACAGCTTTCTGTGGGATACCAGATTGTTTTTCCCTCCCTGATTTTGCCCCTAAAGGAACATCCTAACCTGCTTCACACTAACATTATGGTAAAAGGTACTTTTATAGTGGAAGAAGCCAAGAGACAAGAAAGTGATGGTTCTGGTGGTGTTACTGTCTCCTAAGCCAGGCACAAAGGTCTAAAAGGAGGAGTATAAAACTTAACAGGTGACTAAAAATTTTTTAGAAGTCTCTTTAATATTTTAGTACCTACATGCTCAGATCATTGATCCCTTAAGAATTCAACCACTTGAAAGGTTACAGCAGCAGGCAGCCTGCTGCTAAACAAAAGAACAGTTGACTTACACTTCCATGACTGCTTCTTTACTACATTCATGAACATTTCACTCTTCCTGATTATGTATCCTCTATGTGGAATACCAAATTAGCCCAAACCCTCTAGATTTGTACCTGCATTCTGCACTGCCTCTTGTTCAATAGCTGGGTTGTAAAGGAGCTGACTGAACGCAAACAGCTTAAAAAAGCTTCCAGGCAGCTTATACTGTATTGTCCAGTAGCTGCAAGGACAATGTATCTAAACTGTATTCCTACAGTTGAGTAAATGTTCTTACTTCAAGAGACTACTACAAATCCTGTATTATGAAGTGTGTGTGTGTGTGTGTGTGTATATATATATATATATATAAATATAAATATTTAAAAGAGGCATTAAAATTCTATCTGAAATGACATTTTGATGGTAACTATATTAGCTTTGCTAAGGAAGTTATACATCAAATGCTGTACTAAGTATTCCAATGAAAAGATTTAAAAGCTTGTGCAGTTTTTAAAAAAATGCAAAACAAACTAGTGCCAAAGAGCTGAAATGTCATCTTCCAGAAAGCGATAATCCTTGCGACACACACAGTACAGTTACAGAAGTTAAATGAGTTTTGGGGATTCATAATCAAAGGGTTCCATTTATAAACTTTATTCTATAAAGAAATCGCTAATTACGCTTGTAAAAGTAATATTAATTTAGAAAAAAGGAGACTAGCCATCCCAGCTACATCAACGCCTATAGTTTTTCAAGAACTGTAACAAAAATTTGGAAACAGTTGAATTTTAGCATTTGGCTCGCCGCCTTTAACATCTGAATAGAATACATGTATATCTAATTGGATTTTTTTAAGACTCTAAGAAACGCAGACTTTTTGCACAAAAAATATACTAAAAAAACTTTCCAAAAAAGCAAAAAAAAAAAAAAAAAAAAAAGAAAAAAAGAAGTATTACATCCTTCACTCCAAAACAAAGCAGAGGTGAAAGGAACTGTTTTCAACATATTCAAAATTAGATGCCTAGAGATTTTATTTTATTTTTTATTTTTTAAACATTAAGTGCACTATTTGACTATCACCTCAACTGGAAATATTTCATTCATTCAGTACTTTAAAAATATATCACCTTCTTAAATTCTTCTCAAGTATGTACTCAATATTTGTTTTTTTCCCCAAGAACCTTAAGCAGGTCTTCAGGTTAAACTTAAGAAACCCTAGGTAGTTCAAATCCTTTCTATTAAGTAATCATCTATATGAGTTTTGATTTTATGTAAGAAACCACTTGACACATACCACTATCATCCTAGTTTTGTTTCCTGCTAATAATATGAAAAATTTCTTGTATAGCCTTAAAAGAAAACAGAGGTGTGTTGCTCTTTGCTATACAACAGGAAGGCCTTTCCCAACGTTAGGAATAACAGCAATTGCCCCAATGGGTTTTCATTAGCTATGCCGATGATCATCTGAGAAGTTTCAGAATTGTTTGCACAGAGCTCCGGTACTGCAGCTGAATACCAAAGGGAATTTGCTGTTTGCATTTCTAGATACACACATGCACGTGTCTAGGCTACAACCACCCAGAGAGTGTGAGGCCAGGCTCCCAGTTATGCGATAGCGAATGCCGATCCCATGGCATAGCCATTCCACCCCCAGTCACAGCATTCACTCCCTGCTGAAAGTCTGAGGATATGGAACGTTTAACACAGGCTTCCTTTATCCATAAGTTAGTCCCCAAAGTTAAACAGGTGTTAATATAAACAAACCAACCCCAAAGAGCTTAAAAAGTATTCAGACTGAAAATTCTTTCCCTCTCTCAAATCTGCAACTGACACTCTTTTGGCTCCAGCCACACAGTGTTTCCAGAGCCCTAGTCACTATAGCCAGAGACTGACCTGACAGAGCTTGAAATTCTAAGGCAAAAACATAAGAAAAATGGTCAGTAGGCCTGATCATCAGTTGCTGCAGCACAGTACAGCCCAGCAAACATGGAGATGGATTCCTCGCACTAAGAATTGCGTTCTGCCTTGTTATGTCTACTACCATAATGAAAATCTTCATATATATATTTAACTTGTTCAGAATTATGTAAGTACTATGCAACAAAGTTTAAATAAATCAGCTTGGGATTGCAAATTAATAATAATGCTGTAAAGACTGGCAAACAACTCAACATGCTGCCAGATTATTAACACACAAACACCTAGTATCATCACTGATAGCAAATTTAATCATGAAAAGCTAGCAAAAACACAGAACCACGTGGATACAGATGGGGCAGAAATAGGATTTTTTACAGCTGCACTAATCACAGAACACCCAAAGCGAGTGCCCCATTCAAAAATGAGTAAGGACTGGGGAAGACAAGGGGTGCTGAAGCTCCTGTACGTCCCTCTTTTCTCTTCTCAAATCCATGCACCTAAATGTGCGTTTTTCACCTAAAGTACCATACAACTCTGATATTTATCCTATCCCTAATAAAGAAGTGGTTCACAACAGCAAAATGGGGTATCCACATTCAGGGGAAGAGACAGGCATCTACATAGTCATTTAAATGGAATATCAAAGAAATAAAAATCTTCTAACTGAAACTCTACCCAATCTTTGATCTTCTCAAGCGGACTGCTGATGACTCAAGAGTCCTAAACACCTGAACAGTGTACTACAGGGTAAAGATTCAAACAAACATTGGCTGTGTAGAGTTCTTCCCTACTGTATAGGCTGCCAAAAACCTGAAAATGCATACACTGTATACCTACACCTATACTTCATTTATTTAAAGAGAAATATAATCCCTTGTAGAATTCAAGTACTTCAAGATGGTGACTTAATAGAGGAATTCATTAAAATTTTGATAGCCTTGTAAGCATTTTATGCCAGCTTAGGTTTGCAAAATATACTGTTTTTATAAATGCACTTTCTTACATTAATTTGCACTGATTTTAAATGCCTTTCTTTCACTCTACAGCATTATTTTTTTCTGATGGCATTCAAATAAGGGATCGAGTTATCCTTAAGTGACTGGAACATACAAACAAAAGCAAATGTTCATGAGCCTTAAGTTTTCCAGAGCTTTCATC
Organism: Aythya ferina; assembly: GCF_964211825.1. Classification (NCBI taxonomy): domain Eukaryota; kingdom Metazoa; phylum Chordata; class Aves; order Anseriformes; family Anatidae; genus Aythya; species Aythya ferina. Next base: position 12,987,603 of record NC_140304.1, read on the forward strand.
CACAGCAGTGTGGGCTAGAAAAAAATAAGTGGAAGAAAGAAATGATTTGAGGAAGAGAACACACCAAAGTTAGAAGTGAATTTGCATCCAAAACTGCTACAAATATAAACAAACAAGTATGTTTTCTTTGAATTGTTAAGCACCTAAGATTAAATTCTCGGTTTCAGCCATTTCTTTCTGTGTTAATACTTCTGTATCTGAAGTGATGTACCTGTGAAACTGCATGCTTAAAAGCTTTCCAGGCAAAATTACTTGGCATCCGGTATGTTAGGTAGCATAAGAGGAGAAAAAAACACACAGAAGCAACATATGAAGAGAGGGTTATTTCACATACTTCCTTTACATCTGCAGACTTATTTGAACAACTGGTCATTGTAAACAAATTCAGCTTTGCAAAACAAATGCAGTAATATAGCTGGGCCAAACTGTAAGTAGTGGAAATCCAAAACTCCTAAAACCATGAATAAAGGTGTGCTGCTGCAGAGATACTGGAGGATATGTGAACACGAGAAGAAACAAGAGAAAGTATAAGCAACTGAGGTAGCGCTAGAAAACCGGATTCTTAAAAAAAAAAAAATTACAAATAAAGGAAAGATTAATGCTATCTCCAAATGGAACCATGATCTAGTAACAGCACCTTAATTTATCCTACTTTTAGGTGAGAAGGAAACAGTGGGTAAATACACACAGAATTGCTGCTGAAAGTTTACAGGTGGTTGGTTCCTTGAGCCCATCCAAAAGCAACGCTTAGATCTCAGAACAGCACGCTTGCTCTTTCAAGCGTGGATAGAGTGGCTACAACAAAACCGAGTGACCACAAGACAAAATTACCTTTTTAGCTTTAAGACCTACTGATAGCAAGTAGTGAGAGGTTCTCAATGAACTTCCACAAAAAAGTAAAAGCATCTATCCCTGCTTCTCTGTAGTCCATGGACCTAAAAGCAGTGCCTTAAGGACACAGGTCATATAACCACCTTTTAGCCACCCACCTAGGAATGAGATGAATCATATCCTTGAAGATCCTATTTCTCCATGTGATTACAAAAAGCCCCAGATGACTAGCTCAAATGCAGATAAATCATGAATGTCCAAAACTCAGACAAGAAATTCCTCGTTAACATTTCTGAATTCAAGTGAACATTTCACATTTCACATTGTGTATGTGTCTGGTCGATTGTTTCTTCCTTCTAATTAGGATATTCATAGCACTGATGGAAGAATTTTTTACTTCTGTTCAGAAAACAAATTTCAAAGTAAAATGGCAACAGAATCAGATATATGTATGGCTCCCTTACCCTAGCATAAATTCTAGAAGCAAGAACTGTTTAGACCAAGTCCTTATGTATCTGAAGAAGCGCAGTACACTGAAGAATCTTTGTAATGTCTCTACAAATTGCTTTACTGAATTGTAAAGGAACTACAGTAATCTGTTAACAGCAATGATGATTGACACAGGGTGTGACGAGAAAGATGCACAGACTTGCATGCTCTAATGATTTAGATAACATAAATGTAGACTGCTGCACATAATCATCCCATAAAAAGCTGTTGTTACACTGCTGCTTTTTTGATCTCTGATCTAGAAGCAGATTATATCAGGTCCTCCAAGGATTGGAAAGGTCCAAAATGGTGATTTAAAGTAATATTACAGTCATCACTAAGGTCACATTCAAGCTACTGGCATATCAGAAACGCTGTCTGTGTTTTGAAGAGGAATCGTTTATCCAAAAACGTAAGTCTTGTATAGGCTTTTATCTAAGAAAAGGTTGTCCTGTTTCTAGAGGAACAGGTTTAAATCCACATTTATGGGCAGAAAGAGGAATAACACTCTTTTCAGTACACAGATTCAGAAGTTTTCTTGTCCGTCTTTTGAAGCTGTGCAGAACACATTAAACCACCTCTGCTGCAGTGACTGTATGATTTCCAAGTACTGAGTAAACAGACTACTTCAAACCTGATGGAGAAACTTAGCAGCTTCAATCAACTTCCTTAAATACTGCTGAAGCAGCAGTACAGAATGCCAGACAAGTTGCATTTCCAAGAATTCTTCATTAATAAAAACTGCAAGACTCCAGAACATAATCTCTTTCTACGTATTTCTCTATTCCTCTTTTGCATCACAGAAATTTTCATAATCAACAAGTGGCAAATACAATGGCGATGTTAGCAAAAACAATTAAAGATTGCTAAAAACTTAAATATCTGAGTATGGGGAAGTTGGAGGTGGAGGAGAATAGAACAGGGGGAGTTCTACCCACAAATGATGATCTTCCACAAACGTGTAAGTTTGACGTTTTACAAGTGATTTATAAAAGCCTTCTGAAGGGGCAATTTTGTTCCAACTTGTTAAGGGTGACTACAGCAAGTCAACAGGGTTCTGCCTGAGCCAAGCAAGATAAAAAAAATAAAGTGTCAGAAATTCAGAGACGACACGAACTAGGAAAACCCTGTATTCTCCCAAACTTCTAAATGGCAACGGGTTCTGAATCGTATCTCATGCAAAACTGTCAACTCTGGCAAAATCCTTCCTGGTAAACTATGGTGGAGGTAAAAGAACAATTTAGCCTGAAAAATGGGTCAACTGGAAAGAAGTATCGTATGTTATTTAGAGAGAAACATCAGTAAGAAAAAACAACTAAGGCACTAACTGCAGGATACAAATCAACTGCTCTAAGAAAAAGGCAATGCTGCATCTCTAGCAGTATCCCAAAGTCTGCACTGCATTTTCCCCTAAATCCTGCATAATACTGAGAAGACTGTACTTGGAAAATCGGAACTGCAGGAGGAGCTTCTGTTTCCTGTATGGTGTAATTCCAGAGAATACAAACTGTCTGTATGCTTAAGTACTGCCATGCCCGCTTCATGATTTTGAAATGGCAAGCCTTGCCAGAGCAGACAATCTACAGAAAATAGGCAAGCAACGCACATTTAATTGTGGAAGCTTTCTGATGTGAAAAGGTTCAAGCTACTCTGATCTAAGCTAGTTCCACTTTCTTATTAGCATATATATATTTTTTTTAAATGCATCTATATATTTGACTTCTTCAAATGAAAAATCTAGTGTTTGCTCAGAATAAGTCTTTCTCCTTGGTAAAATACATCAGCAGCTACTGAAAAATGCATAATTCTGAATTGCATGACCTTGTTTCTCCCCATGAAGGCTAAAAAGCAAAATGGGTTTTTAAAATTAAGTCCAAAAAAAGTGTGTGTATATATATAAGTCCAAAAAAACTATTACTGTAAAAACTGAATACCAATTAATTCTATCGGGCAAATCATTTTGAGAAAATGGACTGTGACACAAGTTTCATATCTCAACTCTGGCTGCAGTTAGATGGATCTGAGAGGCACCTGCCTTCCTCTTCCCATCCTCTCCTTTAAGTCTCTGAGGACAACAGGAATAAGGAGCAACTGCTGGCCCCTAAGAAACTCAGGAAGCAGAAGTTTTCAAAAGAATACCCTAAACATTTGAAGATAAATGACTTCAAAATGTCAAAATAGATGTCATCTTGGTATCTGAAGGTTAAGTTGTTACCTATTCCTGAAAAGACAACTTAAAAGCGTTCATCAGTTATGCTCCTAAAGCCTAACAGCAACTGACAGTTCTGTCAATTTTTTAGGTTAAAACCTTTTCAAATTGGACTGAATTGTGGAGGTGAGGTGTCCTGTGCTTCCCTTCACTCCCATGAAGGAAGACAGAGGTAACTGCGGTCGCGTCATTAAAGAGGATAGAAGAAAACGTTCTTTCTGTTCATAATTTGTTAGGTTGTGGTTCCAGCTGTAAAATTTAAGCTACCTTTCTGCACCTACATTTCTCAAGTTTGTTCCAGAATAGAATTGGTATTTTAGAATAGAACACCACTGCATATACAATCTCTGTACGTTTAGTTACAACTAAACATGCTAAAATCTTTCTTAAAAGATCCTTTACTGCACAGGTATGCTTACAACTCCTACCTATTGAAATTCCGCTAGAAAGAGTAGAGCTTTCTGCTTGCCCTCTGGATGGGACATGAGGCTCCATGACGCTGTCATCCAGTAGGTGTCTTGGTCCTGCGTTGGGAAACGTTGCACTTTTAAATTCAGCCGTATTCATTTTGTGTATGAAACTAGGAAAAAATCAGAATAAAACTGTTACAACATTATCTTTGATACATTTTAAAAGTTGCTGCTTTTAACATTCTGACAAAGTTCTGTCATTTGGAAAAAGCCTATTTTGGCTAACCCACTGGCTATTCTTACTACCATAAGAGCGACATAGGCTTCCTGTTTTGACCAATTATCTTCAGTTGTGACACTATTTCTATAGTTATGATTAAGCTCTCTTGCCATGAAGTGGTCTCTAAGTGAAATACAGTGTACAAACCACAATACTCTTTTTTTTTTTTTTTTTTTTTTTTTTTTTTAAAAGCAAAGCTTTCGTTTTGAAAGGTAATATAAAACAAATCTGAGGATTTTCAGGCTAAATAAAATGCTGACTTGTATCCCAGACTGTGACATTTCCTATGTCCGTGTGGAATCAAGTTTCTAGGTGAAGGGGGTGTTGGTGGAAGCAAGGCTCCTTCAGCTGCAACATTTCTCCGTCCACTTTGTGGAGATGCTCCGACTTCAGAGCCTGGGAACAGAAAAGACATTACTCCCAAGTAACCTCGGAATTACTGTCAGGGTTACTTCTAAGAAAACCTTGGAAAAGTTACCAAAAAAATTCAAAAAAAAAAAATTAGAAAAAAACTGTAAGAGATACCCCGTAATAAATTTATTGATATACTCTTAGTGATATGTAAAAATATAGGTATTTTAGTTTTTTTTTTCCACCCACAGGATTACAAATAAACAATTATTTCAAATACCATCCAGCTATAAGCATTTGGTAAGTCCTAAAAGTTGTTCCATTAGCTACACTGACATTAAACAAGTCCCATTGATCTCCACATTTGGAACTCCCAACTTCACCAATTTCTCAGAAATCAAAAGTAATTTACTTTTGTTTGGAAGCATATTCTTCCACGAAGCTTAGATGAAGGCTTTTTGTCTAGACGCAAAGAATGAATATTTAATAGCTCTTCACCCCCAAATGACACTAGTAAGTTAGTGCTACAATACATCAAGAACCTACAAAACTGACTCAATTTCATGAAAAATGTCTTTACAGGCCAACTTAAGAACTTTTATTACCCATATACAGCATTTATACTTCATACTGCTTTAATTAGCCTCAAGCAAATGTTTTCCACATTTGCAACTCAAAAATATGTTTGGCAACCTAAATTCTTCTCACATTTATTAAGCACTTACCTACTAAATCTTCTCTGGAAGCAGCAGAGTGGGGGGTGCTGGTCCCTGGTTCTATCTTTAATGAAAGCCTGCATTAAAGAAGCATCAAAAATTTGTCAGGAAATAGAAACATGCAAAAAGAAGGTGTTGACAAATGCACACACAAACAAACAAAACACATACTAAGTTTACAACAGAAAGCTTCTTGTTTTGTAATTGCAACACTGTGACCTTAATAAAATCTTGCATGTTATATTTAGCACACATTATTTGCAAACATTTCTTTGTTTAGGTGGAAAAACACTATTGCAATAACACTCCGCACTCAGAAAATGATGTGCTAGGGCACAGTGTAGTAATTTAACCTATTGCTTTGGCTCATATAGACCAGGACATGCTTGCAATACCATGCTGAAGAAGGTTCACAGACAACAGCAAAACCTTGACTACAGCAAAGCACTGCAACATCTTCTGCAGCAGGGAACTGTGCCATTGCCCCTCATCTGGCATAAAGCATTTAGACTCACTACACTTCATATGCTGATTTTTTTCCAATAGTGGGACAAGCCATTTGCCTTTACTATTATAAAAGCCAAAATCATTCTCAGGCATTTTGGAAGATACATTATCAACTTGACTGCATCAATAATTCAAGCTTTTTCTAAAGCAGGCACTTTAAAATGCTGTTTCCAGTAGTACTGTAAAGGGGGCAGAGTCCAGAACTCCAGAACGATCAAACATCTCACTTGCACAATTTGCATATAGAACTTTTGAAATTAGCAGGCTTGGGAAAGCCCACTGTTTAATTCTGGGGAGAATAAGTTTGACGGCTCCTCTCCTCATCACTAGACAGTTTAGCAACAATTCATTACAATTTTCAAGTTCAATTTTCTTAAATAAAATCCTTCAGCAAGAAAAAACACATACTCAATTCACAATGACTGTTCTCTAACTTCAGCCTTTTAGCAGACACCACGGAACACAAAGAATAGCCACTTTTACTATAAGTGACTCTTCAAAATACACTCTTCTCCTACAGCAGAAATTACTTTGGAGACTGATATAGCATGTGGGTGTAAAAAGAGACTTTCTGAATAGCAGTCCTGCTTCTGCACTACTTGTAATTGTCTCTGTTTCCCTGCTATCCAAGCTTGGGTTGTATAGGCTGAAGAGGCTGTAGTTCTTTCAGCAATAACGTTCCCACCAGTACAACATTCCTGCCTAGGGAAGAAGGAAGGTGGGGTGGGGGATCCATGAAAGCAAGAACCAGACACTGCAGTTAAACTTTCTTCCTTCAAATGCTTGACCACAAAGCTTTATTTTGTGATAACCTGCCCCCTTAGCATACATACCCCTCACACCGTTAGAACACAGCCAACCAATTTCTATACAACTCAGGTGACAAACGTCCCGGGCAGGCAGGATGGGAATGGGCAGGGAACCTCCTCAAGCAGATGAGCCAGCACTAAACAGAAACTTTCTTCATATGCAACAGATCTGCTTTAGGTTGCTTCCTCTCCCTGGAGCTTATTCTCATCTCTTGCCAGAGACTTCCATCCTCCCATTTTGCTGGATGCCAAATCACTTAATACTGCAATAATCTTTTCATTAAGGAATAAAAGCCTCTGCTCGGGGTGGTATACTTCGGAAGGGACAGATGTATAACATCTCACTTGTCAAAAACCAAGTGTTTGTTTTACGCTGCATAACCTAATCCAAGGATAGAAATATAAAATGAGGATTTTTAAAAGTTAAACCCTTCAGTAAGAACTTGGGACTGCACACAGATGACTTTATTCTGACGAAAAATGACAGCCTAGCTCCATTCTGTTCAGTCAGTAAGATAAATCCCTTGAAAGAGTGTTGCATGTGAGACACAAGAATGGAGTCTCCACTGGAGAACACTCAGAGGGGTCTGCAGATTAAATCAAATACACAAAAGGAAGACAATGTGCCATCCAGCATGCTGAAAATTAACTTATCTTAGCAAAGGACCCTCCCTGCTGTAACTCTCCCACTTTCAACAGATGAACTGGAGACACAATTGCTTGCTGTAAGCAGAATCTTAAAAGTGACGTGCTTTGTGTTATGAAGTTATTTTGTCATTAATTACAGTCAGTCACAGCATTTCATACTTACTTGTAATTGTCATCTTCTACAAACTTTTGTAGTTCTTCTATGTACTGAACTGAGTTTAGATATTTTTGGACATGAGGCAACAGAGGAATATCTGGAGAACAGATGACATTCATTATCACTGTACCGTTCATTAAGCAAAGTTATTTTCCAGAAATTATTTAAACAGAATCAGATCCCTTGCCTTTTTATGGGAGAGAGGTACAAACTACAAACCCTACTGCTGTTGAAATGTTGTCCTTCATACAAATTCTCATGCATTGAGCTGATATTCCCCACATAAGTAAAGCCAGGTATGTTTCCCCATAGAGCACTCTGAGATGCTCTGCTTATCAGAGTATGTTGAAGGGAAAAGCCACAGAGAACCCCTAGCCAAAGTGAAGTCCCAAACCTATAGGACTGCATATGAGAACATCACAGCTCACATTCTCATTATACTGAGCTTTCAGTGGAGCCAAAATCCTGTGCTAATATCATATTCTGCCATCATAAATGCAGCCTTACAACTTTACTAGAAATTGAAGAGAAGGACTGTAAAGGAGACCACCTTTGAAGAAAGAATACATTATCTGATCTATGAACAGCACTATAAAGTCCAAAAGACAAGTTGTACACACTTTATTATCTCCAGTAAAAGAACTTTTCTGAAAACAATCCTACTACTTTTATAATTCATTGTCACAAAGTTATGGAAGACAGATTCAAGTTTACAATGTGCTAGCAAAACTACTATTAAATACAACATATTCCACATTTTTCTTCAAAAAATATGTATTGCAAAAATGCAAGAAAAAGGGAATTTTATATTTTCTCTTCATGTCGATGCTCTATCACAACCAACAATGTCAGAATAAACTTCTACAACAGTTTTGCACTGCGAAGGTATGGGAGAGTCATAATGACACAAGTTGGTTGGGCCTTGCTTGCACAGTATTATGAAAGACAAGTATTGAAACTTTTAACATTGCTCTTTAATGGTGAAATATTTGCACGCTAGCTTACCATATTCGCATGACTGCTGTAAATCTGAGATAATTCGGAGGATGTTGTTCATTAAATTTGTTCTTTGCTCACTTTCCAGGATGCTCCCTGTTGATGGGTATGCAGAATCGATATACGTCAAGTCTGACAGATAAATACCTGGGTAAGACCAGAATGAAAAATTTCTTTAGTGTCTCACACTTACCAAAAAAAAAAAATCATCAAGAATATTTTACTTTCATTTCCTAGTGTGCAAAGAAACTGACAACAGCATTGCCTCAATATATTATTTTGGCTGTGCCTGAGAAATCATTTCATCAAGATCTGTGAAAGCCTTCAAACCTCAAAGCAAAACAGTAATAGACCTTGAACTGTCATGGAAGTACATCACCCTTGTCTTGGGTGGAATTTGCACTTCCCTCCATCACTAATCCTTACTTCTGTTAGTCTTACCTCAGCTGTATTTGCAGATGCCATGTGTAAGCACAGCTAATTTTCCGTGCCACCCTGGACAGCAAGTCACAATGGGACACAGAGAGCATCCTTTTCTCCTGCATCACACTAGGCATGTATTAACTGACTGTCTTCACCAGGGACAGTGTCTTTAACAGTTCTACATTTAGAAATAATTACAACAGCAAGCAGAAGTACTCATGAACCTCATCTGCTGTACTACCAACTATTTGTTCCCTTGACAAATGGGAGCATAGTGAACATGCAGAACTAAAATACATGATCAAAATTACTAATGATTTTAGGCAATCTACTATTTCATTCCTCCAATTCAGCAAAAAAAGAAAAAAATAACAGAAGGAAAAAACATATCTGCAACTTCAACCTGAGTAGAAACTCAAACTCAAAGATAACTGGGAAAAGATAACTAGGCAAGAAGTGCGCGCACACTGAAATGCAGCATGAATTCTGCAGCTTCTGCTAGCTGTAACTGCTGAAACCCAACAGACATGTTTTTAGGTCTCCAGGGCTTCTGCTGACTTTCTTCTTTACACCAGCACCGTAATCTTACTGTTCTTTCAAACCCTTAATAATGCAGAGAGGAAAACCCTTCTCCTTACATATTAATGTTATAAACTGCTTATTTTAATTCTAAATAAAACTTGGTTTCTAGAACTTCACCCAAATTCTAATCGTTCTTGTTTCAATTAAGTGAAACATCCAGACCAACTAACCCTACCACGAAAAAGCAACTGCTCTTCTGCATCTTCCACAACACAGAGACCCTACTAATATCTAAAATCTAATATCCAAACCTAAATAATATTGTCAAGAAACTTGTTTCAGTATTAGGGAATTTCTGAAAGTATATTTTGCTTCACACTCAGCCTTGTATAAGCAGAATCATAACAAGAAGCGTGGCTTTACAGGTGGAAGACTATTAATACAAGCTCACCAGAGCAGCAGTTGTGTTTGTGTAGCACCTCACCAGCACAGTCCTCAGCGTGAGCTGGGAAACTCTGGGCATCCCTCCAAAATCAACACACACACGCGCGTGTGCGCGCACACGCACAGAAACAAATTAAAATACTTGTGGTTGAAAGGTGGCATATAAAAAAGTGAATAAAAAGGTATTACACATGACCTGATCTACTACTAAAATTCTCTATTTTCTATTCTGCTCAAATCAGCTTATTAAAAGATAGAAAGAATGATCAGAAAGATCACATACATTCCTATTGCAATGCTACCTAGTCTGCGTAAGCCATCCTGAACTTGGCTTTGCTCAGCAAGGCACATGGGCCTTAAAAATCCCAAACCTGCTTGATCCTCCATGGAAAGCAGTAAATCATGCTTATTGATTGAAGAGATTCACTGTGAGAAGCACCTGCAGTGTTACGCATGATTTTACAACCCAATCTTTCTGAGTGACTTGTCCCATCAAGCATGGATTTTTCTTTCAGCTACACCAAGAGCTCTTCCATAGAGAGCTATCCCCTAAGATTATTTGATGCATTTTTATAAAGTCTAAAGCAGTTCTGAAAGCATACAAAGGTAGTTCTTGCAAAAGGAACCGGTGTGTTCTTTGTGAAGGAACCAGAGAGATTGCTAAAAGTGAAGTGAATGCACACAAGTGCTGTCCAGCTCGACACAACTGTGTTCTGTGCTCCTCGCAGGGCATCACCTCTGCAGCTTTTGCTACTTCTAACGCTCATCAGATGTTATCAAATATTCTGATACCTACCCAAAATCATCCCACACAGCTTTAACGTTTTCCACATGCAGCAGGGACTTCATGCGTTTAACAACTCGAACTGTTTCCTATTAAGTGAACGTCAAGAATTGAATGCAACGTTCTGTTGAACATTCTCCCGGCCTATAAATGGTTCATTTTTCCTGTTGTATCCAGCCAGGCTGCCCCTTTTATTCCCAGCAACACAAATTGAGTTTTATCAGCCTGAAAGAATCTTTCTTCTAAATGAAGCCCAGCACTGTAATAACTTGAAAGGCATCTTTAGGCAGCGTAGTAAAAATGTTTGATTTGTAATTGCCTGCTGAACTCTTGCACAGTCTGTTGCCATATGGTACCCTCCCTTCGGCTGGCAAACAATCTGCCCTTGTTCGGGACTCCTTGGCCTCCCTACCCCCTCCCTTTTCTGGAGGGTATGGATAGGAAATCCGAAGGAGGAGTTTCTTCTGCTTTCCGTGTGTTGGCGGTGACATCATAGGTGGGCTGAACGGCTACGTCTGGTGTGTGTTTGTTTAAAAAAACTGTCCAAATGTGATGTATATGGAATCTGGGTCAGCTGTAGCTGGTTAGTGCACTTCTGCATGTGAGAGTAAAACACTGCAGTTTCAAAGAGGCATTGCTTTCTTTTTTTTTTCTGGAATAAAACATACTGGAACTTTTTTCCCCCCCCTCGTTATTATTTTTAAATGATTTAAATAGCTCAGTCATCGCATGGAGAAACCCAATTCCTCAGTACAGCTTGGATCTAACAGAGAAAGACAAAAGCAGTTTTCAACTCCAACTGCAGATTAACAATCCACAACATCGGGTAACACAGAGACAACGCGACTTGGCCTCTGGATTCTCCATCTACCACAGAAGCAAAACAGCTGCAAGATTCCCCCCACCCCCCCCTTGGTAAGTTTTAATGTTATTCTTTCTTGTAAGTCTAATTTTGAGCTATTTGTGAATTGTACACGCATCTACCATCCACATACAATTGTGAACAAACAGATCTCTCAGCCTGAGAACGGTTTGACAGCTAAAATATAAAACCCGCTTTTGTGGCATTCGGTAGACTTTGGAAACTTGGAAAGAATTAAAAAGCACTCTGCCTAACTCATTCCAGTTGGAAGTTTCAGTCGCTTAGCTGTAAATCTTCTGTAAATTTTATGTTCTATAAAGTTACAGAAAATCAGTGCTACCAGATTCTTTGTTAAGCATGTAATTTAGATATTGTGAACATATTAATGGGAAATTCAGATCCCATGAGAAAGCAAAAGCCAAAGTTTCTATCGACTTTAGGGAAGCTCGATTTTGCCCAGCACTAATGCACAGACCTAGCATTACTAGAAAATGGACACCTCAATAAAAGTACTGTAAAATAACTAGTAAACCAGTGCACATCTCTAAGTAGCAATAACCTTTTCAACTAAAGTTTTAATTATGTTACTCCTGAGTAGTAGAAGTAGTCTGAGTTGTACAATCAACCAAGAAACTTGAGCCATACAGTGCTTCAGAAAATAATTAAGTCTGCAGCACAAACAATTATGGAAATGAAAATCCAAAGAAATTGCTGTAATGGACACTAACCCCTTCCTTGAAAGGTTTGTGGAATGAGAGAGAAGTTAACTGTAACTTAATTTAGCAGTAATTTGTTTCCAAATAGTTTCATAAAAATGAAATGCAACATGCAAGGCAACAGTGGAAAATAAGTGGAAAAGAGAGGGTTTTGTTACAGTTCTATAGGGGTGGTGGGAGAGGGGGAAAGACACAGTTTCAAAGTCAATGATTAAAACACAAATGCTTTCACAAACCCAGGACGAAGGTATGGAAGAAAAAAGAACTTGTTAAACCAATTTTATATTTCTTGCCTTTCTTCATACTGACTTTGTAATGAGAGTACAGTAAATAATCCAGGACAATGGAAAAGCATTTAAGTTACGTGTTCATATTAAACTCTCAGCAATGTCTGGCACAATAAGAGAGAACGAAGGGGGTGACTCTAAAAGAAGAGACAAAGTGTTATGGAAAAAAATAAAATTTAGGAGTTAAGGAATGAAAAAGTCTGAAGCAGTCTTGACAAACAGAAAGATGGATCCTTTCCAAGTTCTTAAGCCCTTTTTCTTACTATTCTTTTGTGCTTCTTACACATTAAAGGGAACAACTTAAGTAACGACAACAAAAACATTTGAAATCTACATTATGTGCTTTGGACGCCAGTCTCCATTCATTCATTATTCCCCAAGCTTTTGATTTACATTACTTCGAACAATTCCTAAATCTTTTCCAAATGAAAACAGCTGAGTCAATAACTTTAAAGCAATAAAATGGCAACATGCAAGATTTTAACTCCTTCTCCTTTGCTGTCTTCCAACTTTAGAGTTGAAATTTTGAAATGCTTCATTTTGAACAAATAATGGACTGCTAATATTATGGTGTTGCCGCTAGAATGCTCTCATACACGATGGAAAAATATGCCGTGTAAACTTTGGCCAATAACTACATGGCTATTATCAGGTTTTAATTATTGTTTTACTGGGCTCAACTGGCTGTTCATAACATGCCCTATTAGTCTGGTCCTTGCAATTTATACAGCGATGAATGAAGCCCAAGTTCCTTCAGCAAACTGCGCCAGATGATTGATGCCTTCCGTATCTGTTCCACAGAGAACCCTGGAGGCCCCAAGTAACACATCTACAAACACAAAATGCGCCAGTCTATTGTACCTGCTTTTTAAAATGCTCTCACCAAATGTTACTGGTATGCATTTACAAACGGAAAGGAATCCTCACATTAAAAAAAATCACCAAAAAGCTAGAAATATTATGATATTGTACTGTGTTTTGAGTATCTTGTATGACAAAGTTTGCAAACCTCTTCTGCAGAGCATTTCTAAGAGTCTATCATTTGTAGAATGACACACTGGCAGCAACTGCTTCAAAACCACCTGAATATTTTTAGATGGCCTTTTCTAAAAGGGATCAGATTCCGGTTCATCTAACAGTAGAATTCTGCAAATCAATATGTTATATATCTGACAAACAAAACCCAACAATGTATTGTTCCTGGATTCCAGTCAACACAACTGAAAGCAATCCCGTTATTCCACCAAAGGCAGAATGACTTAGTGGAGAAGCACTTGTTTATACAGGGAAAATTAATTTACAAAAATACTCATACATCAGAAATCCATGTGAACGCTTCTTCTATAGTGTTTTCCTCACAGCAATACGACTTGTAATGCTATGAACCCACTTCTAAACTAAAAACCACACAAAGGCTGTGCTTATTTATGTGGATATAAATAGCTTTAATTATTTTAGCTGCTTAGATAATGCTTAACATAAAACGAAGTACACCTAACATCAATAGTAGAGCTCCCTGATTAACTGCTGTTACATTCACAGGACCTTCCCTTTCACCATTATCGCTTAATTTCTCAAAAACAAAACAAAAACAACTGGCCACTTTTCTTCCTGTTGTATGTGATGATAAATGGAGGCTTATGAAAAAGGGCACGCGCGGTATTTATCATCTGACCATATCCTTTTGACAGATCTTCTGGATAAAGATATGTACAGCACCATGCTTTCCATACATATTTACCTGCAATACTTCCCTTACATTCAGTCAGAGCAACCTACGTTGCCCAAGGATAAGTGATCTTCATCAGCTCTGAAAGAACAGATTTTCTAATTTGTGCTGTGGGTCTCCAAATTTCATTTCCCATTGGACATGAAATTCAAAGCAGTTCAACAGAGAACAAATAGTTTGCTGTGCAGATATATATATATATTTTTAAAGTCAAATATATATTAGCTTTCACACTTCCCCATCCCTGCAACTCTAATGTTTATAAGCAATACAATATTTTTAGCTAACACAGCCCACGTTCTTGTAATTTCTCTGTAAAAATTAAAAATAGTAGCCACTACATTACTTTGCTCTATTAAATTGGAATTTTGTTCCTTTTAGCAATTTTTCAAGTAATAAAAACTAATTTTGGAAATAAGACTTTCATTTATGGGAATCAGTCTAGAAAAGAAACAAAGGAACAGCATTAAACTTAAAATGGTACTGAAACCCTATCCACAATTTTGAACATTTCCAACAAGATGATTATGAAGGCTGCATTGCTGAGTAGTTCTACATGTTTGTCTACTGCATCTGCAGAAGAACATCAGCACACTAGGACACAATCAAGGCCACTTCAGAAATCTGACACAAAACTGCTCAGCCCACAAACATGACAAAGTGACAGTTTATTCTAATTTCAAAAACATGACAGCTCATACAGAGTTAAATAACACATTTTAAAGTGATAGCATCTGTAATCACCATCTCTCTTGCTTACTTTTCAAGATTTGCTTATCAGGGGTATTTCACCAACACAAGCAACTCTAGACTTGCAGAAAGCCTTTAAGTCTCTGAGCCTCAGCTACTTTATCTCCTAGCAGTTATAAATCTAAACTGGGAACCTGTGACATAAGGCAGCTAATTAAAGAAAAACCTCCAACTACTTCCCAACTCTAATATTTGTCATTTTAAAGTCTTACATATTAGGCCATCATTTGGGGATATTCTGGATAAGCAGTTGATATTTTTTTAAGCTGCTTGCCCAGAATATCAGGAAATTTCTGAAACAGTATTTTCATTTCCTTCTAAGATGATTAAAACTCCAGGTAAATATCTTACACAGAACCAATTCTTGTATAACAAGTTCAGCATTACGCTGCTCAAACACCCCAAGCAACACCTTAAAACACTTGATTTTTTTCAATACCAAGATTTCCATGGAAGCACATATGTTACCTGCCCAGGTAGGTCTTCAGAAGCTGCTCATCTTTGCTTATCTGAATGAGTCAGTTGATTTCAAGATACTTCAATTACTTACAAGTTTTAAGGCATAACCTTGTGCAGCTGTTGCATTTGGTTATGCCACATTAGTCCATTTCATTGATTTTATGGCCTGACAGCACAGGTATTGACAAAGAAGTTCTACTTTTATCCAATACATACTCAAACCAAACTTAATGCTTAAAAGATATGTGGAAAGCAAACTGCTACAGCATACCTGGTCAGCTGGGGGGCTGCACTGCAAAACGTTTGTTTATTTTTTAAATATTCACTTCAGGTTTAATGTGTTTCAGGGGAAAAATATATTGCTTCCTCCCCTCCACCCCCCAGCCACTGATTATTTTAGTAACTGTATAGGGTCTTAAAAAAAACCTGCCACGGTCTAAACTGTTACTCACCTTTTTGGGCTATGAAGTAGCCACTATATATTGTGAAAAGAAATAGTAGAATAGTGATATACAGTTTCATTCTTTATGTGCCATGAAGTCACCTTTCCTGCTTCTGAACTTAAAACATTGAAAAATAATTTAAGGGACCTTGCAGAGGTGTCAAACTTTGGACAGTTAGTTCAACTCATCCTTCTCAAGTTAAACACCACACACAGACTTATTGCCCAGGTTTTTACCATGATTCATGAGAAAATTTAACCTAATGAACTTCCAACTCTGAGCACTGCCTAAGCGATTAATATTTTAAAGTCTGAAATTACCAAAGAAAAATACACAGCTAGCCCCTGAGAAATGCAATACTTTTCCCTTTTTTAACAGAAGGTATACCTTCAGCCGAAAAAGAGTAACGAAACTTGTAACCGAATTCTATTTCTGTAAAGAAAGTAACAGTCCGTATACCCAAACACTCATTACTACATCTTAAGAGTGAAATATACAGAAACAAATATTTAAATATAAATATTCTCAAGCTTTTATGTATTCCTTCCATTTTGTAAACTGTACTGTTTTCCATATTGTAAAGCAATCAATGATTTTCAAAATGCAAATATTTTCTTCTCTACAGCAGAGCTTGTAATACAACTGCCAACAAAATAAAGTTTATTTCTAGGCAACAATAAACTATTTGCTAAAGAAACCTAGAAATAATTCCTGATTGCATATGGAATCTTGTGAAATTTGCATCCACTGATCTTAACAGAGGCAAAAAATAAAGACTTGATAGATTTACTCTGAACAGATGTCACTTGCAGCAATAATATTAAAGCCAGCACCAGAATGTGGACCTGGCATCAAAGCCATCTTACCATTTGTAAAGCTGAAGGTTAAGGAAGCAGTACTCATCCTCTCTTCCATCAGGGTAACTGTTTCAGGATTGCAAATGCACTTAAACTTGATTTGGCAGGAACAATATGAAAATTACTAGCTTTCTCTGGGTCTATTTTATTCTTCTCTGCAATCACACAAAGGCCACTGCACCAGGCCTTGTACAGCTTCTAACATTAGACTGCAAAGGAAAGCCAGATCAGCAGCTGGCATCAGAGGGAAGAGCGATCTACTTGACAAGCCAAATTAAACATGTAATAGGAGGTGGTTTTCCCCCTAACTTTAGTGCTACCTTTGTTAATCACTTCAAATACTTGAAATCAAAGTGAAAAATGACTCTCAAACTATTTCTGTTTTTTTATCATTGCATTTTAGTTATTTAAACCGAGTTAAAAGAAATACGTTATTTTCTTAGCATGTGAATGAAACACTTCAGTGTGGTATTTAGATTGATAAAACACCCAACACTTCAGTGTTATTAGGATAAATACATTAAAAAATAGCTAAATAGGGATGCACAAGTGCAGTTCAAACCATGCTACAGGCTTTCCTTATGAATTTGAAGTTGCTCGAATACATAATTTTCATCAACATTAAATACAACTATGTTTAGCTCATACCCTACCTAACATTAATGCTCAAAAGTAGTGTTATAGCAGGGTGCACGTGTGTATTTTACATATACTTTTCAAGTCTACCACGTTTGTGTGTACATAAACTTGAAAAACATGTGCATATACATAAGTACGTATAAAATATTTAAAAAGTATATGCCTACAGGTAAATACATGAACCTAACAAAAGAGCAGAAAAATGTACAATTGTACAAGTCCAAAATTTATGTATATTAAAGTTTTTGAAAAATAAGCACTGCCTCCCTACTTCCCTCTTCTGACTATATCCTGCAAGCACCATGTATGGCCTATAAGCTTGTCCTTTATTCGTAGGGAGTAGAAACCAACCTAATGTAACCTAATCTGAAGATTTCAAATGTTTGTCTACATGCGCATAAGCATGGCAAAACTCATCAGTTTAGGCAACTGAAGCACTACACCTGCTTCAGTTACAGCTGCCTTCATTAGAGCTCTAATTATTTTATCTTCCATATGTTCAACAGTCTTCTGAAGGTCATCATACCTGCTTCAGAATGAAGATATTTAAATGGACTTTGGGTGTGTTGTTGTTCCTACTGCTGTCTATCGGGCGCTGTACCGAACAATCAACGCTCAATAAGACATCCCAACGGAGGCATCCTCGTTCAGCAGACAGTGGAGAGGAAGGAAAGAAATGTGGTTACACCTTCCTGGTCCCTGAACAAAAGATCACAGGGCCAATTTGTGTGAATACTAACGAACCAGGCACTGGTAACAGAAAAGATGAAGTCACAAGAATGGACATAGAGAACTTGAAGGATGTGCTGTCCAAGCAAAAGCGGGAGATTGACATCTTGCAGTTGGTGGTGGATGTGGATGGAAACATCGTGAATGAAGTCAAGTTACTGAGGAAGGAAAGCCGTAATATGAACTCTCGGGTCACTCAACTCTATATGCAACTCTTGCATGAGATAATTCGAAAGCGTGATAACTCTCTTGAACTTTCCCAACTGGAAAACAAAGTCCTTAATGTTACAACAGAAATGTTGAAGATGGCAACAAAATACAAGGAGCTTGAAGTCAAATACGCAGCACTGACCGATCTTGTAAATAATCAGTCTGTGATTATCTCCCTCCTGGAAGAGCAGTGCTTGAGAATCTTCTCACGGCAGGACACCCATGGGTCTCCACCGCTTGTCCAGGTGGTGCCCCAGCACATTCCCAACAGTCAGCCATACACCCCCGTTCTTCTGGGAGGTAACGAGATACAGCGAGACCCGGGTTACCCTCGAGACAGAGATGTAAGACCACCGCCTGATCCAGCTACTTCGCCTACAAAGAGTCCTTTCAGAGTACCACCGCTGGCTTTAATTAACGAAGGTGAGTTACCTATCGTTTATCTAACCTGAGATTTCTCCGCTTCAGAGGGAAACTGTCCTGACTATAGAACTGGAAAGAAAAATTAAAGGAACCTGGTATAGCTAGTCCTTCCTGCCGATTGTGATTTTAAGCTATAGCTGCAGAAGATGAATTTGTTGAAATAGCTGATACTCAGAAATTCAATCTGAAGAATTAACGCCTTTGAGTCACAAAGTCTTGGGGCTTGCGTCTCCAACTGGGTTGAAATGAAAAATTCATTCAGATGGAATGAAAATTCATTTTTAGTATATGCTTTCTAGTATTTACCGCTTTCTTTGAAGATTCCTACTAGTTACATGTAATGGTAACTAGAAACAGTGAATGTCAGAAAAGATAATTAATCTTAAGTAGACAAAATTTTAAGCAGTTGTCCTGTATAGTTACACATACACATTTGCCAGAAGTCACTCCCTCTTAGAAGAATTTTACTCCTTAAATTCTGAACTGCTTTAAAATGAGCGTCTAAATCCACCAACACAGTGGTGGAATGAGGAATGACTCTGGCTGAAATATTCTAGAGATAAGTCTGAAAGGATAATTGAACGAAGGCTGGGTCTAATTAGATGCATTCAACTTTGAAAATTTAAAATGAGTAACTACATTCCCAGCAATCTGATGTCAGTAGGGGATGTCAAGTTAAATTAATACCATAAATATTATGAAAATACATTAAGGGGCTGTATCGCATCTTCATACATTACATTCTTTAGGCCATTACACAAATTCATTTATCACTAGAAACAAAAGCAGTGAAAGGAAAATTAACTACTGCTGAGATGCTCTGAATTCTGCCACAACTCTTACTTTATTAAAACTTTTTAAGAAAAAAAAAAAAAAAAAAAGGATTCACAAAAATAAGCTACATTATACTCAGACATCCATACCAGCTCTTGTTCCTGACTTCCACTAGCTTGCATAGCAAAAGGGTTGTTTCTCCTCTTCCCTCCCCCCTTTTAAATTGCCTTTAGTCACAGTTGGAAATTCAGCTTGGTTCCTAAGATGAAGGCAAACATTTATTTGCGACTGTTCCACAACATTACAAACAACTAGCTGCTGCTGAGTTGTAGCGAACAACTATTTTTATTCAGGGTCTGCAGAACGTTCAGGCACAATCCCAATGAAAATGCCAGATGTCACGAGAATTTAAGTCACACATCATGACACAAAGGAAACAGCTAATATAAAAGCATTAATGTCCGGTCAGACAGCAAAAGCATAATTATAAAAAAAAAAAAAAAAGCGATTTCCTGCTTCCAAGAAAGCCCATGCTTCAAAGTTGTTTTTTATTTTGTTTTGTTTTTTTAATGCATGTTTTTCTGTCTCATTATACGCCTGATGTACATATAAAAATGAAGCAATAGCACTAAATATTTTTCTCTAAACCATCTGCCAAGTGTTTTCACCAACCCCTTTATCCCTTCCGAGTTTGAACCCATTTTTCCAAGCGAACACAAAAGGAATCTTAGGAAACTTGTTTCAAGTTATTCAACTTTTTTACTCAATATTTGTCTTGAGTTTGAAGCTTAAGTGCTTCTTGCAGTATCTTAGGGAAAATGAGGGTTGAGAGTTGCTACAGCTGGTAGACCATCAATCATCAAAACCAACCTGCAACACATTGCCTAGTTATTATCACTTTGGTTTGAAATGAAGGTAAGCATATTTAATGGTGTAGAGAAGCAAGATTCCCTCTGCCACAGAAAAGTGAAATTTCCAGTTAAAAGATCATGATTGTTTATAATATATTAGGATGTCCAAAAAGACCAATAAAAACTAAACAGTCCTATCTAGAAACAGGACTGAAAAAGACACAATTATGACATAATAATCAACCAGACAAAAAAAAAATCAGGAGCTTTTTCCAACTGTATTTGAAGAAGTCATAGTAAACAAATACTTGCACACACACGAATTTTACAAAAAGGTCAGTGCGCATTTTAAATTGGTGGGGATCAAAATGAAAAATAGATAATTTACATTAAGATCGCTGTAGAAATTGAAGAAGAACATTCCTGTGAATTACAGTTGCCACAGTTATCTAAATCCTTGCAGTAGGAGCCATCTCCCCCAGATTTTACTGCCACAGTGTAAGAAAATTTTAAACAAAGCTACAAAAAATCTACACACACAACCCACTCAACTGCTAATGTATCTCAGATATCAATGCAACTTGTTTTTTAAGCAGAGGTCCAGTGCTGTTTTTTTCTGGAGGGTGGGGGAGGATTTATTCTTTACTACTGACTAAAATCCTCCACATGAAGCTTACACAAGCATGGTTTATGTTATCTGTTCAAGATAACACTTGCCATCCTTAAAATAGTATTCAGCCAGCATTTTACTAAGATTCCAACTAGAAGTATTTCAATGCTTTCCCTCTCTAGCATTTAATTTACAATTGAATATGATGCATACTAAATCATAAATCTAAAACTTGATTTAGAAGTAAATTATTGATCAAGTCATCTCAGATTATTTAGAATTTATAATTAGTTAAAAACTATAACCAAAAAGTCAGTTTGTCCCAGCAGCTTAGTGCACACAGACTGTTACAGAAGATATGCAGGAAGTATTTATTCCTTACACAGGTAATACATTTTCAAACTGAATTTATAAAGGCAACAAGACTTTAAACAGTTATGACTCTTTTCATTAGCCAGAGAGGCTCTCCTCACACCAACACCTTGGCAAATCTTGTTCAGTGCAAATGCTGAGAAATGGATCTGTTCTAATACTAGGAATTTAAAATAATTAGATGTAATAAAACTTACTTTTCTACACACCAAAAGTTACAGGATTTGTTGGATTTCCTAATACTAAAAAAGCACAAGTTTGTCATCTCTATTGCAACGTTAACTTCCGATAAGCCCACAGACAAATCTAAGTATCAAAAAACAGATAAATTACATCCTACGACCTTAATGCCAGCTAAATTTCAAGAACTTGGACTAGTACAATTTTGTCTGCCTCAAAAGCTACTTAATATCACTCCAAACATCTGCTCAGTTCTCTCATGCAGAAGTATGCCCTCAATACCTCCTCTAGAAGAAATCACAGGAAATAACACTTAACAGATCTAATTGAGCTATTTTCAATGTTTAATTAAAATTATTAAAAGCCTACTTCTCTGTTCACACTTCTTCTAATGCAATAATTGCTGGGCAGTAATACTTCTAGAATGACCTCCATGTTCAGTTGTACAGATCCCAGATTTTCTTTAGGTAATCAAGGACAGGAAATGAGGCTAACTTAGCCCAGGAAGCCCTCTGTACAAACGCTGCAATGTACACAATCTACACGGACCCTTTAATAGTGAGCAAAAAAAAAAAGCACAAGTATATTAAAGCTACATTATTTCTTTCCCAAGCTATTATTGCAAGCACTGTAAGAATGACAAAAACATCAAATGTTGACAGAGCAATATGCAGCAGGACTTCCAGCCATGGCTCAATGTCTGCAGCATGCTTGCTAGCACCAATACAACCAAAAGCTGCAAGAAGTCACCTTCATTACACAAACTTTTTGCATGCTAATTAATATGAAATGTTCTACGGATTTCCTGCTAATTACAAACTTATGCATCTAGCAACTACTACCTTAAACTTACTTTTAAAAAAAGTGATTTTCAATTTGCTTTTGTCATGGAAAATTAATCTGCAGTGAAGGTCACTTCCACTCAACCTCTACTTTTAATTACAAAATAACCTCAACAGCAATCTTTTATGCTTCTTTGCACATTAGTTTCTTCTGTGAATGATGAGGGTTTTCTATGAACTTCCAAGCAGATTTGAGAAACTGAGCCTTAAAAAAAAATAAATAAATAAGGAAAGCAGTAGGTAATTTCCTTTTCAGATTAACTGAATTTGAATTTTCAAATACATTTAAGACATCCGCCACTTACTAGGCATCAGAACATATCCTGCTTTTCATTGCTTTTCTTTACTAAATAGCTGGTCTCTGATCAACTCAACTGACATAATGATACACATCAGACATTTAAAAAAAAAAAAAGCAGATGAAAATACTACCTAAAACTGAAAAACTGAAAGGCAAACTAGACAAAGCAAAGATTTTAAAGATTTTGGAAGTATTTAAGCTGCTGGCTTCTTACTAAATGCTCTTCTGTAAGTAGTATTTGTAAAACCAGTATTCATATAGTCCAAAATAGAGCTTTCAAGCAGCACTGTCAACTGCACGGTTCTTTATAATCATAACCCTGAAAACACATATGTGGGCCCTGTTGGCTGCTCAAAAGCCCTTTGCCACCACTTGCATATTTTCTTCTTCAGTATCCATCTACATATTTCCCACATGGACAGAATTTGAAACTTGCACAGACTCCTACCTACCATTAGCAGGCTGCTCCTGGAACCAGGTAAGTACATAAAGGTTAAAGAGCGATGCAGCATAAGAATGCTCTATCCCTAAATTCCACATCTGTAGGCTCTGGGAGTAAGTATTTCTTACAGAAGCTATCTACCACTGTGTGTTCAAGCATGGGGGGCTTCATTTTGGTTTGGGTGTTTTGTGTCTCGTTTTCTTGATTTTCAGCTTTGACCAGTTTCAAATGGGTGCCAAAATGCAATGAAATAAACTGTCATTTAACTTCTGTCTAAGTGGTAAAGGAGAAAACAGTTAATAAAAACGATAATTCCTGCATTTCTTCAACATCATGACCCAGAGAACAAATCTTCGACACAAACAGATAAAAATCAGGTGCTGGTAACTGAAGTGCATTATCTGTTTTGCAAAGTGATGTTATTTAAGATATATATACACATAGGATATTGATGTATATATATATATATATACACGTATATATATTCACACACACATACACAGAGTTAGCTTTTTACACTGTGTTTCACAGTAGTTTTACCTTAATTGAATTATTGACTTTCCATTATGTCTAAGTCTTTCACTAATATATCAAATATCCTCAAACAACATGCACACCATAGCCAAGCTTGAATGCTTACTGTACTTCTTTTCAAAAAGGTCCATTCAAAGACTGCCAACAAGCCAAAGAAGCTGGGTATTCCAACAGCGGGATTTATATGATTAAGCCTGAAAACAGTAATGAACCGATGCAGCTATGGTGTGAGAACAGCTTGGACCCTGGAGGATGGGCAGTTATTCAGAAGAGGACAGATGGCTCTGTCAACTTTTTCAGGAACTGGGACAGTTACAAGGTAAACTCAAATTCTGAAAATCAGCAGCTTCGTTTTGGTGTGACAGTGACTATGCTATCAAGAAAGTACTAACGTTTCCAAAACAATTCTTCATTCCAAATGTTTCTACTGAATGATATAGTGAAGTGTTGGAAATAGCTAGTTGCTTAAGTTAGAAAGGAAATTCATCATCCAGAAGGGTCATTCCTCAGAGAGGGCTATATTTCAGTGGGAACGTTCCCTTTCACTGAAAGCATTACTTAACTTTGTATTGACTGACTTACAGTCTGAAATAGCCTGCATTTGTAACGCACAACGACAATGGCTGAGAGACATGCTATCCTAGACAGTGACTGGGAAGTTATTTATTACAAGGACCTAACTAAACACATGCTTTCTATTAACACACAGAGAACTATAATAAATACTGAAAAAACTTAACCATCTCCCCTATGAGTAAGCAATCACAGCCAGTAGAATTATTCATTTAGGCACAATAATAGATTTGTGGGATCACGGCCTCAACTTGAAAATATTCCTAGCAATGAATTTAAACTAGAAGAGTTTTAAACTAAAAGAGGGTATATTTAGACTACATATAAGGAGGAAATTCTTTACTGTGAGGGTGGTGAGGCCCTGGCACAGGCTGCCCAGAGGAGCTGTGGCTGCCCCATCCGTGGCTGTGCCCAAGGCCAGGCTGGATGGGGCTGGGGGCAGCCTGGGCTGGTGGGAGGTGTCCCTGCCCATGGCTGGGAGCTGGAACTGGGTGGGCTTGAAGGTCCCTTCCAACCCAAACCATGCTGTGATAAAAGGAATCGACCTACACCTTGAAGATTACATTAGATAACTCCTGAACGTGTAAGGGCTGGTATGAGGGAAACACATTACCATGATATTATGCACTAGAAAACATAATACCTAGGGAAAAAAAAAAAAAGTCGCTTTGGAATAACTACATGCTAGACAAGAAATATGAACATCTTCTTATAATACTGTCCTAACTTCATTCATACAGGACAGAGTTTTTCCCTGTGACACTGTGCTCGCTTTAAATTGAGCTGCAATTCTCATGTGTTAATATTGAAGAGAAAACTAAGCCATGTTCAACTCAGTGAATATTCTGAAGATATCATATATGCAAAGAAAATGATAAGATTACTATGAGGATTTTCATTTTCTGCATTGCATTTGTAGAATTTTATCATTCAAATCTTAATTATTCCTAAGATTACTATGAGGATTTTCATTTTCTGCATTGCATTTGTAGAATTTTATCATTCAAATCTTAATTATTCCTCTGTAGCAGTTATTCAATGTCTTTACTTCTCAGAACAGTGGTGAGTGTCGTCCCCACCCCAACATGCCATAGGGTAGTAGTTATGGCATCTCTTATGAAGTAGCTGTTAACATTTTAAACATAATACAATGGAAGTTTATTAAGTCTGTAACTGGCGTGTAATGGCGGCTCAACCTTGATTAAACTTGCTCCCAGGTGATTTCTCACTTAAGCACCAGGTCCAACCTTTCCTTAAACACCCCCAGGGACGGTGACGCCACCACCTCCCTGGGCAACCCGTCCCAATGCCTGACCGCTCTTTCTGAGGAGAAATTTCTCTAATTTCCAACCTGAACCTCCCCTGGCACAACTTGAGGCCGTTCCCTCTAGTCCTATCACTAGTTACCTGTGAGAAGAGGCCGACCCCCAGCTCCCCACCCCTTCCTTTCAGGGAGTTGCAGAGAGCAATGAGGTCTCCCCTGTGCCTCCTTTTCCCCAGCCCAAACACCCCCAGTTCCCTCAGCCGCCCCTCACAGGACTTGTGTCCCAAGCCCTTCACCAGCTTCGTAGCCCTTCTCTGGACACGCTCCAGGGCCTCGATGTGCTTCTCGTAGTGAGGGGCCCAAAACTGAACACAGCACTCGAGGTGCGGCCTTCACCAGAGCAGAGCACAGAGGGATGACCACCTGCCTGGCCCTGCAGGCTGCACTATTCCTGACACGAGCCAGGACACTGGTGGCCTTCTTGGTCACCTGGGCACACTGCTGGTTTATGTTCAGGTGAGCATTGACCAACACCTCCAGATCCTTTTCCTCTGCACAGCTTTCCAGCCACTCTACCCCAAGCCTGCAGGAGATGGGCACCACTTTCATTTTAGGCAGTGGTATGATCCTACATCAACTTAATCGTAGAACTGCAGCTTGAGGTAGGGGCCTAGAACATTTCTTTACTGGAGAGAGACTTCCCCAGAAAGTGATTCCAAGTGGTATAAACTATATAATCGGTGACCTGAGAAAGAGCATAGGAAACCATCAGAACCTAGGAAGCCTAACAGGTAGCTATGATGGGAGAATGTACCTTCCTTCACTACAGCTCCAAACACTAACACCACTGGTTCGCTCGGGGATAAGAGACAACAGGCACGAAGTATCACTTCACAGATACCAAACTGGTAATTTGTGATTTCAAAGGAAAATTGTCTTTAGTTTTCATTTCTAGTGAGCCTAACAGAGAGTATAGATGAATTATGTGATAAAATTGACACTAAAAATCAATGCTAGCTGCACAGAAAAGCAATAAAAATTTTGTTACCTGAAAAATTGAAATTGTTGATCCATAATCACCTTTTCCAACCTAGAAACATACCCCATTACAATTCATTGTTCATACATTTTTATAAATCCCTTAACTTAGCCAAAAATGTTTTTTCTGCTCCTGTTCTCTCACCCTTTATCTTGAGAAGAGGAGATCATAGAAAACAGACAATCTTGCTACCTTTGCTGATTCTGGTACTACCTCGTGTTGCTGTAGCAGTCCAATTGAATCAGTGGCCAAAGGCAGCAAAATAAAGCATTTAAATGCATGTGTCAAGCAGTCATTCTGAAGCTTAAATGGTTACAGTACCCCAGTTCCGTTGGTTTATACTACTCATGCTGAAAAAAATTTGATGACCAAGATAAACTAAGCAAATATCACCTTCTGATCTTCTATACAGAAAGGATTTGGAAACATTGATGGAGAATACTGGCTGGGACTAGAAAACATTTACATGCTTACCAATCAGGATAACTACAGACTACTGATTGAATTAGAGGACTGGAGCAATAAGAAGGTCTATGCAGAATACAGCAGTTTCCGCTTGGAGCCCGAAAATGAGTTCTACAGGCTACGCTTAGGAACATACCAAGGAAACGCAGGCGATTCCATGATATGGCACAACGGAAAGCAGTTTACAACACTGGACAGAGACAGGGATATGTATTCAGGTAAGGTAACTGGTATGTACTTGAAAAACAAATACAGTAATCCCGTTAGCGATATCACCTTTAAAGAAGGAATTAATACAGATAAAGTACTCAAATTCTGACAGAGCAATTCTACTAAAAGATGCTTCAAATAGGTAGAGACAACAAATTGCATTGACAGGGTCCCACTCAAGCCACTTCATAGTTCAGAAATTTCAATTCTATTATCTTCACTGCAGACACACTTGAGCAAGCTTTACAGTTAGCTCAATGACAACCTTGTCATTTACCTGTGATTCTGTGCAGTCAGAGTACCTTCCCAGGTGATCTCTCAGCCAGTAGCGAGGGGATCATCAAACAACAACCTCCATGAACAAAAGTTTCTGAACAGCACAGAAAGACCTGCATCTGGGTATAGGCTTAGTCATGTACCAATACATAAACGAGCAGATGACTTAATTTTATTCTCCTTACTGAAGAACAGTTATTTTTGTTTCTTTTCTACTCTCTCTACCTTCCCCTTAAAGCCTTAGTGGTAAAAGAAACATTGCAGAGTGTAATAATTCATCTCCACTGAATAATAATTCTTCACTTTTTCCTCAACTGTCAATAACCATGAAGATAGACAAACATTGCAAGCCCTTGAAGAAGCCTCTAAGAATAAATGCATCAGTTACAAGCAGCTTTGTGGAACTGTGGACCTGAGTGCTCCTTGGGACCACATCACGTCACATTACTTCCACTGAAGTATTTCTAAACAGCACATAACCCGAGTGCTTTAAATGCTAGCTCACAGAGAAGCACTATTGGTATTCTGAAGAGAGTTGGTCTCCTTAGTTTTCAGCTGCCTTGTTAAGTACTGTGTTAATAATCTTCCCTCTAAGCAACAGCTGTTACAACAGAACACATAATTTAGGTAGAAGCAGCAACTGATAGGACCACAACATAACACGAAGTGCCAAGAAGTCCTCGCTAAGAATAAGAACATGGAAGTGTTTGCTGATCTTTAGCATTTCTCCTCTTTGAACACTGAGGTTTAATGATTTCTCTCTGCTCCACAGGAAACTGCGCTCATTTCCACAAAGGCGGCTGGTGGTACAACGCGTGCGCACATTCGAATCTCAATGGCGTCTGGTACAGAGGCGGCCACTACAGGAGCAAGTATCAGGATGGGATATTTTGGGCTGAGTACCGGGGAGGTTCCTACTCCTTGAAAGCAGTTCAGATGATGATCAGACCTATAGACTGAGGAGGAAAATCCCACAGTGCTCAAGCAATCAAGTATAAACTTCTCAGCCCTTGATTTCCAGAAAAATAAAATATTACTTTAAAATCATTATTTTGCACAATCTGCCCCTGCAAAATGCAGGCCTATGATTTTCCTGTCTTTTTCCCAAGTTGTGTTCCCCATCCCACCTCCCCTTTTTTCCCCCCCCACAGAAACTTTTTCTACTGTAAACGACAGTGTTTTTTTTAAACATACATTCACAAAAGCAAATGTTCACATTTGCAAAGCGTATTTATCTTTTTTCAAGTCGAACATACTTTATGCAAACAGTCATTAAGGATGGTAAAAAAAAAAATTCAGAAAAATGACAAGATATAAGCTTTTTCAGTTAAAAAGCTTATGCTTTTTCAGGTCAGCTCAACCCTTAAATGTAAATATGTGAAATGACATTGTCTTGCTTTAATGTGAAAATCGATTAGTTATTTAACAATTTATTTAAAAATGTTGGTATTACTTTCAATGAAAATCTGACTTCACATTACTGTTTAAGATTTACTCCAGGAAGCTACCCAAAAAATTGAAGGCATTCTAGCTTTCCAGCCAAGGGAGGTTTTTCAACCAATAATTATTTCAAAATGAAGTGGTTAATTAAACATAAAATATAAAATTTCTTAATGGTGTAGAAAATTCCTTAAGACCTGCATATCCTGCCTTCTGTAGAATACCTACACAGTGTTCCTCATGTAAGAAAAAGAAATGAATTGTATGAAGTAGTTGATAAACTCAAGACAACCAAACTGATTGATTTTTTTTTTTTTTTTTTTTTTTTAAACTTTCCCCTTTCAAACATCCTACTTAAACAAAAACATCTCTTGATACTTTGAACTTAGATGGCAAAATGAAAAGTCCTGATAATAAAATCATGGCTTGACACTTGGAGACCCCTCTCCTGCTCCAGTTAGGAGTGATGAGGTCTGAACAGATGTCCACATGCAGTGGTTTACAGGACCACATCTCTGCATATTAACAGAAGTTTTCCTCCAACACAGCTTTCTGCTGACATAGATTAGGAATTAGCTCCGAGTGTATTCTCCCTGCCACCCCCAAACTTGGACTGCTCTTACAACATATTTCCTCTTCCCCTCTGTAGGTACTACTATGATATTCTCTATTAAATCTTTTGCCTTCTGGGTATCTATTTCCACTGGGATTAAAATGTAATTTTCCCAACTTTTAAGAAATGCCATAAAAGATACTTCCAAAAATCTGAAACAAAATGTTCACTTTAGGTACTAGAGTCTATACAATAAGAAGGAAGATTTTAGTCTCAAAGAGATTCAATAACCGTAATTAGCTATACAGTTTATCTAATTTAATCTGATACCACACAAAATTAATATGTTCTGAATTGTAACCAATGCATTTGTTTGGCACTTCATGTATTCCTTCAGAATCTTAAATAACTTTGTCCCTGTTTAACCTAAGAAACGCTAATAGAAGAAACTAATATTGTCGTTATGTTTAAATTAATCAATACCTAATGTTGTTGTCTGAATTGATTGATACCAACAGCTACAAAAAACACTGTTTGCAATTCAAAGGAGAGAAAATAACATTTTGGTTTCAAAACACATTCTCTAGATAAAGCTTCACTGATATGGCTGCAAGGGTTGTAGTTAGACTTTTGGTCAAAGCTAACGCGTCTCTGTGTTTCATCAATATTTAAGTGAGGGCAGGGGAAGGGGAAAAAAAGACGATCAGTCCCAACATATTTCATTCCCAAATTGCAAGAATTTTAACTGGCACAAACGTTTAAGATTACAATTCTGATATTGGTCTTCACATAAGGAGTATGTTTGTTACAAATGTTGTACAGCGTTCTATAAAATTCTTTTTAATTGCAAATGCTTGAAATTCAGACCATCTGTAGTCTCTTTTTTCTATGATAGCTGGTTAGAAAAGCAATTCAAGTAAATTTAAAAACTGAAAATGCCCTTTGAAATGAAATGGTCTTTAATGAACACTTTTGTCAGCTCTAGTTGCTTCAACCTACAGATTGGGTCTCCTTGGAAGAGATCTTACTCTACCACAAGAATCTACTGCCTGCTACAAAAATATTGTTTATTCAGAACAGTCAGTGAAAGGTGTATTTTGCAGCCACCCCCTCAAGTGAAATTAGCTGGCAATCAGCCTTTAATCTTATATATTAGAGCCTGAAATAGTCTCCCTTGATTTAAAACTACAGAATGAAGTTAACTAAAAATGACTATAAACATACCTAGAAAATTCCGACTACACAAATGCTGTGCTCTTAGAGGAAAGAATTCACGTTAAGTTGCCAGTTTGTGATTATGAGAAGGGACAGTGTGACACCTCTTCCTCAGGTTGGTTCGCACTGCATAATACTTTACACTACTTTCAGATACCTGCAATTCTATCAGTTCTTAATGTTTGGTTCGAATCTTCTAAAGCAGGGTAAGCAACTCAGAAATCTTCATATTTTATTTCACATTTTTCTGAAACGCTTTTCAGAAGAGGCTGTAGCATCCCTCAAGTTTTTTGCACTGGACATTCAGGAGCCATCTGTCACTGCAGGACAGAGCTTTCACCATTCGTGTACTCTCAGTCCAAATATAACTAAATAGACCTTGAAAAAGTTTAACCTGTACTAAAGCCTGAAACAGTTTGCAAAAATATCTCCAAAGTCTATTTGCAAGCATTATCACTGAGCTGAATATTCAGCAGATGGATACTTTAATAACCTACCTGTTTTTTCCATTTCTGGATATAGTTCCTGAAAGACAACTGTAAGGAAATATTTCACAGGGTAGTACTGCTTAGTTAAATAAAAAACTTACTTCAAGAGACGACTCAATTGTTTCATTGTGCAACCTCAGATTTGTCAGAATTCCACTGAAAGAACCCTTTTGAGAAAGTATTTTCGTTCTGAGACAAAACACAACATCCTCCACATAGTTCCCATTTGTCTGGCTACTTTAGTGGGCCAGGTGATACAACAGTGATGACCTACCCCAGAGCAGGTAATGACTTCATGCTGCACAATTCTATTGCCATCACACACCTAATATTGCTCTCCCATTTAAGCTGGAGAGCCCACACCGATGTGCTGCTCTTCGCTTGCACTTCTAGAACTTCGGAATCAAGTCAATTTTCTCATTGCTGCAAAATTTTTTATTATTTCTTTTTCCCCCTAGTTAAGTGTAGAAGAACATCTTTACCTTGTCCACGGCAAGCAAGCTGTGGTAAGTAGTAAGAAAACAATCAGTACTTCTGTGGCTCAAAAAGCATTTCCATCACAAAGACCACACAAGAAAACATTTAAGCTTTACACTACTATGCTAAGACAGTTGAGAAAAAAAGCTCTGCACAAATATTTGGTGCCATGGCCAGTCTAGCGAACTCTGAAAGGTAAAACACTCATCCCGGGATTCTCAGCTGAGATCTCTTAATGTGCTCCCTTTCCCGATGACCTTCCAACAGAGTCCTTCTTGACCTGGGCCACAATTACTGTGGCAGGGGTTTGTGATGACAAATGTTCCTCTGTGGAAGACTCGATTCTCCACACTCTTCTAAAAAGCAGTTTGAGAGAACAGCAACTTTGGGATCGCTGCGTCACCCCTGAAGGGATCCCTGCCCCAACCCTCCTTTCTCTGGGAAAGGAAGCTGGGTTACTTCTGTTCCATATGACACATAGATTAATGGAAATGCCTTGGGAACAGAATTTTTACAAGTAATATTTCTGCAAATCTACTCATGTCTTACTGGAGATTAAAGCTCTGATCATATGAGAAAACTTGGACTCAATAGCCAACCTTCCAAGATAGATCCATGTTTATCATGCCTGTAGTTGCAAAGCAATTTTGTTCTTTTTCCCACATATTTAAATCTTACAAAATTAATTTGAGAGGGAGTGCATCACTAGGTGTTTCCTATTTCTCTGGAGAATTTAAGAAAAAAAACTTGAGAAACACTTTACGTCTTCAGTGAGAATTCATGCTGTATGAAACCAGGCCACAAAACGTTCTTTAACTACAGCTGGTCACAGCAAAAAGCATTAACCCCCTCCTTCTTTCTAAGCAGAAAAATATGTATTTGACCTCCATAAATTATCAAGTCAATCCTAAAGCTTACTCTAAACCAAAAGTTGCACAGGAGTTTTCTCAGGTATAAAGAGGAAAACATCTGTAACAGAACAAAACTTGCTTTGCAACATTTTTGTTGTCTTTTAATTATACACTCGCAGGTATTAAGGCAGTATTTTTAAAACGTCGGACACCAAATGCACCCAATCTTAAAGATTTCTCTGTATAGCAGTTAAGTTGCAGAAGACCATAATGGCAAGGGACAGAGTATCATGAGACTTGGAAAAATCTGAGAGCGGGTTGGCTTGAGACTTTCTAATTGGCAAGGAAACAATTTGAGCCTGGCTTCACATTTCATAAATCACAGCATATAGGTAAAAAGCTTCTGGACAGCTAGAAACTCCATTTCAGAAGCATAGAGACCGCATGTCCTACACATGTGCACATGGAAGGGGAAGCCACAAAATGGTACGTTTAATCACATCACACTCTAGTTGGCTTCTTTGTCCCTTTTAATTCAAGCCTAGTTCAAATAGCTATGTCAACAGCTGGGGTAGTATGTGATCGTGTACCACACTGGCACTTCTCACACCTGCACTTCAGACAAAATGGGCTCACGCTGAGTCTTTCAGAGCTCCATTTTCAGTATGAACAATTACCAACATCTGATTACTTGAAAACACAGGAAATTAACAGCTGCTAAGATCATGTTGGAACTGATGGATTTTTCTGGGATGTAACATGGAAGTGAAAAATGACAAACAGAATGTCTGTCATTCAACAGAAGTGACAGAATGACAAACTCTATAGAACAGCTTGTCCTTACAATTATTATTGGCTCTCTAGAGCAAAGTATTTTTTTTTTTTTCTAGTACAAAGTACATAAAATTCCTGCAACTCCACAAAAACAGAATATATGCATTTTAAAGGTATTCCAGATACTAACACCAAATGATGGTAATGTTTATCACATCAAGCTACGAAGCAAATGAAATAGTATTGTGATGAGCTATTGATCACAGCTTAAAAAGGCTATCAAGTTTTTATTTATTTCATCTCATGTCATTATGAGCAAAGATTATGGGTGACCACAGGAGGTCATCTTGAATTTAGGTGTGAAAGCACCTGATATCTACAAAAATATTAAGTTTTTCTCCCCCTGGAAAAAGGAAGAGATGTGTAAACTTTTCCTTAATTACCGACATCTTATTATACTAAAGAAAAGCTACATTATGAGAGCACACATCACTCTAAACCAAATAAAACAGATATTAATCTGTTAGTCCACTAGATTAGCTTGGTAACAAAACCAATCAATAAATATATATGTATATAGCTTTCAAGATACAAAGGAATATCATTGACCCATCATTATTTCATAAATATGAGTCAGTACTATCCACCCATTTCACTTGTCAGTTTAATATAATTAAATGCAACAATTTAAAGTTGCAGCTTTTAGCATGTTCCAAACCCAAAGATCTATATTTACTTATCTCAGAGGCTGGTGATTTATCACTACTCATAAATTAAAACCCTGAATTACTGTAACATTCAAATATTTTGCTCTTGAAGAGTGCTAGCAAGCCTAATAATTTAAGTAGTTCTCCAGAAGTCAACTGGTATATCTATAGAGCATATGGGAAAATAGTTTCCTAGAAAGCTGATACTATATGTAAAACCTGAAGTGTTTGTGAGGTTTAAAAGAAGTTTTCTTTCTGAAGCTAGTGAAGTTAATATAAGGTTCTATATTCTTCACTGAAGTATCAAAATAGTTTCATGCATGCTTAAAAGATAGCGTTTAGTTTCTGTAATCACCGGAGAAGCATGTTTTTCATTAGTGTTTCTTCAGCTTACCTAAATAGGGAATACATGGAGTCATCTTCAAGCTGCTGATATAGTCTCTAAGCCTTTTGTAATTATCTTCTTTACTCATAACATATTCCAACTTTTCAAAGGTGGCTTTATCCTTCCGACTCAATAACTACAAAAAAAGGCAAAACCAAATGAGATTAAGTTTGATTGCTATGATTTCTCTTTTACTCTTAAATGCATAAATTCATTTCCCCATATTTTTTGTTGTTAAATACAACTGCTTCAAGATTACAGCATTTACTCTTTAATGATGAGAACTTGGAGGATTAACAGAGAAAAGTAGCTATTTTGGCAGCAAATTTAGATAAGCCTTCTAGAGAATTAGTCAAATATAAACTTTGGTGTCCTGCAGGATCTTTCTGAAATAATAACAGTTTTCCAAAGACTAATCTAGCCAAAAGACAGCACAAGTTCACGTGCTGCCCACTTCTGCAGTATTTTAAAGTAGTAATTTATTCACTGTAATGATCCTTAAGTTATTGTTTTCTCATTAGATGTACTGAGTTTTATACCAATCCAGTTCCACAAAAACCCAAATTCCAAAATGTGTTCTTATTCAATTGAAAACCCTCAAGAAATTAGTTTTCCCAAGAGCAAAACGGTATCATTAAGATTTGAAAAATATCTTTTATTAAACTACAATACTACTACAAACTACAAGAGTTAAGATTTGATCCATTTTTCTCTACAAAAGGAATTATGCACTTGCATACAGGCTGCACCTATTGTTCTGCTAACTAGCAATTTTACTGGATCTTATTACTACAGGAGCCATCACTTAGAATACAAAAGCAAGCCCTGGATCTTCAGTGTCCATTCTCTCCCGCCCCAACACCTTCCTCTGGCAGTATTAACAGAAACTAAGTGCTCTTTACAAGACTGAGAAACTAAAATATTTTTGAAATATCTAACTGCACTACTGTGCAGTTGAAATAAAGCCTCTGATGACTTTATTTCAACTTAAAGCCAAAGTTTAAAGAAGCGTATAAGATGTTTACACTGAACATTATGGGAGAAGACTCAGTGCTTGAGTGCTGATGAGATCCTCAGTAGTGCAAAATTACACGGTGCAGATCAGTTTTTATTCCCTTTTCTCTTTCAAAAGAAGATCAGCTTATGTGAACATGACAGAAGTGGAAATGCCCCTTTTCTAAAGCTGTAATTTCACTATTCAAGTAACTTTTTTCTACCTACGTTTCCCATCCCTTAGTCTTCATTAGGATAGCCACTTGAGCAAATTGAACACAGGCTTTCAGAAGAAAGTCACTTTTCAAAAGAGAATTGTTTTCTAACATGTGCTGGTCTTCTGCATTTCGACAATTAATTTAACTTTGTTAGCTTTGGTTCCAATACTCTGATGAGCAACCACTCATAATCATTTCCAGGACAAGAGAACAACAGTAGACACGCATAAGTTCTTTCCAGCCACTGGAACATAACATTTATCGTTTGAAATTTATCTCCTCAAAGATGGTTGCAGTTTGAACAGCCTAGATAACCCTTCCTTTAAAATATTCTAAAACATTTTGTCTCCACTGCATGTCTGGAAGGCTTTCTGTTGTTTTTTTGGACTAGAAGGTATGGCAAGACTAACAGGAATAGTAATGGCCTAAATTCAGACTTGAATGGAATTAATGGGATTTTCCTCAAAATGCACTGAATTGCACGGTCTTGTTGAAGTTGAATATATCATTTCAGGCTCTTTGAACACATAAAGCCTGTGTGAGTTTCCTTTGTGCTAATGGTGCGATTCACGTCCTGTGTCCAGTTCCTGCATTAGTGTACAGAGAGCCTGACAAAACCAAAGGTGTTATTCTGAGGAGAAGTAAGGACCTAATTATTATTTCTTCACTTTTGGACCTGCTTCTTTTTCTAGATAATATTTCTGCTATCTCTTTTGGTATCTTAGGCTCTGAGGATCCAAAGAGCAGTAAAGAGACATACACAGGCAGAGACAACAAAAGCCAAGACTGACAGCTTACAGTAGGAGAAGGGTTCAGAGACTTCCAGACGGCTCCTTGCTTTACAGCATGCCAGCACTGGAAACAACTTTTGAAATAGAAGAAAGAAGAGCTGAGGTTTCAGGGTGCTGGCAGAGCACGACAGGATTCACATCACCTAATTGCAGCCGTCTAATGATTATTTGTTTATATTGCTTAAGTTCAAGTTAGTCATCTAGCTTCTTTTACATTAAATAGAGAGAAGCACATTCCTGGAAAAGTCCATGATTCAAGTTTTGAATGGGGTAAATCATATATTAGAAGCATTTATTACTCTCTAGAGTTCATTGGGGGTCCAGGCAATGGATGAGACAAGTAAATTTCAGACATATTCAGACGTGCTGTCAGATGACATGATTTTTATTTTTTTTATTATTTAAGAAGATTAAGATTAGATTACCAAGCAAATATTTAATGGCTCCTTTCAACTCTAGAGTCCAACCACATAAGGTGACTTCCTTAGGGAGCAAGTATACTTGCAGCTATTTTCCTGACTATAAAAGTTAGGTCAATTGCAAATTACTACAATTTAGCTCAGAAAGGAGCAAGAAACACTCCCTTGTTGAATGTTTTGGAACACTGTTGTATAACTTAATCAAGTGATAGTAGTGTCTGTGCCTTTTTACATGTCCTTTCTTGCTTTTACTAT
Source organism: Aythya ferina (assembly GCF_964211825.1). Lineage (NCBI taxonomy): Eukaryota > Metazoa > Chordata > Aves > Anseriformes > Anatidae > Aythya > Aythya ferina. The sequence continues at coordinate 13,024,582 of NC_140304.1, forward strand.
ACCGAAAACAAAAGGCTTAGAATTACTTCAAGAATTTATAAGCTGAACTTCCAAGAGGAAGATGTCTAAATCAGTTTGCAGTACACATTGCTAGGAGCAACTTTAATTTGCAGAGGTGTATAAAAGATTATGAAAAGCATAGATTAGCTCGGGACCATAGAATTTAAAAACACCTGCAGAAACATGGAAGAGGTAACCTGGCATTTCAGAAGTTGGAAGAAGGGCAAAGTTTAAAGACTGATATATATGCCAGTGGCATAACAACAATCTTCCTAAGAATTGAAAACAAGTGTTTCTAGTTGATGAAGTAGGAAAGAAACTGGGAACTCCCTGGTAGTAACTAGTATGGTTATATTAATATATAGGTAAAGCAGGTACTCTTTTTGAGTCATGCACAAAAAGTAAATTGGCTTCACAGTTACATAAAGCTGTTGAGACAACACAATGACAAAAACAGAAAAACAGAAGTCAGCCTTGAGAACACTTTGAAGTGTTAATTTCATATAGATTTTCTTAGAGAGATTTTGGTTATTTTGAAACAAGAAGTCTTAATTGCATACTTGCAAAACGTGCACAGAATTCTAGGTGAGTATCTTGGCAGGAGTGATTTAAATCACTTTTGTTAACATTTATCAACTGAGCAACATTATCATTCAGTTTTTCCTGACTTTGGTGGGGAAGGAAACAGGATGAAAAAAACACTTTTTGTAATATACAAGGATGTACAGACGTATGTAGAGAAAGTTTTTAATTCTTTTTAGCTATTTGTAAGGATACCTTGCTCAGGAATATGTCAGTCACCTGATAACTTCCATCACACTTGAAAATATTCATCTGATTTTACAAGCTAGGTAACTAAACATTGTATAACTGAATCAAGCAGTTTTCTCAACTTGAAGGTATCAATGAACTAAAGTTATTTCTAATGTCCTGCTCATGAAGAATGCAACTGCACAACATTGATTCTAGTTAATTAATTCAGAGAACACGTCAAAATGTTTCCCAAGAAAGCAACTCTTTCTTAACTGTACAAATCTGAAAATATACAGTTGCTATAACTGTGAAAATAATTCTGAAAACTCTGATAAAGATCGCTAGATTTAGTTATCAGTAAAAGAAACTAAAAATCTCTTTATGGAAACTGAATCAAGAGTTTCTGAACATCTGTTCTCCATAGCAAAAAAAATTCCAACAGCATAAACCCCTAAATGATTAAAATATGACCCACTTTGGCATTCATAATTTTCCAGCAACTAAATACAAAATAGCTTCTGGCCAAATTAAAAGCCTCTGCATTTAGCAGAATCTGTAGGGAGCTATTTTTCAAAAGGAAAATATTTCTACGCCAGAATGGAAAAAAACTCAACAGGAAACCATAGACTTAAAATGCAGTAGAAACATTATGTACACAGCACAAGAAGATTAGAAATATCTGTAATAATTATTGCAACCTTGAAAATAAGCTACAGAATGTTGTATTTGTCTAAGAATAAATTAAAATCTCTCCAATGTCCTGTTGTTCACTTACCGCCCATGTTTTAGTCAGCCTGAAGATCGGAGCACTCTGTAGGCCCGACACAACTGCCATAAGAGCATGCAGATTATTCAGCTCATACAGTTTCTGAGGACAAAAACACATACAAAAACAAACATTTCAAGTGCTGTCAACAGTTAATACAGAATAAATAATCTAAAGTGAAGAAGTCTTGCATGTTCTACAATGAACATTTTATTATAGTGAGATGCTGTATCACTTTTAAGGCACCTTCTTATTTTTCATTGTTGCTTCTGTACTGTTTTGGATTATATCACACTTGCCATTTCATTGTCCAGAGAGAGACGTTCCAAAAATACATATGTACGTATACATTTTGGGACATACACCAGATATCCTCAAACCCAACAAATTCCTTTCTTTGAAAATTTGTCAGAATTTTCAAACTTAACATGCCAAGAAGGATAACACAGTTGTGAATGATGTAATTATAGGAGTATTCAATATCATAAATACATTTTGCACAACAGGCTTATAGAGCTACCAAGGCTGCATCAAAACACCTAGAAAAGTTGATGCAGGAAGAAGTCAAGCAGGGTACATTTGAAAAGCCATGTACCTAGAGTACTTCTCTCACTGTAAGGCAATTTGGGGGGGGTCTGAAAAACTAAAACTAATTTATGTTAATAAAGATTATGAGGAATCCTTGCTCCTCAAAACACAGCTGACAAAGTCTTTTTTCCTCCTTGAAACTTAGCTTATCCAAGATATCCTCATTAGGACGCCATTCATGAGATAACAAAAAAAAGTAAGGCAGATTTAGCCAGGTTCTGAATAAATCCTGAATATCAGACTTTTTTTTTTGTTTTAAAGGGAGGCTAGAAGCAAAACTGCAAGGACGGTTTTCCAGCTAGCAGTTTGGGAGCAGGTCAAATGATTCTCTCTCTTCTTTAAAGGCTAATGGTTCTCTGGTACTGTGTTAAGGAATGATGTCCTCATACAGGAGTGCCGTGTTTAATGCTAACTATTAGGTCACTGTAGTAGGAATTTGAGTCTGTGTGCCTGGTTCTGGTATGTCTACTGACTAGCAAAGTCTTTCCACACCCGCTGAATAAGAACCTCTCTCACTGATAATAGCATTATCAGTGATGTGGATAAGGGGATCATGTGCACGCACCCTCAGCCAGTTTGTAGATGATACCAAGTTAGATAGGAGTGTTGATCTGCTTGAGGGGAAGAAGGCTTTGCAGAGGGATAAGACAGCTCAATAGGCTGCATCCTATTTTATGGCATTCAACAAGGCTAAGTGTCAGACCCTGCACGTGGGTCATAACAACCCCATGCAGCAGTATAGGCTTGGGGAAGAGGGCCTGGAAAGGTGCCTGGCAGAAAAGGAGCTGGGCGTGCTGCGTGAAAGCAGGCTGAAGATGAGCCAGGAGGGTGCCCAGGTGGCCAAGGCCAACAGCAGCCTGGTTTGTGTCAGAAATGGCGTGGCCAGCAGGACCAGGACCTCAGCGCTGCTGAGACTGCACCTCAAATATTGTGCTCAGTTTTGGGCCCCTCTCTACAAGAAGGACATTGAGTTGCACAAGCATGTCCAGAGATGAGCAACAAGGCTGGCAAAGGGAGTAGAAAACAAGGCACGTGAGGAGTGGCTGAGGAACCCAGGGCTGTTTAGGCTGGAGAAGGGGAGGCTGAGGGGAGACCCCATTGCTATCTGCAACTCCCTGACAGGAGGCTGCAAGGAGGGGTTTGGTCTCTTTTCTCATGTGACAAGCAATGGGACACAAGGAAAAGGCCTCGTGTTGTGCCAGGGGAGGTTAGACTGGCCATTAGGGAAAATTTCCTCATGGGGAGGGTGGTCAAGCACTGGAGTGGGCGAGTCCCCATCCCTGGAGGTATTTAAGAGATGCAAAGACGTGGCACTGAGGGACATGGGCTTGTGACAGGACTCAGTAGGTCAGGTTGACAGCTGGACTCAGTGATCTCAAATGTCTTTTCCAACCTAGATGGTTCTCTATACCACAGACCCATCCCTTCCAAACAGTATTGCCTGTCTTTGTCCAACCACTCACACAAACATCTATTTTTCTCCTCCACTTGCCCAAAAATAAGATAAAGTTCGCTGTCCTGAAGGACGCAGAACAATAACATGGCTGATTAAAAATAAAAATAAAAAGCCTTTCATAGCTGCTGCCAGCATTGAAACAGAAGTCATAACCAATTGAGATAGTCTGGGAACTTCAGGGGAATGCAATTAAGTCCAATTAGTTCATGCATAAAACAATACAGTATGAGATGCCATTAAAGGACTGCTAGCTATATAATAGATAGTCAGCACAAAAAGTTCAGTCTAGAGGATTTACAGCTTCTCTGAAAAGTTAATTAGTGCTTTGATAATAGCCTTGGCATAAACAGAAAACGGCACTAACTGCAGTAACTCAAAGCTAGCAGCCATATGTAAGCAAAGCCAAGATAATAGATACAGTAAATAAATTAGCAGATAAAAGCACCCCATGTATTTCCCCGGTTTTTTAATTGTAATTTTACAACTCACAGCTAAGAGACGCTCAATTGACTTTAATTGTTGAGGCACAAAATCCTCTCTCAAAACCAGCAGTTTCAGCAAGCATCGCTGTCTGCAGTCCACAAATGAGATCAGGCACGGTGTGCTGAGACCAAAGCAGGGACTAAAACGCCACATCAGAGCAGGACCACAACCAGGCCTGACCCAGTTTTGTTTCCAAGATCAGTTCTGCACTATGATCACTACAGGGGCACACGTTCCCTACATTTATGGAAGCAAATTTGTTTATGCCCATTTCATCAAACAAAATCCCCTCATTTTAAAAAATATATTACATGAAGGTACATTAACTCATCACATATCAAAAGCTATTTAAAAGATACCCTTAGAGCCTCTACATTTTTCAGTACTCTCAACCACTATGATCATTGCACAATTATTGAACAAAGGTTGTCAAATCTTACAAAATTAGTTTGTTTTGCCCAAAATCTATTCAGTCAAATTCCATGGAGGTAAAACTTTACTTTGTAGAAAAAAAAAAAGTATAAAGACAAAAAGTATTTGCAAGATAGATACCAAGGTAACCACCAAAAAAATTTCAATCAGTTTTAGTACATAATCCAAGATGGTGACAGAAGTTATCTGCAGTAGCAGCCACTTTGAGGCAGCAAAAAGAAAGAATCCCACTCTTCACAGAACAATGATTAAGTTTCACTCTGTTTGAAGGGCCAGGATTCTGGCTCATCTACACCTGAGTCAAGATTTCCCGATCCTTTTCTTAGGAATGTCAGTCCTAATGGCTTTTAGGAAGGTACCAAAGGATAAGAGCTCTATAGCGCTGAGTTCAGATACACTTTTGAAACTGCTTTTAAAACAATATTAGATTTATATTATTCATGTCACAAATGAAAAAGAAGATAACAGATGCTTCCTCCCTTCCAGTAATAAAAGCAATTTGTGTTCTGACTGATACCGTTTGAACTGATTCTATAAATACTATTTGGCTTTATCCAACATCAGAAAACATTTGGTAAATTATATTATCTAATGAAGAATATTTGAAATAAGTTTACATTGTGTTTCCTTATTTAATCTTTTTTTTTTTTTTTTTTTTTTTTTTTTAAACAGAGGATTCAATTTCAGGGCTTTGGTCTGTCACTATTTCTGACAACTTTGTTACATACACAAGCCAAGCACCTATTCATGCCAGCAGATACAACCACAGCTAAACTGGGTGTCAGATAAATATTTACCTACGTGTATTTCTGAACTGACCAGCCTAAGTATAAGATCTTTCATCATGGTGAATCCCACAGTCTCCTCTCCCACCCACCCCCAATTCCTTACCTTTGCAGTTTTAATATAGTGGCTCAAAACCTCAGCTCTTATTTTTAACGTTTGTGCATGTAGAATCTCTCTGACAACCCAGAAGCTTACCTAAAAAGAAGAAAAGATGCTTTTTAAAATAGAGAATCCACGTTACACTTTTAGTGTATTCATTTCACGAGTAACACATTGAAGTCTCACAGCATTTGAGTTCCATTTATAACATATGAACAAATTTAGAAGGTTCAAATGCTTGTACAATCAAGCAATATAACCCAAGCCCTAATAAAAGACCTTGAATTTTTTTCCTGTTATTCCACTCATTCTCACTAGCAATACCATCTACTGTTACACAATCAAGCAGTTGCTTGAATCAAATTAATAAACCCAATTTATGTTTAGAATTGAAAGATCCTTTTATCTTGTTACTTGCTTCACTTTCTCCAGTTCTTAACAGGTTACAATGCACTCCAGTACTTTGTTGGAAAGCACATGTTCTGCTTTTCTCACTAAGCGTGTGGGTGACTAAATTTGTCTTTGCCATCTTGTAAAAATTGTAGTAAAAGAAAAAGAAAAAGAAAAAGAAAAAGAAAAAGAAAAAGAAAAAGAAAAAGAAAAAGAAAAAGAAAAAGAAAAAGAAAAAGAAAAAGAAAAAGAAAAAGAAAAAGAAAAAGAAAAAGAAAAAGAAAAAGAAAAAGAAAAAGAAAGAAAGAAAAAGAAAGAAAGAAAAAGAAAGAAAGAAAAAGAAAGAAAAAGAAAGAAAGAAAGAAAAAGAAAGAAAAAGAAAGAAAGAAAGAAAGAAAGAAAGAAGTATGCCATCTACACAAACATACTCACTTTCCAACTAAGATTGAGGATGAGATGTCAGACAAGAAGCAAATCACAAAACCCTCAAACTTCAAAAATGTTCTCCCAAGAAAATAAAACCATGAAGAAAATTTATTAAGAGAGTCTACAGAATGAAGGAATATAAAAATCCCAATTGGGCTATATTCTGTTTCTGGTTTTCCATGACTACAAAGCCACACTACCCAACTCACAGATTTGTTAAACTGCTTCAGCTCCAGTTTACCGGCACTTGCAAATTCTCAGCACCTCTGAAGAGAATAAACTGGTATCACCTGAACACTGGAACATAGGTAGGAATCCGTCCTACCTTATGGGAGAAACCTATTACCTTAAAATAATAGAGAAATATTTTAAGCTCTATGGCAGCAGAGTTCCACTCCCATTTAAATGAGAACCCCAGGAAAGAGGCTTTTAATACAGATACTTCTGTAGTCATGAGAGTGACACTCACCTTTTAATAAGCTATGAAAAGGTTCTCATACCAAAGCCTATCAGCAATCCATAAATCCAGGCAGGCTGTAAGCTGGGGTTTATTATTTGTAACCTTATTGATGACTAAGCCAATTCCTGGCTAATATACAGTGTGCTATCATTCTCATTTGCTAAATTTCATAGAGTTCACATCACCTAGTATATAAAAATTGCCATCGTATTCAGTACAGCATGAAGGATGCCTCCTGCACTGATTAATTACCTGGACAATTCACAAAAGCTGTGAAAATATTTGAAAATATTTTGATAACATTGCTGCCTTCTAACTTTTCTCTCCCCTGCCCCCATACTTCAGCACAAAGAAGAATAGAAAATAAACACCTCCAGATCTGCAGTAAAACAGTAGCAAAGAATTACCCTGTAATAGGGTAACAAAGACTGAAGCTTTTATTCATGTATTCAGTACAGGTTAGGAAAAATAAATCAAAGATTAGCAAGACACAGCATAAGTGCTATTTACAAGACTACTGAAAGGAGCATAGGAAGAAATGTATGCTACCATATGTAAACACTTGTCAACCTGTCGTGCTGCTCCAATTTTTAATGCTTCTAAACTACTGCTTGTAAACTAACATCATGCATGCAAGTTCCTGCCCAAAATTTCAATTAAAAAATCCTATTTATCCTGTTTCACTCTGTACAGTATGACAGTTCTTCACACAGAATAGCACTAGAAGAGCCACATCTCTAATAAATAAATAAATAAAATTACATTTTCAGTGAAGCTAGCCTGATCTGATGAGAACTGAGATGTCAAAACACAAGAGCTCTGAAATTGGAAAAGAGAAGAACTACCAAACAAGACAGTAAAAACCCACAAATTCTACAGAACTGCTTTCCTTTGGTCTGTTTTCTAAAGTCATACGAGCCAGGAAATAAAAGCCACGGAGCTCAGTTTTCTTTTCCATCCAAAAAACCAGCAACAACAAAAATACAACACGTAAAGCATCTCCTGAGAGACTGTTACTTTGATAAATGTAATAAATGGTCCTGTGCAAACAGTGTTACTATAAAATATGTAAGAAATAAATGCATAAATACTGAAGTATTCAGCAGTACTTCAAAGTATTGTCCAAAAAATTACACCTCAATTTGATGTTCTGCTGCAGTTACACAGCTTGAGAAAGCCAGCTTTCCCCTGGAGTGGTATGTTGCTAAAGAGATGCTTTCCCTCTGAAGATCAAAGAAAATTGAAGTTTTAACATCGGTTTTTGTATTGCAGAGAATCACAGAGACAACACCACTCTGCTGTGCTTCACAGGCCCGCATGCCTTCGATCAGATAAACAGAAATGTGAGTGAACAGGAGACTGCTTGCAGTAGGCCAGATTATAAAACACTTGCTCAAGACATGAAACAATGCTCGAGCGTGTTTGTAAGGAAGAAAAAACAAACAATTGAGCATGTTGGCCTTGGCTTCTACCAAAGCTCATCAGTCTCCCAGTAACACAAGCGGCGCACCACACAAGTACTCCTGTTTACTCAGTGTGCTCTGGTTTCTGTCCCAGTCCCAGCCAGACTGGGGTCTCAGCACTGCCAAGGTCTTGCGGGAAAACAAAACAAAGCCAACCCCAAACCCTCCCTCTCAGCTCAGAGCTCTCCAATGCTTTCAGTGAAAGTAAGCAGGAGAACGAATTAAGCCAGTGACCATTTCCATTCCAGCCACCTGCACTCTTGGGTGTGTTTTCGCTGGCACTGATACTGTTTTTTGGCTGGCCTTCCATTCATTGATGTCTTGAAAAAGCACCATCTAATTTTTCCAAATATTTTTAAATAAACAAATTAAACAAAGCTTTTTGTTTTAATTGGCCACAAATAACCACTTCTATATCTTATCCAGGTTCCTTTTTCACATTTACCATGGATGGTCCTGTTGATATTTTGTGGTGATTTCATTTAAAGCCTTCTCACTGCTTTTACATCTTATTTTTCCATATATTTGTGTGGTAATATTCTTCCCTATTAACATATAAAATCATGATCAACTTTGGAATATACCTTTAATGAGTCACAGTCTAAGCTTTTGAAATTATCCCGAGCTTTCTCTATAATAATAGCTTTGCTATACTGGCACTTTTAAGCTCACAGTCACTGGTTCCAAACTAATTACGCCTTCTCTGTTAATCAGTAGATAAATTCAAGACCCTCTCTCTTTAATAGAGTTTCTGGATCATAATTTGAAATACTTGAAACATTCTGATACGCTACATAAAAAGATGGGATGAGGCATAAATTAGACAGCACTGACCTTGCATTTACAGGTACAGTAAAATCCGTGTCATTCCCCTGCCTGTTTCCAAAGGAAGAATGACCACCTCTCCCCCATACATGTTTTTTTAATTTGTGATAGTCCTAGAAAAATTTCACTACCATACTTGATGGCAACTTAGCAGAACACTACACCATTCAAGACAACACAAATTCTTCCTTCTTCCTTTCCCTTAGAATCCTATCATTTCATTTAATAAAAAAAAAAAACAAAACAAAACAAAACCACAATGTGTTTCACAGTGACACTAAAACATACAGATTTTGCCTTTTACAAGGGGGGTCTTTTGCTTTAAAAAAAACTGCTCAAAAGCATTGAATCTAGTTGACAAGTTTCTCTAATATTTTAAGCTCTATGGCAGCAGAGTTCCACTACCATTTAAATGAGAACCCCTGGAAAGAGGCTTTTAATACAGGTATTTTTATAGTCATGAGAGTGACAGTCACCTTTTAATATGCTATGAAAAGGTTTTCATACCAAAGCCTAACAGCAATTCGCAAATACTGATTTCCAGTAGGTAGAGAGCAACGTTTTGGTATGTAGGCAAACCTGATGATTTTGCACTATGACAGATTTATGAGTTAAACAGCATCAAATTATACAACTAACTCTCAGGAAAAAAAAAAAAAAAAAAAAAAAGCTTGCAAAAGGCAGGGATCAGAGCTTTAAAAAATTATGTAGAGAAACTGCACATTTTAAGAAAGCATTTAATAGTAGCTGTGTAGATCTGTGCAGTACCGCATCACAACGTATGCTTCGAGAATAAAAGAATCCTGGCATGGAACAACTCGCTGACTTCTCTTCCCTGAACTTGAGCTGTTTTTACAGGCACCATATATAATTATCACATAACTAATGCTGGAAATACACTACTTCATTCTCAGTGGACTGCAATCAACTGCACATAATCATAACTGTTTCCAAAGCTCTATCAGCAGATCAATTTGCTGTGAAGCAGCTGTTACTGATTTAATATTCTTTTTACTTACAATGCGAGAGCTGTGCAAGACTTTCGTTTGGCAAGTTGGGGGAAAAAGGGAAAGAGACAGATGCATGATGCATAATTTAAACCCAGTGAAGTTTCAAAGGTTAACAAAAGTTTGTTGAAATGTATTCACGGCCAATAAAGCCAAAAGTCACGATGATTTTATTGATCACATGTTTTTAGCTCTAACCATTTGAACCCTGCAGGTAAGTAGGGCAGGTGCCCAACAGGAACTGTGTCCTGCTGAACAATCAGCTGGTATAGATCTGATCTCAGAGAAGGTGGACCAGGCAAGGAAGATGAAAACTGCTTACTGCACTGTGCCACCTTATTCCCAGCTGCCACTGTCTATCCCATACAAATTCTTGGCTTTCACTGCTCCCAAAAATGATGGTGAATCTAAATATAACCACTATAGGAATGAACGATCCCTCCCCAATGACACATTTTGAACCATAGGCACACACCACATCAAAACTTCTACAAAGTATGGCATCACTAAGTCAAAAGTGGAGCTACCCAAGTGAACGATAGAAATCTGCAATCGAAACACCACCTACTCCTCTCCCCTTCCTCTCTGGTTCTACCATATGAAGGTGGGACTGATGACTTTCCTTGGCACCAGAATAAAGACTGATGCAAACTTCTTGGAAGAAGCTCTTGGAAATGGTACGTCCCTCAGCCACCAAAGCTGTATGCCGCAATTTCCCAGAGAATTGGTTAGACAAACTGACCCCAGCATCAATGGAGGGACCTGTCAAGTGAGAGAGGGGCACAACCAACTTTTAAGGCTGTACAGAAAGCGTACACACAGGGTAAGGATTATCTACAAACCTAGAACTCACAACTAGAAAATCTGAAGCTACATTTGAAAACATCCCACTAAATGGAACGTCTCCATGAAGGACATCTGAAGAGACCCACAGGCTGCCTGTCCTTCCATCAATCTGTTCATATGTTTATCACTCTTCTGATGTTCCCTAAAAAATAAGCTAGAGAAAGGGAGAGCTCAAATAAACCTCTGCCTTTTCCTGACTGCATCATTCCTTGCGACGCCCTCAGATGCATAGCCAAAGCAACAAAAGGGGGAGGTAGGAGGGAAACAAACAGTACAAGAAACTCTATAAACATCTTCTCAAAGCTAGCCATGGGGCTGCATTGTATTCAAAATTCCCCTTCAGCATGCTGAAAAAATTTGAAATACAACAACACAGATCTTTAGTCAACTAAAACATTGAACAAGCTCAAAGATACTACAGAACTTGGAGTCACTTAGTTCTATTATTCCTTGCAGAATGGCCTGGTCTTGACCTGCCTTTCAATCAAAAATAAAATCTCCTTGAAAAGAAAAGTGTAGTAGAAAAAGGAAAACAAGACAGATGGAAGAGCCAGTCACAACCCGCAATCGTCTAACCTGCACCACAGAATAACGAGAAAATGAAAAGTTCCCTTTGGCAGTTAGCAAGGCTTTCTAAGGAAGCAGGACTATCAAGTATTATTAATAAACGTGCTACAAAAAAAAGGCAGGTTATTTCTAGCATTTTATTCTCTGTGTTTACTTTGTTGTAGGCACACAGTTTTTATAGAAATCCACACAAAATGTTTAAGACAGAATAAAAGAATATTACCCATCAAATTAAATCAATAATCAACCCAAACTGATTTGGTAAGTGTTGCACGGAAGGGTGAAATGTAGATACATCCTTAAAAAAAGCTAAAATCTGAATTGGTCAAAAAAAAAAAAAAAAATTAAACACGAATAAGAATGGGAGGCTTAAGAAAGGACTACAATAATAAACTGATGGGATGTATGGAATCTGCATGTTAATCTAAGAACACTACTTTTAGAAGTTTCCTAAACACTATTTAACAATAGAGTTAAAGGTCTGAAATGCTGCTAAGATGTTAACAACTACCTTTAAGTGAGAGCTATCTCCTGCTATTTCTGGCCAGCTGTACAAGGCAGGCCTTCCCTCTCTCTCTGTCCTTAACATATTTTACTGGTTAGGTATTTTTAAACTGTGGTTGTGTAATGACAGTCAGTTCATCGCTTATTCACATAATCTGGCTTCCCCTCCTTACTTCTTGCTACTAAGTGTATTTTAACAATTCTTTCACATGTTTAAAGCTGTTTAGCCAATTCCTGCAGTTCCTTGGTGTGTTATACAACAAGAAAATAGGAGTGAGGTTCTTGAAGGCCCTCTCTACAAAAACATTTCAGAATATTCAGCAAAACAGTGTTTCTTTGAAGACACAACTTAGATGGATAAACAAGATCTCAAAATGCTGGAACCACTGTTTTTTCAGTGAGATTAATGTGAGATGGATCAGTGTAGAAGCAGCCTCAGGCTAAACACAGCAACTTCAAAAGCTAAATCAGGAAAATTTCAACTAAATACTGTGCGAGGGAGAAGAGGGGGAACAGAGTTCAGTAGATGATGCTATAGTCACAAGAAGTTTGAGGTGTAACGTCATCTCTTCTGAATATGTCCAAACCCATCCACAGAGAAGCACTTCAGTCATGATATGGTTAAGGAATATTGTAAATGTTGTAGGTAAGTAATAGAGCTTGGTCAGATCCTGAATATGAGCAATAACGGAAAGCAAGAAAGTATACAACTGACAGAAAAAAACAACTGAAAGGGTTAGAGGCTTGGCCTGAGTTTGCGATGATTAACAAACATGTCTAAGATGTGAGACTGGGCACAGAAAACAGGTCTGGAAGGAAGCTTTTAAGTTTGAGACATTATTAAACATTTACAAGAGGAGATACAGGGGTAAGAGAATGACTTCATCTGAAATCCAAAATAAGGCATTACATAAATAAGCATTACAGTTTTGAGACTTGGTTGGCTAACCAACAGCTGTAGTTACGCAGCTTTAACAGAGGAAGAAGCTAAAATTGTAGTTTTAATTGATAAAAAAAAAGTTATAAAACCAATTTAGGAAAGCAAGCCACAAATCTCAACTACATATCCGAAACATTACTCCAAATAGAGAATTAAAACAAAGTTTTGTACAGTCTATGTGTTTGCTGTTTTTAAGTTTGCCTGGAATCGTCTTAAAAAGATGACCATACTGACAAAAGGCTCTTATTTCTAGGGACAAACACACCTCTGTGAAGCAAAAAACATTCAACTAACATAGAAAGAAATCATACCTAATTATTACTCCAGCAATCCTATATGGTAAGCCTTTAACCTCAAATGATGATCCTGTCTTTATGAAAAAGGACAACCACCATTTTGGGGAAAAACCCTTCATATTTTCCTTATTTTATTCATCAGTAGCTGCTATTTAAAACAAAGCCACAACTATTTCTTCAGTACTGTCTTGGTTGTTCTGTATTTGCTGAAGATAAGGAACTGCTTTAAGCACATATTTGAAGTTTTCAAATAATCAGCTGTGATCAACAATAAAAGTGATGTGCCAGAACACTTAATTCCCCAGACTTTTTAAACATGTACATGTAATTACATTCAAATAAAATAACTCACATGATTGAATCTTCTGGTGAAAGCAACTGCATTTGGAGCAGAACTATATTTCTCTTTTTTATTCCATCCACAGCTTGCCAGCTCCTGGGAGAACAAGGATGAGAATTCATTTTTTTGAACACCATATGTTCAGAGCCATAAGCATAAAGAGAGAGAAATCGTAAAAAAAAAAATTCAAAGTAACAGAGCAATAATACAGTGAAGTAATAAACACAGAATAGCACTTTTCCTAATTTCTTTTGTACATTGAGATTCCACAGTATTTCTGTGGGATTTTGATTTAAGTAATTAGATTTTTGAAATGTATCTTTTGTTGAATTAGAAATGCTATTTTCTTAGTTCAGCTATTAGAAACCAGAGAGATAATGCAAGATTCATTTTATCATAGAAAATGTCAGTTTGAACATGAACCTGAGCTGGAGAGAGTCGCATGCCTTTTTGTTTTAATTACTTTCTGAAGATATTTGAAGTCTATTTAGATGATACACCTTGTTATATCAATCTAGACATGTCCCATTAATGCAACATGCCAGTTAATTTTATTATAGCTACGGAAGATGACAGTTTTGCTATTTCTTTATTTTAACACTTGATTTCCAATTTTCCCCTCCAAATGAGGGAATTTTATTTTAAGTTGAACAGTCAGCACTTAAGAAATATTTTGTGGAGTTAAATGGAGCAAGGAGACCTGCTTAAAAAAATTAGGAAGTCAGTTAATCGGTGTACTTAACTTGTTAAATTGTTATGGTGTACAATTTTTAAGAGGAATTATTTGCGAAGCCTGAAAAAAACATTTCTTTAACTAAAAAGTTACAGTGCTTCCTGTCTGTAAAACTTAGCAACTGGGCAACTGTGTCACATTCATTGTTATTTACTATCACTTAATTTCAATGAAGAATTTTGACTAGGAGCCATTAAAATGAATGTATCGATGAGCTCTCCTATTCCTACACAGCAGCACACACAGCAGACACAGGTACGCACAGCATACAACCTATTTCACAGCACCAACTGAAACCATCAGGAACATTACCCAGTACAGACACAATTAAAGTGGCATAACAGCTAAGTACAGCCTTTTTTATTATTTATTCATGCTTTCTTTCCACATCTTCCACTCTGAAGTGCTCTCAGTTTTATTACCGTATTGAGAACCACTTATTGAAGCTGTACACCATACATGCAACTACCACGTAACATAGGCAGAATGGTTCAACATGTAACTAATAATTATGCCTTTTAAGACAGTCCTATTTTAAAAGAATCTGGTATCTGAATATTGTAAGCTGTAACCTCACAACAGCATGTTATTGTAAAGAGCTCTGACGTTTATGTTTAATTAGAAACTTCTTAATGTCCCTTCAATCAAAATCCCAAAGCTACTAAAGAGCCTCGTGCCCATCAAGAGACCTTCAGCTCTCCCACCTTCTCAAGCCCTTGGCATGTTGGTACATACTAGAGGAGACTGAGAGGCTCCTATGAGAAAAATGTGGAGTGCCCAACTGTGTGTTTAGGGCCAGTCGTTCAAATGTCAATTGCAAGTTCTGTCACCAACACCTATCCTGGAAAATGCCACGCTGTCCAACATAGGAAAGCACATGCCCATGTCCTTGTGCTGGCCCTTCAATGACTACGTGCAAGACAGCTGTGTGGCCCTGAGCTGTTCTTCCTCCAAAGAACTGGCCAAGAGGCAAGGAAGCCATCCAAGAGACTCGTTTGTGTTCTGTCCTTCAGCCTCTCGCAGTGATGGGGTTCCCATTAGAACAATCCCAGCTTGGCACATGGGGATAACACAAGGTGATTCATCCTTACTGGCATCTGATGATTACACTTCCTTAACAGCAGGAAAAAATCGTTTTAGGTTAGGTTTAGATTAAATTAGTTTCTCTAAATTAGGTTTAGAGAAAGCATGGTAATTTGTTAATGACTGAGGCATTGTCCTCATACTATTTCAATTCTTATCACTGAGTAAAAAACCTAGGGTAGCTCAGGGCAGAAGTTACCTGTTACCCTGGCGCTGTACAGCGAAGGGTTTGCACTGCAGGGTTTTGTATCAGAAGGAGACCTGGTTTTGTGACTCTGGGGCTTGTGGGCCTAGTGTGATTAGTGATTAACGTGATGAGAGGTGAGTGGGTTTGTTTGGCTTTAAAACCAACAAAAATTACCATGAACCTTTAGGTGGTATATAAGTAGCAGTCTTAAGGTTAGATTCAAATTTGCATTTATTCAGAATTTGAATTCCAGTATCAGGTGGGCACAGGTGCAAGATCTTAGGCTGTGAAACAGATACATACATAGAATTACTATTTCTAAGAGGAGGTCTCCTTGTTTTTTAATTTTAATTGCATCTAGTTCCTTCTGACCTGATAATTAATCTGCGTGGTCCTTTTCCACAGGAAGTTAACACAACTCAGAGGCACGTCAGATGCAAGGCAACAGCCCGCTGCTCACCTGTGAAGGGGTGCTGATGGACACACAGCACTTGACACTGTCTGCACCTTCAACTTTGTGCAAACATGTGATAAGTGTCAAAATGGCAACAGATATTTTGCAGTGAAGGCATCATAATTTCTTACATGGCACGTATGTGTTTCTTAAAAGGTGAGTACATCTAGAAAGTAATTCCTATCCTCCCCCAGTTTTCCTTTTAGATACTTGCTTCATTTTCTTCTGCTTTTCCTCTTTATGTACAATAATGAGGTAGAACATCCAACAAAATCAAATATGCATTCTTGACATTTCTTCTCATCTCTCAGAGCCTTTCAGTAGGTTTGCTCATACAACACAACCTGAGATACAGAGAATCAACCTTAAAAGAGCAGCAGATGACAAGTTCAAGAGTACTGGATCACTGCCACTGTATCTAATTCACTCGCACCCTTCTGCTTGTTCTGCAGCTGACTGCTTGCTCTGTGCAATGCTGGAAGCAAAAATGGGAAGAAAATATTACCATCAAGCTCAAGCAGAAGAACTTCCATAAGAGCAGATCATAAAGAAAAGTCCTAGCTATTTAAATTGGCGGTTTGATTTTTTGATATCCAGTTCTTTGAGGCCCAGTAACTAGAGAAGAGGAACTGCAAAAAAGCATCCAGAACTGCAACATTTTGGGGTAGGGAGGATGAGACAACACAACCTACACAGCAGCAAAGCTTGGCTTTTAAATACATTCTGTGTGTATTTCTAAACAATTAGATAAAAGGGTAAATCAACTTGAAAGTTTCTGATGAGCTTTTTTTTCTTAAAAAAAGATATCCAAGATATCCTATTAGAAAGATGAGGGTGGCCATATCCTGCCAATCAAAAAGACTAAGGATGCCCCAAAAAGCCAGAAATCAAATGGAAAGCTCTTTGAAGAACTTAGGGGAAAAAAAGAAGGGGGAGATTAAGAGAGTGGGGGGAAGAAACAGCTCGCTCAAATCATGCAAGCTAAATCATGAATAAAATCATGGCAACATTTTCATGTACAGACCAAAATAAAGCCTTTAAAAATATATATCCATGGGTAGAGAAGTGATCAAGCAGTAATCATCACTAAGATTTTTTTCAGCAGGTGTCTCTATTGGAAGCAAGATGTTCTTTAGTGATCCACACAAACAGGGACATGACAAAAGCCTGCCACCAGTAAAATCTGATAATCTAAAGGTGACTGATGAGCCCAAAGACTTCTACACTACTGACAAAGTGAACAATAAAATGAATAATGAAAATAAACCTTGAAAAGTACGAAACAATGTCCATAGGAAGATGTTAATCAGACCAAAATAATGATAAACAAATTCATAATTTATTGTAGTTACTGTGAAGATTGTGAAAACATCAGTGCAAGCCAGGCTGCAATAGAAAGGAATGTGGAGGTACTTAAAAACATAATAGAGAGCACAGAACATCCATATATTATCCCAATACATCTACAGATCACAAATATCTTGAACACAACAGTAGTTGCAGCGTTTTTTGTTTTGTTTTTTTTTTTTTTTTAAAAAAAAAGCAGTCAGAGAAACATATTACAATGAAGCATGGCATGCATTCTTTTCCTCTCCTATATGAGGAAGAAACTGAATAGAGTTGCTTTTGCAAATGGAGATCAGAAAAGATACAACAGCAACACAATTAAAAGATGCCTCGCACAGGAAAGGCCAAAAGGAAGTTATCTACTGATCAGAACAGCACAGGCTTTATTCAGGATGACATGAACAGCTCACATGAAGGAAGCATTTTTGTATTATACACTGTAAATAACAGTAAATCATGAAGGTTGAACACAGAATTGAGTTCAAAGGGGATTAGCCAGAAGTCACGGAAGAAATGCCCATCACGGGCTGTTAAGCCTGGTATGTGGATGCACCTTGCAGCTCCAAGTCTCCAGCTTCTGACACCAGAAGGATATATCAATGTATAATTACATGGTAAATACATTACAATGATAAATACATGGTTTCTCATACTGTCTCACTAAGCATCTACTGCTGGCCACTTGGAGAGGCTAAAAGGACTGCTGACAACTATTCCCACATTCACTGACTTCTTCCTGAGTCCCAGGGTACGTTTCATTACGGCAGTTCACGTTGCTGCAATCTGTAAACTTACCCCTGTTCCCCTATTCGCAAACAAAGCCAAGTATGCCCTGACAAAAACCTCATGAATAAGCTGCACATGTACATCATCTCCAAGCATCAAGACTACATATAGTCTTTATGCTCTACTATTATCTCCATTAAACATACAACTACTCCATAATTTCAAGGTATGGAAACAAAGAACAATGCCTATATAACCAGCTATATTAAACTACAGTCAGGACCAAAAGCGTAGCTGAAACATACAAGTGATATATGGAGCTATTTGTAAAGCATCTCTAGCCTTGATACACAACATACAAAAATGTTAAAAACACTATTATTGAACAAAGGTCATGACATTGCAGAAAATATTAAACCCCTTCCTTCATCTATGAAAGTGAAACAGCACCTCTGAACCTCTTCATTGTGTAACTGGGACAGGTGTGCATGCGTGCTCCAAGCACAACAAATGGCAAAAGCACAGGAGGGCCACTGCATTCATTCTGACAATGTAATGGGCAAACTGGGGCGTTTGTACTTAGAGAGGGGCTGCTATTTGCTTTTGGTTCTGTTGTAATACACGTAATAAGTATTTTTCTTTTCTCCTTCTTATCATGACCTTCATATATTGACTCGTGTATTTCAGTAATACACAATTGGTTTCTTAGCAATGAGGCTAGGATTGTAGTTCATTTGTTAAATACTTTGAAAAAGTAACAGAAAATGTCAGTTCAGACAACTAAAATACATATTTGGGCACACTGTGTACCACCCAGCTTATTAGTTAGTTTGTTTTTTCTTTGGATCTATCAGGAGCTGGAACCTAAAACATTCTGATCGAAATTGTCAAATCAAGATGTTTATCATTCAAACACTAAAAAGCAGATACTTCATCTCTAGCACTGGTTGAACATATTTAAATACCAACAGGGCATTCCCCAAACTAACTGCTAGTTCCAGACATTTTTGTATTATAAAACCCATCTGCCAAAGAGTTACAGAAACCAAAGAACATTTATATTCATTGAGCCTACTCACACTTTGCAATTTGGGAGTTTATGCATAATATTTTTCATTTAAGTTCGAAAAGAAAACCAGTGAACTACTCACCTCTGGTTGAATTGCTTTAAATACAGGGACATCCATTAGTGTTATCTGACCCTGAAATAAGAAATCATAAGTTAAGTTCAAAATTAACTTTGCATCCTATTAAGTTGCTGCACTGCTGGAGAAAAAGTGTACTTGTTCCATTGCATTTTACTGTTACTTCACTTTAATTTAGTAGCATGTTTAAGAGGTTTTGGCTCTCACCACACAGCCATCCTGCAAAACCAAAGCGCTCCAAACTTTACATTTAATAAAATAAACAAATTATGAGAAATTATTCTCAGGAGCAGCTATATATGCAAGTCAGAGCTTGAGTTTAGAAATGCTGTATAACGACCTATCCAAGAATATAAGGACCTAACTTCAGTTACCCAAGCACAGTTTCTCTTCAGACTCTGAATTCTCAGTCTAGGCATTACACAACTCTATTGAAACATCCCCAAAATCTGCAGTTGATACTTGGACCATATTTGACCCATCTAAATAGCAAAGCTGAGTAATCCTGCAGTTGCACAGCAACAGTTAAACACAGCTATCGCACTTCCACTGAGTCAGAATCAGCAAGTTTGTTTTCAATACCTCTGTCTAGGTTTGAAAGGGGTAAAGCGGCACCCACAAAAAGAGACAAAAACTAGTTTTTTGCAATTTTAAATTTTATTTTAAGCAGTTTAGAATTGCTCTCTGCCTATAAACCCAATAGGAAGAGATCACCTCCAGAGAACATGTAAGGTAGCCCACAAACAGTGCTATTCAAGTTGGATATCAATATATCCTTTTGGCAGTGAATCCAGGGACCTTATTCAATTTCAGCAGGTGCAAGCTGCTTAGCTATTTTCCCTGCTTCCTTGAAAACTGTGGTTCTTCCATTTATATACTTGGTACACACCGAGACCACTGTGACTCTCCAAAACTGATTTCCATTGAATGGCGTTGCTGGAGAGCAGGTTGGCTTCTCAAGTAGAAACGGCCTTGCAGAAGAAACGAAACTAGGCTGCTGTAGTTGAAAGAGAGCAGGTGTTAAGAGATGCACCTGGCTCTTACGAGATGAGAAGATGGGTTTTGCCAAAAATTTGTATTTTGCAGCAGGATCTGATGACATTTACATCTCTTTTTATGTCAAACAACCAAATTGTACAAATCAGTCCCAATTTCCTAAACTTGACACAATCTTCTGTTATTTTGCAGTACATCACTGAAGAAACAAGCTCTTCATGTGTCATTTTTATAAGCTTTCTTTCCTGGGCTCCACATTAGTGAGCTGATGCTTCTTCCAATCTATGTTCTACACCTAGACAACATTTTTCTAAACTTATGTTCAAGGGAGACTAGATCAGATCAATTTAACTCAACCCAGAGCAGAAAAACAGGAAAATACTCTTTTCCTTCAACTTAAACTCTACGCCCTTCCACCCATAGCAACTACAGTAAAAATAAACAAACTTTTGCCAAAACCAAAAGAATGCCTTCTGAACTAGAAGCAGCCCATCTCAAGCTCTTCTCTTATTAACAAGGGACCTACTCGTGAAGGGGAAAAAATGGCTTCTTGTGCTAAAGTTGGAGACTGATTCAGCATTCAGTTGTTTGTTCGTTTTTAAACAGGAGATCATCAGGGTTACAAATGCAGAAATCTCGACAAAAAGTTTTCAAGAAGAGCAATTTCAGCTTAACACAAGAAGTCCTGAGAGCTACATGTCATTCCTGGCAAGGGAAGAAGGCAAATTTGTGAAACTGTGCTCAGACAACGCAAACTATTCCAAATGTGGTTAATGAACTTCGCTTTGCTTTTTTATTTTAATGCAGGAACAGGCCGTACTGGTGGGTTTTAATCCCACCTTCTCCTAACCCAAGGAGATTACCAGGTGAAGGATGAGAGCCCTTGGAGAGAAGTTAACACCCTGCCAAAAGCCACAACACGCTTGACAATCCCTGCTACAGGCGAAGGGCACAGCCAGAGCCCTCCGTTACCCACAGAAGAGCATCAGAAACTCCTACATATTGCAGATGTCGTTCTGGGTTATGTTACACTGTACTTGGCTAAGCAAAGAGCTTCATCTTGGTAATTTAATAGTCTGCCCTCTTATTGAGATCTGTGTTTATGGCTGTTTTGAGGACACAAATGGGTAAGGCATGGCTTTACTTGGGCAGGGAAAGGAACCTGACAAACAGACAGAACAAAGATATTTCTCCAAAAGCACGATAGTTAGGAAGGGAGCAAGAACAACCTTGTGAATGGATTTCTAAAGTTAAAACAGACTTGAAGCTAATAACCAAGAGGTATTCAGAGAAAACTTGTCCTAAGAAAGTTGCAAGGCTTAACATTAAATACATTTTTTTTTTTCCAGATATAAGAGTTTTCAGAATGAAGGAAAATACACCTAATAAGCCTCCAAGCTTAGAGTCCAAAGTCTAGATACCAGCTAAATGGATCATTAAAGAGAGAAATACAGAATACTTGCTCCTCATCCAGACACAGGAGAAACTGTTACCAGTCCAAAGTTTAATCCAATTATTCCTAAATCCTACTTAAAAGTTTAAGACGAGAAACTGCAAATGCATAGGAAATTGCTTCCCTATGAGCACTGGACTTATCTAAATACCACACAGCAAGTCTGTACCACTGTGTAGAACAAACTTGCCTGATATTTTAAGCTCCCATTTGCTAGGAAGTACCAAAGCTCTTGCAGCCCTGGGAAGCACCTAACCACGTAACCATAGCTGTGCAGGCGTAAGCACCAGGGGACTGCACTTTCTTACCTGCAGACAGCACGCAAGAGATACGGGGACAGAAGGAAAGGATGAATTCGTTTTTCTCACCCAATCCCCTCAACCATACAGCATCCACACATAAGCAAGAATTGACTTATTTTTGATTTCCAAGGGCAAGACCCCAATCCTGAAACACAAGTTCATGTAACTCCATATTTAGTCTACATCTGTCTGCTAAACCATGCCAAGCCTTCTGGGAAATATATTGTCTTTGGTAAATACCTGACTAAATGTAGCATTGTGCTTCTCAATATAAGAAATGAATTAGGAAATTGACGGGTGAGGTGAAATCAAAATAACTTCAGGTTAAAAAGCAGAAGAGGCAGGCTGTCTGGAGAACTTTTTGGAACTATTAATCAAATTTAATATACTTTTTTAAAAATAAAATTAAGTAAAGCTTGAGTATAGGACATTAAAACATCCTTACCAAATGAACAAAACCAAGAAAACTGGCATTGCAGTGATCGCTAACATTTATGTGCAAATCCTCCTCACTGAAACAAGATTACAGCGGTGGAATGGAAATGAACCAGAAAGCCAATTCATTGTTCACACAAAAGCAGAAGAGAGTATGATTAAAACCCAATGCTTTATTTCTTCTCAGGAAAAATTTGTGTTCTTTACCAATCTGAACTGCCTTAGCTAAGTCAGAATGTTATTTGCTTCATGTTTATTCCTAAACAAATTATTACTTGAAGATCAACATCAGCAAATTATGACAAAGACTGATTTTAATTTTGTACCACAATTCTGACATCAGAAGACATGCACACACTTCAAATAGAGAACGGTATATTAACGCTATGCATAAATAAAATGAACAAAATTACACATGCCAAACTTCAAGATTAATGCTCATTACTAAAAGATTTGAAATGACTGTTACCAGTATCACAACACACAGAAGACAAGTCTGAGAACAAAAGATACAGCAGGAGTTGGGGTTTTGTTTCTGTTTGCTGTTTTTTTGTTTTGCTTTGTTTTGTTGTTGTTTTTTTTTTTTTTTTTTGAATGGGCAAGTGAGTTTTTTGCTAATTTGGTTTACACATTTTATTACCTTCACTAAAAGCAGTATCCATCTGTTACAACACTAGCATTTACTTTAGCACTTGTTGAAGAAATATCCCTTATGCAGGTTCTTTCCTTAGAAAGTCTGCAGTGTCTTAAGGATTTCAAACACTTCAGCTGTTCACAGCTCGAAAGCAGCAAACAATTGTTAGCTGAACCCCTAAGCTGATGGGTACAAAACCATTTGGGTTCATAGATATAGCAGTGTACTCATGAGTTTTTTAAACCTCTGACAAAGCAAGATTTTTTTTAAAACATCTACTCATTCATATTCAGAAGTCTAACACTTCTCTAAATTTTTACCCTTTTAAAGGTGCTCGCTCACTGCGAAGCCAAAAATAAAGCAAAGTGAAAGGCCATTATTCTAATCAGCCCACTTGAAATGACAAAGCCTAGAAAATAATGTGTAATACTTGTTGGATGCTGTTGCTCAACTCTCCTTATAAAAAAAATTATACCATGGCCAAATCATGGGGAATTTAAACCCATAAACAAAGCCACTAACTTGGTTATTGTAGCGAAGCGATACAATGCACTGACTTCTCTCATTTCAGTTCCTTAATCCAGCCAATACAAATTCCTGGATATCTCCCTCTCCTGAATGCGGTTCAATGGTTTAACACTCTAACTAAAAATTTCAAGTGTTCACATCGATTTGTTGCATGAAACAAGCCAACAATAACCCCTCTGGTTTGTGGTTTCTTTTTTTGTTTGAGCTCTCAGCTGCATGCATTAAAAAGTCACATGCACAATTCAAGACTTTGATTTAAAGAAGCATTTTGATTAGACAAAGAAGCAGCAGCAGCTTAGTATTTTCTGCCCTTTCAGAAGTGATATGGCTATCGACTTTATCTATATATTAAAGAAGTTCTTCATCACTCAGGCAATGAAAGAGCTGAACATTTTTTCTCAAATTGGCTTTAGATCTTGAGAACAATTCTAGAATATGATTAGGTTTTTGTTTAAGTGTATAATTACTGTCCTTCCAGATCCTCAGTCACTTGAGGAACCCTACAAGGGAAAACCATCTTTAAGGAATGGTGAATCTTGCAATTCCGATATAGGCATGTTAGAGGGAAGATAATGTCCCCCCAGCCTCCCTGGCACAACCATAGGAGTTTTTGTATGCACTGCTAAGACCTTGCGTGGGGACACTCTTCAACAACAGAGTTTAAAAATATTTTAGCTCTCCTGGGTGTTGAGAGATTGGACTTACTAACAACTAACTACGTCAACATACTAAAATAATGACCATGTAGCTTCAGGTCCATATACAGAGATTTACCCCTCTTCTAAGGCAAGGCTAGGACGCTATAAACTTTGCATCCAGATGAATAAGAACCACTCGTCGTTGTGCTGCTGCTTTGACAAATATGGACGTCAATGAAATTAAATTTTAAAGTATTCCTCAAAATTCCTTCTTGCTTTTCTGTGAACACGTGCGACTACTCTCCTTTCAAAACCCATGTAACTTAGGAACTTCTAGTTGCAGTTAACGCCACTGCATCAAGCTCCTCTCCATGCTCCCATACAAAATCTCCCATTTGATCCAGACTATAATCCCCCTTTTCTAGTCCCTAGACTTCGCAAGCATCAACTCTTTTACCAGGCTGCTTACTGTACTACAAGTTCTCCAGTCATGTACCTACCCCACAAGGACACTGCACATCCCATAGCTCCTTGACAGAAACCCTCATTGTGAAAAGAAAAACTAAGTTTCTGTCTGAGATGAAAAAAAAAAGTCTGTATTTCGGTTATTGAAGAACATTGCCATAATCTGATTTTCCTTGAAGCCATGTTGGTTCAGGCAGCACTTCATAAATTGCTCCTTAATCTGAATTTTTAGAAGGAAATATATTTAAGCCTTCCAACTTGGCTTAGCACTGTCTCTCTGGGCTGCCAGAATACTTTTCCCTCACTGAAAAAATAGCTAAGCCTCTGTTAAGCACTGCATCTGTAGTAAAATAATTCTACTGCCCAAGATGAACACTGGGGGATTGGAGTTCCTGTGCTGAAACCCTACTTGTTTTCTCACGAAGTCCACTCCAGAACTTCTGTCACTAATAGTTCTTCCACACACTGAAATCGCTACTTCTTCCTCTCCTTGGGAAAATACTTATTTATTAATATTCTTCTGTAAAATAAAGCTAACGGGAACACATACAATCAGATTTTATTTTATTGTTATTAAAGCAAATGCTCCTAGGCCCAGTACATCACTTTATCAAGCTGCTCGCAGATGCAGCGGACAACTTGCCAGATCACTGACAGCCAGCCCCAGGAGCTGCGCAGGACCTCGTGGAGGAGATGCTGGATCTGTTGGACAGAGGAAGGTCTCCTATGGGGAACCTTGGGCCAGTTTAAGTTATTTTTGTTCTGTTGGAAGTGGCAAAAAAGGAGTTGTTGGACACCACACACTTCGAGACCTGTTTCTGCACTTGCTTTACACGCTTCATTTACAAAACACACATTCGTGCTCTTTCTCCAGATATAGGTGTCTTGATAACTGTCACAAGAATGCCTCTGAGAAAAAATCCTTGTTTCATCTACACAACTTTAAAATGACGTTATTGTTTCCAAAATAAGCAATATTTCTTCCAACATCCATTTGACAAAGCTCAACTGGAATCCCAAGGAGAAATAGACATACATCTTAACCAAACTTACTTTGTAACGCTTTCAGAGACTATGGCAAAGCATAAAGAATCCTTCTTAGATAACTAGGTGGGAAAAAAAAAGCAATGGATTTATACAGCTGCGCTTCCCTTAATTCTACCTCAAATATTTACACCGCCGTGGCTAAGTCGAAGTATAAAATGGAAATGCGAGTCAAAAAGTAATAAACAGTCAAATAATTAAACAGTAGCAGTCTAAAGAGCAAGAATTTACCGTAAAGCAAAAAAATAAATATTTCTTCAACCTGAGGTTCGCCAGCATCTTAATTTGGAGCTCAAGTTCCCAAAGCATTTTTCTTTTTTCTTTCAGTCTCACCAGCCCCGCTTTCTGCTGCCACTGCCCCATTACCATATCCCTCCCCCACAAATTGTGCCCTGGACGCTCGAAACCACAGATCTCCCTTCAAAAAAAATGGCCAGCATTCACTGTGGCTCTGCCTACCCTGTAAACACGCTGAATGGTTGCATCTACAGGGCCAGGCACCAGTGGGTAATGCTGGCACCAAGTCGCTTTGTGGCTTTCAGCTGTTTAATAAAGAAGTGAGCAGTGATCAGCCTAAAAGCAGGTATTTAGAGACAGACTTCTATTAGTTACAGCTAGAAATCTGTCTGTAGAATCCCTTGCAGAAAACAAACATATCCTGCTTTATACTCACTGAATGGCATTCTTTTTCCCCAGGTTTACGAAGCATGCAGGCATTCAATACATCTTCCCAGGAGCTTTGCTTTTTCTGTGCATGTATAGCAGACCATACATTCGTTTCCAACAGCAGCAGCTAGGCCTGAAGATCTCACCTGTTCCAGCTGCAACACGGCCCTTTAACTTTACAAAGAACTTACAACACGTGGTTGCTCATAACAGTGTAAGTGCAATATTACATGTTTATTACAATAATCACTGCTGTTACTGTGCAAGACAGAACCCTGGAAGGGTTGGAGTACATGTCAAAGTTGCTCAGAGTCCAAACAACAGGCCGTCACAAAATGGCACACCAACCGCACCTTCGGCATAATGCTCCTGGTGGGTGACTGCCAAAGGCAAGAATGTGAAAATAAAATCACCGATATCTACAGTTAGACTTCTTTGACTTGGTAAGCAAGCAATAGCTTTTCCAGTCCCTCTTGTCTCTTACTCACCCACCAACTGACTGAACAGATTAAGATTTCAAGGAACAACCCTAACACGAGAGCTGAGAAGGCAGCTTTGTGTCTCAGCCTGGCACTAAAACTACCAGCAGAAATCCTGTTTCCAGTATCTTTTCAGCTAAATACCATTCAGATTTTTGCTCTTCTGTCCTCAGCATAACTGTAACAACCTGTACACAGTTACATGCTTGCATCAAAACGCAACACAACAGATACGAGATGAGACTTCCCAATGCTGATGTTGACTGTATCAGTTAACTCTCACCTTTATGGCATCTATGCACTGAAATTCTTTTTTCCTACGAGCCAAAACAATCGAGCAATTTATTAGACAGCTGTCTAACTCTTGTGCAGCAACTTACTTTTCCTGCTGTTTCACCAGCTTTATTTTTTATCTTGTCTCTCACACATAAAGTACTTAATCCATAACTTATTTTTCAGTTCACCACTTAAAAAAAATATATATTATTTTGAAACCTGTATTCATCTACTGCTGGTTACAGAATTCAGTCTTTGGTAAATCACTGATGTCAGTAGTCTACACTACATCTCTTTTTACCAGAAGTTCTCACTATGCTACAAACTTTTTCTAGTTTGAAAAAGCAACTGGTAACATATCCGTGTCTAAGCTGAGAGGTACAAACCCACTGTTATAATGAAAACCTCACTAGCACAGTTTTGCATTCTCATTGATGCTGGTGTCCTGAACAGCTTGACCATACTGTATCACTCTGGTTGTCTTCAGATCAGCACTGAAATCCTGGTGAAGATTTTACACTTTTCCATTACGGTAGGACTAAGAATGTGAAGAATAAGGAAATGAGCAATTAAAAAAAAAACAACTACAATGAGTCAAAGGTGTTTTTCTGCCAAGGTACTCAAGTTTTTGTCAAATTTACCTATTTTCACAACATTCAACAAGAATGACCACAAAAAGACAGCAATTAAGCAAGTGCTAGTGAAAAAAATAAGGTAAGTTTACCTGAAGAACTAAATATCAACTA
This sequence comes from Aythya ferina, assembly GCF_964211825.1. Lineage (NCBI taxonomy): Eukaryota > Metazoa > Chordata > Aves > Anseriformes > Anatidae > Aythya > Aythya ferina. The sequence continues at coordinate 13,052,346 of NC_140304.1, forward strand.
GGAAGTACAGCCGTTTATAGAAACATGATTAAAAAAGAAATAAACTATTATCTTGCCCAAGGGTTGTTCGCTGACTACTGGAAATTTTGCTCAACTGTTTAAAATGCTGTAAGATATTTCAGACCAGTTTACAGCAAACAAGGCCTGAAAATAAATATTACCGAAGGCTGAGACTAAAGATATAGTTTTCTTTTTGGAGAAACTGAGAAAACAACAATATTACACCAGGTTGCATAAACCCAGACTACAATCACATGTGCATAATCATAATGGGAAATGTTGAAATAAAAGAATTGTATTTGTAAATGGAACTGTACCTAGTTTGAAGCCCGATATGAAAACAGTAAACATTCCAGATTTCACTATAGATTTTAATAAAAATATTAAAATTGGATAGCATTTATAACAGGTAATATTTAGAATACTCGTGAAAGTTAAAAGTTTCTGCAAAGGAGAGATCATTTAAAAGAGCAAGAGGCCTATGAAAGGAGATGCCAAACAAAGCACCTTTTCATTTTGTCCAAGTCCATGGCAGCAGCTCCACACAGACTATGGTTTTGGGCTTTGCACCCTCCTGAAGACGAATGCAAGCATCGTAAATGCACTAAGAATCCTTGATAAGATCCAAGGCTGAGAAGGACGTGATTGAGAGGTGAGTTCTTCTATTCATGCATAACTTCTAACAGAAGTCTTACAACCAATGTACTACCAGAGACCATTAACTGGAAGGCTTGATGTTCTATGTTTATCCCCAGTAGGAACATGTACAAGCAACAAAGTTTTGATTTGTTACTGTTGAGCTTAAATATTTCCGTACTATGATGGACTAAGAGATTCATCCTGCGAACCTACAATACTGACTCACAGCCAACAGGTGTCCAATCAAACTACTACCAGTGCTGTTTTGCAGAAGAGTTGAAACAGCAACACAACTGAATGTTATGTGGGCCTTCTGTAACACAACAAAAACACCACCTATACAGTCCATATACAAGCCAGTCATAAAAGTTTTCCTCTGTAAAGTTAAAAAAAAAAAAAAAAAAAAAAAAAAAGTTGAATTCCCTACTAGTGTTGGCAGAAGTTATAAACAGTTTTTATGATACCACTGCTTATTTTAATACAGGACTATTTTGTAATAACAAGAGTGAAAATTTTCTAGCCCCACTAAATGTCATCAGAAATTGTCACCGACTTCAGCTGGGATGTGCTGTACCATCTGCCGGTGTCTGACACTGGCTGGGCATTATGCAGGAATGGCTGTATTAAAAAACAGGAATCTGTACCTTCATTAAACCAATCAGCATAAATAAACAAACCATCAAAAGGATTAAATTAAACACCTCCAGGAAGAAAAAAAACAAGTTCAGATCAAGTATATCCTTGCAGCTACTATGTGCATCTCAGAATTATGGTGTATTGTACAGATTTAAAGGATCTTTGGTCTGCATTGCACACAGTAACATGAAAATGCCTGGAGAGCCTAGCCCCAAAAGACTACTCAACATTAACCAGAATATAGACAATGAAGTACAGGACAGGATACATTTTTGAAACCCAAGAATGGTGGAAATGAGTTGCGAAACATAGAGGAATGGGGAAGGGTAGGGAAAATTGAAAAAATTACACAGCAACTAACAAAAATTACTTACGGCATATTCTTCTGGTGTAACCTTCAGAACATCAAATACCACTGCATCAAAGCTCTTCTTCAGTTCCGCTGAACCTTTGTCACTCAAAGATTCAGAACTGCTACTCTTCTGCAAAAACAAACAAAACTACTGATGATATTTTGGTTTTGTCATCTTTTTACACTGCCAAGATCAAAATTCCTTTTCACACATCACATTTTTTTTCTATTGGACAAATTAACCATTAAAAAATCCGCGGGACTTATTGTCTCCTAACAAAGATCACTTGATTCAAAGACTCTCAATCTGATTTCAACAGACTTCAAAAGCACTTCTCAATACACAACCCTTACGTATTTCAGGATGTAATTAAATTTCAGTTTTGTTGAGAAAAAGTTAACAACAAGAATCAAAATCTGAACTACAGAAAAAATCACTAATGAGGAAAAAAAGACAAGGTCTGCCCCAAAAGAATGCATTTGCATCTAAGAAGCTTAGTATAACAATTAGGGTTTTTTGTTTGTTTGTTTTGTTTGTTTGTTTGTTTTTTAAATGGTAGTAACTCAAATCTGGCAGAGATACTAGATCCAACCTAGATTATTTCATGAATCAGTATCTAGAACATACAGGTATTTGCTTCCTTGAAAAAATACAAATATTGTTCAAAAATTAACACTTTGTTCAATACGAAAACAATACATCTGCGTTACAAATAATCACTTCCATTGGTATACAGATTCTGTTCAGTCATCACACTTTTTTCACACAGAGGTTGAGATGTCATATCCAGATGTACATCTCACATTTGAGCCCCAGATGTATCTAACTCAGAAATATGCATGCAGCATGCAATTTTTCTGCTCCCCGCTCTCCTGTGGAGACCTGTAAAGCTAAGCATTTTTTGTTTGCTTATTTTTTTCTCACTTTCAGAAGCCTGGTATAAAGCAAACTCCTGACTAAGAGGAAGAAATGAGATGAGACATGAACAAAAAGCATCATGAGGGACCACAAGTAGTACAGTCAGTAACTGTATGAGCTTTTAACACTTCTTCAGCAGCCACTATGCTTGCCTTAACTACAGTGTAACATCTATAAGCTTCAGCAACAGCATAGCCTGGACCTAAGTGCTAACAGAGCTCCCCCATCAGATTTGCTAATACTTGGTTTTGGAGACTTTGGAGAGAGAGAAATCGAGCAGTGATGCACGGAGTGCTCATGCCCTTGTTGGGAGCTCCAACTCCACTGCAGCAAAGCACACTGAACACAAACCAGAAACCAGTCTTATGTTGGAGACCGATACATCCTTAACCACTCTAACGCCTGCTAGGAGGTATCGCAGGGGTGTACACCTCCTGAAAAGCTGAAAACGTTAGACTTCGACCCACATAATGTAGGCACTTTCTGACAGTCCTTGTAATTTTACTGCTAATGTTCTAAACTTAAGATCACGGGTATGGGTCATATGCACAACATGCATACAAACGAGCGTTTTCACCGTGGAAGTCATTTTCACTGTGCTTCCAGTAACATCCTGCATCAAGTCTGCTGATGCCAAGACAGAAGGGGAGATAGATAGCACGCTGTCACCAATGCTGGCAAACAGTTCTCCTGTTCTAACGTCTTCTCCTGAAAACCTAACAGTATTTTATGGCTATACTATTTATTTTGACTTTGGCTTCCCAATTACTACAAGTGCATTTGAACTCCTTGAGAGTTCAGCCAGCTGAAATTTAAACTCTTGTCCATATTTCAGCATTTTCGTTGCAAAAACAGATAAAGAATATTCATGCTCATTTAATGTCCGGTTTTAGTGAGCTTCTTCTGACAGTACCATCTCTCTGAAAAAAAAAAAATGGCTTTGGATACACCACCAAAAACTCCAAATCAGATGCATGTTTTCAGTAACCATTGTACTACATTTTCAGAAACATTTGCCAGTTAGTAAAAAAAAAAAAAAAAAAAAAAAAAAAAGACACCTGCTGAAAGCAGATTTATGTCCCGTCTTTATTACACTCCTAATCCCAACTTTTAAATGTATTTTACTTAATTTTTACCAGACAACACGTAAACAGTCAAGACTCCTGTTGAGTAAGATGAGAGCTTTCCTCTACGAAACCTTTCCAGTTACGTGCCAACAAGTGCCAATTCAACAATTCATATTAAGGGAATTACAATACTTGAGAAATTGGTGGAGATACTTGATTCTTTTCAATCACACAACACTATTCCTTTCACCTTGTTTGGACTACTTTCCATTCCCATCCACACGCACAAGTGCATAGCACACATGCAGCCCTATTATTAAAACAGATTTGTAATACACATATGAAATTAACATCTTCAAGGCTCAAATATTCTTTGAAGGAAGCAACCTTTTTCAGGACTTTGTGGCTTGTGTCACTCTCATTTGCAGTGTTCACGAACATTGTCTTTTATATAAAAGAGGGGAAAAAGACAAAATGAAGTCTACCGTGTTAAGAACACATTTGCAATTTGACAAAAAAAAAAAAAAAACACCTGAAAATATTCATCAGCAGTAAAATAACTGTCTTTCAAAGCAGAAAGCTTTGGTTCTTTTTGTACATCTGTACAAGCCAAGGCATGCCACCCTAAAGAGAAACAGTGCATCTGGAAATATTACTCATAATACACTAAGGGCAGATTTTAAGTTCCCATCATTCCAGTAATACAAGGCATTAGAAAACAATACTTAATGAGGGAGTGATTTGCAAGAGTTTTGAAAAAAAAAACAGATCCTGTAAGCCCTCTATCAGTGCTAAGACTCTCAAACAGATCCTCACTGGCAAAAAAAAAAAATAAAAAAATCAAAACCTTCTGGTACTTACCTCCCCCCCACTCACTTAATAAGTAGATGGCAAATGGAAAATTACATTAACTTCAAAATATGAAAAATCACTGTCAGACTGCCCCAACACGCACACGCTACCTGTCAAAGGCGAGAACATTTCCCACAGGCCTTGCCAGCCCAGCTTAGTGCACTAAGAAAATCTATTATTGTTAAAACTTGAAAAGAAAAGCTTCCTTGTCTAGATGTGATGGAAAGAGCACAGAAAAGGCAGTTACTGGCTATGGCAAGGCTGTAAATGTGAGTTCATGCTTTCTGTTGGTATACAAAGGTCAGAACTCTATTCACATCTAAACTGGGGCACATAAAACCAATATATCCGTTTAAACATGAATTTCCTGTGCCAGACCTGTTAAAAGAAAAGATTACTTTTGGGTACATTTAAAGAACTGAGTATTTATGATTTTCAGTACCTCTTGAGTTTTACAATCCTTACCTCTGAAGCAGTAGCTGCAATATTAACACTGCTTGACTGCCCGTTCATTAGATCCATCCTGCCCACACCATTAGTCCTCGTCCCTACATTTACAGCAGAAGGATCATCTCCAAGGCAACTGAATGATCATTCCTACAAGAACAAAAAGTCGATCAGAAGGCAGTTTGTTCAAGCGTTTTAAACAAGATTCAACATTGGAAAAAAAAATAACTCCCAAAATGTTTGGGCCTCAGTGTGCTGCAGCCTCAGATGCATATTCCACAATTACCTGCTTAATGTGTGAGGAACAACGGAAGGTTCCATGGCAATCAGCTTCTTACTGCTAGCATAGGCCTTCATATTCTTTTCTATACTCTTCTCTATGTGCCAAGTATCAACATGTAAACACATGCATTAACCCCAACAAAGCTTGGCCTGCAGCACAGTTCATGTATGATTCTTTTCCTTTGATAACAAGCTTTATAGAAGTATATTACAGATGTTACCTCTACTATACAGCTTCTCTAAGAAGTTATCCAATGATTCCTTATCTTAAACACCTATTCATCAGCTTTAATCCAAAATTATCACATTAATAATATCATAATTTAAGAATAGAAGTGGAATTTACCTTTTTGTCCACAAGCTACCCAAACTACCAAATGGAAATAAAAACATGTGCATGCACACTGGAAAATCCCACACACTAACTTTTGATGCATCCTTGCAAGGATACTTTCAGTTTTCATTTCTCCAGAGAAAAGGCCACGAAGAAATTGAAGTCTTTGGCATATGCTACATGAAAAGAGTAAGACTACACAATATGTACGGGTAACAGACAGAACAAAAATTGGCTTGGGCTTAAATTTCATGAGATGCTAGTGCCCTCTAGTGTGAGAAAGATTACACAACAGTTTTCATAGGTGTATGTTCATAATGAGTGACTGCTCCTGAATTTGTTATTTTTGAAATTCACTTTTGGTTTGTAGTTTGACTCCAGGACTGTTACACAGGCTGAAGATAAATGGTAAAGTTAAGTGACAGGTAGCTGAGCAATATGGCATGACAAGAAGAAAGTATTACTGCATCAGATATTTAAGACCTCTATATCACGAAACAAATAAAATCATCTGAAAACCTCTGTCTCCAAGTGCGACAAAACAGCTATATCAGACAAACAAGCCTAGAAGGCAAGAAGCTGCAATATTTAAATAATAAAATAAAAGCAATAACTTTAAAATGTCATTGTCAGAATGCAATACACAAAGGAGGTCAACTGAAACAGAGAACCAATTGTGAATTCCAGCCAAACACTACAGCTGCTAGGTATTTTTGGGTAGCAGTAGTCCTTGTCTGACCTACCCTGTGCTACACTTCCACAGCTTGGAACAGCCACACACATGCTAGGGTCTTGGTTTGTTTGTTTGTTTTAAGAAACTTTGATGGGGCTGATCTGATTCACAACACAGAAAACACTACATGCCTCTCTATCGTTATACTCCCAGCCCATACACTGTAATTAAGATTATGTTACCTCCATTAAAAATACCAGCTAAATTCTAAGTGCAGTCCATAAGAAAGGGAAAAAAAAACACAAACACTCCTGTTTGGCTTGCAAACTCTGTTTTTGTCACCGTCTTCCTTTCCTACCCAACTTACCTGCCAGACCATCTCACACAGCACAGTTCTAGCTCCCCCATGCTTCTTTTCCATACCCTGTTCATTTACTGAACAGAAAAGCAAAGAAATGGTTTCTAAAACATGTCATATTTTTCTTTCATCCAGTGACAGCAGAGGACAGAAATATGAGTTCTCCAAAATCACTTTCAGGCTCTCCCAATGTCCAAAACAGTTCTGTTGTCCCAACTTAATCTTATTCTCTACTGAAAAACTAACCTTTAGCTCATGTTTTTAATCACTCATTATAAAGAAAATTGTCAGTTTGCACAACGTCATCCTACTACACTGCCTATAAACGTATCATACAACACCAACCTTAAGCAAAGGGCTACACCCTTGTCTCACAGATACTTCTGTTCCCTTCCCCTGGGGGTAAAAAGGAACTGGGGAGAAGTGTTTCTAACCAAGGAAAAGTGAAAGCTAACTTTTCCTGGAATCACAGAACTGCGGAATGCTTTGGGTTGGAAGGGACCTTGAAGCCCACCCAGTTCCACCTCTCCTGCAACAGGCAGGGACACCTCCCACCGGCCCAGGCTGCCCCCAGCCCCATCCAGCCTGGCCTTGGGCACCGCCAGGGCTGGGGCAGCCACAGCTCCTCTGGGTAGCCTGGGCCAGGGCCTCACCACCCTCACAGTAAAGAATTTCCTCCTTACATCTAATCTAAATGTGCCCACTTACAGTTTAAAGCCATCCCCCTAGTCCTATCCCTAGGCTCCCTGACAGAGTCCCTCCGCAGGTTCCCTGCAGCCCCCTCCAGGCCGCTGGGAGGTCTCCCTGGAGCTTCTCTTCTCCAGGCTGAACAACCCCAACTCCCTCAGCCTGTCAGCCAAAACAAAACAAAATTTGTTTATTCTGTCAATGGAGTTGGAGCACGCTATCTGCTTCTGTTATGACACAGCAAAACTTGTACTTTTAAAGAAAGTGCCTATGCACGGGATTCAGTGGCCCATCTTGTCTCCTGCTACTAAAACTCCTCTTGTGGTTTGTGTAATAAGAATATGTTGAAGCTCAGATTTTGAGACTCCTGCAGGAGTGCTAGAACCATGAGGTGCGTAAGTATACAAAAAAAAAAAATATATAAGAAAATCACTTAGAAACCCCTGCATCAAAAAGAGGCTGGGATCACAAAAATAAAACATTTGCCAACTAGGCTGTTTCATCAAAAGGTGTCCGTGCAATCTTGATTGCGTGCCCATTGCAACCTTCTGCCATTACCTCTGAATCATTTACAAATACCTCTTCCCACTCTGTGAATACGTAGCAGAGGGGCAGAATTAGCTCTGGGCTGCCAGAAACCAGCATTTACCAAATTTACCAACTGCAAAGTTCCAGAACTCACCACATTAGCAGAGCGTGCTTAGGAAAGCTGCACTGCATCTGAGAGCACCATGCTCCTTCCGTAAGGATAAGGAGTTGAGACAACAGTTGTGATCGGTATCTCATTCAAGAGAAATAAAAATCCTAGCAGTGGAATAATCAAGTATTTAGGTTGGTATGCACCCTTCTGCTCCCCACCACTACTAGCAAGGAACAGCACTAGCAGAAAGTGATTGCCGCCAGTGTGAAACAAACAACTGCTGAGGCTGCAGCAGTGGGTGTCACTGCTGTCAGTGTGCCCAGTATATCCGATTAGAAAAACTGAATTACATTAAATTGAACTTGCAGTTTTTCTCCTCTTCAGTTTAAATGCCTTTCTGAACACCAAGGCATTCATGAATGTGGAACTCAAAGTTTTATAGGCAGTATGAGACGTGCTTTTAAGCCAGTCTGAAAGCTGGGCTGTTGGATGCCCTAGGCAGTACCTTCCTATCTCTTCATGCCATGTATGCCATATAGTAAAAAGCAACCCAAAAATACTGAAAAAAAGATTTGTCATATGCAAAGAACAAAAATGTCCAGACTAAGCAGGCACAGCTTTCAGTTTTCCTTCACCCAAGGCAGTATTTGGGGACCATTATACCAAGATGCCCAACAGGACACCTGAGCTCAAATCCTTTCCAGTGCAGAATCCAGGGATATTCTTGTCGCAGCATTGGTCAAATTCTAACAGTACTTTGCTTCGTGTGTTTTTCAAAACACACTGTGCAAACAACATTTTAAAATATGACCCTAAAATTACATTAAAAATGCCTGCTAAGGTCAACATCCAGAACTGTGAAGAGCTTTGAGGAAGCATAGCCAGTGTGATTTAGTGAACAGGTCGAGAGTTACAATGATCAACTTCCTCTTTGCTATTATTCATAATGTCTGTACAAAATGCCATTTGTTTTGTTCTCTAATCCCAATGAAAGAAAGAAGTGCCTGCACGGACTACGATCAACTAAGAGTGCAAAGCCACTACCAAAGACTTGGTACCAAAGAACTGTAAGACCAAAAGACCTGTTCAAGATGCAATCAAGCTCCTGAGCTCACGGAAACTCACTGATATTTTGATAAATACTACAGGAAAAAAAAAAAAAAAAAAAGCTAGGAACAGAAAACAAAGAAGAGAAACATATTGGGCTTTGCAGTTTTCAATTTCCCATACACATAGCACAGCCAACCTAGATTTAGCTATTCCATACCATGCCCTCAAGATGCTTCAATGAAACCTTGCAGCCACTGACTGAATTCCAATTCTGGATCTGAGCCTTTGGATTATTAGCAAGAATTGTGTTGTGTTGTGTTTTTTTTCCAGCATTGCTTGGCACTTTCTAAATTAACAGTAATTTTAATCACTGAGCACAAGACAGAAGCTTTCATCTCCTGGGTGCCAAGTCGCATCCTTCTATCTGGAATCACTTTGTGGAACCACTTCAGCAGCTGGGATGTCTCACCACCCTTCTGATTAGAACTCGGTAAATACAGAGAGCCAATTAATCTATACCTTTTACCATACGTAGGTACAAGCAATTATGCATTCTGCACACAAATTTCCACCTTACATGGACACCTAGATGTGCTCATGGTTTTAGGTGTTGAGCTCCTGAGTGCTCCCCCAACTCCCGTGCAGCAATTTGAAACAAAACTCTTTGCTAGGTCACAAACAGCCCAACCAACAGAAATCCAACACTAAAAGCATGCAACACTTAAGATACTGCTATTTTAATGCCAATACTTTTGCCTTGATCTTTTTGAAGTACATATTTTTGAAATACCTTTTAGTCTTCCCTTTGTTGAGAGGGACATAGATCACAGTTCCCATCAGATCACCGTACAGATGCTGTCACTCGGTGGGGTTGCACAGGACCAGGAAGCGATGCAGAGAATCCCGATGCCCCAACCCGCAGCATGAACACCTTGCATGCCCAGCACACCTCTTGCAGGTCCGTACCAAGCCGGCAGCTGCAAGTTCCTGACGTTGTGCTGTTACGGTGGTGCTGCGTGCCCCCAGCTGCACACAAGCTGCTGCACACCCAAGTTCGCTCTGCTTGGAAGTGGATCAAGTCAGCCTAGGGGCACGCAGGCGCCGGGGAGGGTTGCGTAAGGAAGACAAAGTACACTGGCACACAGGCATGACGGTCACCATGGTATACCTGAACTCGTACCACCTGCCATCGGGGTGAGGGCTGAGCACATTGTTCTTCCCTGCATTTGGTGCACACACCTCAGTATGCCTGGAAGACCTGCACAGGTAAGGGCCGTGTTGGCACAGGAACGTATTAACTAATAGGAAAGAAACCCCACTTATTTGCTGTATGTTGTCTGCTCCACAACAGGAGAGATTCTAGACGCGGCACGAGACCGAATGGCAGTAACAAGACATTAGAGGTACTGCAGAAGGGAAAAACCCAAGGCAGTCTGAGCGACCCACCAAGCTTTTAACTCTCCTGACTTCAAGAGAAATGCATGACCTCCTCCTGCCCCAGAAGCCACCGCTCTTTATTACCTCCACTCAGGCCTCTCAAAGTCCACAGAAGCTACATAAACACAGGTAAAGCTGGAAACATGCCTGAAGATAGCAAGAAAACTTATCACCTTCCTGGGTGACTGCTAAAAGGCAAAACCAGAGATAACTGTTTCAAAACAAAACACACCCTACACCTAAACAAGAACACCACACACAAAAGCCCCACAACTAAGCAGAAAGCCAGCATGGAATAAGGGAGAGGACAAAATGTGCATCCAACATGGAAAGAAGATTTTCTTAAGTTAAACTGAATTGCACCTTCCTAACTATATTCTTCAGTGTTACACTGGAAGCACTAAAACCAGAAAAGCAAGGTTTCTGCAGAGTAAAAATAGGGATACTACGTGTGTAGTGTTGAACAAAATGAAAGTGCCTTAAACACACTTTTTAACTCAGTGTTCAGCAAGCATGACGGTATTAAGAGGTAATAAAAGATAACAAAATGATAAAAATAGGAACTTTCACGGTAGAAATTAAATAAAAGCTCAAGCAACTCAATATAACTCCATGCTCCTGGAGGAAATTTATCACTGAAAAGCTCAAATCCCAGAGCTAAAACTTCCCATACTAATAAGTCTCCAGTCAGATGTATGAATCTTGACAAAGCACTTGATAAGCTGCCACAACTAGTAAGGACTGAGATAAAAGCCTCCAGTAGAAGACATGCAAGTAGATAATGACATGACGAAATCAGAGATACAGGAGCATAATTTTGAACATTAATATTAGACTAGGAAGAGATTACTAAAGGTTATTCAATATGCAACACCAGTACAAATATTGGGAGAATGATATAACTGAGAAATAGAGGAAAGCAACACAATACAGACGGAATAAAGCATCTGGTAGATAGGAGAATGAACAAAATTCAATCATTACAGAATCATTTGGGATGATACCTGCAAAATGTGTACTAGTCTCAGCACATCATTTGGAAATGACTAATGCTTGCATTAGTTGTAGACAAATACTCAAACCGATGCATTTCATAAGAGAATGACTGCTCTATTCCATGCAGTTCTGGCCATTCAGCTTTTAAAAGACTTGAACCCAAACATATGCAGGGAAGGGCTTCCAGGTTGATGGAAGACTCCATTATAGAAGGGGAAACAAGGAGACCTCATCTTGCTTATGCTAACAAACTGAAAGCTGCAGGAGGATACACTTGCTATGTGTAAATAGCAGGAGGACAAACCAAAGGAATGTGAATAAAATTCGAAGTTATGCTTAAAATCAGAATATTGCAACCAGGTTCTTAACAGCTTCTGGAAAACAGTATTAAAATAAACAAAGCCAGAGCTGATGGCTGATTCTAGACTCGTTCCTGAAAGAAATTTTGTTACATGGTGCCTGTGGGAGCAGTGCAGCTCACCCAGTAATACAGAGCTCTTCCTTCACTGGTTCACAGTCCTGATGCAGACCCAAAGCACCTCCTTCCTCCTCCTCATACATCTCAGCTGCTCAGATGTGTCACACGTCCACTCCTTCCCTAAGCAGCTGGTGCACAACAGTCAGGGTAATATCAGCTGTTTAAGCTCCAACAGATGAAATCAAAATCTACAGAACAGCCACAAACAGAAGAACCTTTTTATCAGGTTTTACAATGAAGTTTGAAGTACAAAATGATGCTTTGTTGGAACATGGTCTTCAATTTAGATTCCCTTCTCTCACAACAAGTGAGGTTCTCATTCTGTTTTAAGCAAACACTACCTATATAAATCATTTTCACCATCACGTGTGCTTACATTCTGGACAACAAAGTTACAGTGCTGCTATTGTGCATCTCATACTTCTGAGCTCTAGAAAAAAAGTAAGATAAAAAGACAGAGATAACATTAAGGTAACAGACAGTAAGGCTCTGTCTCAATCGTATCTTACTCAATTTCCAACTATCAAGATGATTTCTTTGTGGTCCTCAATGCTTGCCTCTTCCACTCTTAGGAGCTGGTACATCCCATAGCTTCAATATCCTCAGATGAGATAAAGAAAGCCTCACAGATCAAGGAGAAGCTCTTTCTCCAGGACACAAACTGCTCAGTTACCCAATTCTAGTACAAAAAAAAAAACAAAATAAAACCAACCAACTATCAGCTTTATCTGTAATCATCTGGCAACAAAGTCCAGCTGAAAGTTTTCTAGGAAGAACTGCACACAGAGGAGATGCTTACTGTTCTGACCTCCGCCGTTCAAAAACAAGCTCTACCCAGTGCAGACAACTGACTGGTAGCCCAGAGTTAATTGGTAGATATCACGGCACAAGGCACTAGCATCGGTGCACAGCTGCAAACATGAAGTGAACAGAAGAGCCACTGCAAGCGACAAACGGAGTAAGCCAAAAATGTGAACATGTGTTTAGCATGCTATTTGAGTTCAGACTGGGGTTGTAAGAGGTCTGCTTTCTTTTGACAAAAAGCTCTGTCCAGTGGAGTTTGGGACTTGTAAGATAAAAGCCACGTTCACTAAATAAATAACTTTACTGCGTAAGAACAAGTTTCTGTTCAAAAATTACTTACACATTATCCAGTTCCCCAAGTTGTTTGTTTTGGTTTGGTTTTTGCTTCAGGGATCACTAGCAGCCTCTACTCCAGCTTGTAGCTCTTTAGGAAGGACACTGCACAGAGCAATGTCTTACTCCTTTGGATTTAGCTATTATTTTACAGCTGCCGTCAGAACAGACTGAACATCTTAAGTCACAATGTGTGGTTTGCTTTTCCTCACATACGCCAAGAGGACAAGCATTTGGGAACCAATGGTGTAAGCACAGAAAGTACACTGAGTATATTAAAGTTTCTCCCTCCTCTATCTCCCCCTCCAAAATTCAAGCCTGGTAATAGTTTAGCCTGTTTAAGAAACATTTCTTCAAATGTTTGAAGAAATCCAGGCTTGTTCATTCAGGAACCAGAAGACAATTCCCAAACACACAAAGCAGGAGAAATCACATCCTGGAGACATTTTCGGATGACAGCAGCTACTGACATTTGTTTCCATGAACAAGAGGCACAAAGAGAGCAACTAAAATAAATAGAATGATTTAAACTAGAGCCAGACAGCCTAACTAATGACACAGTTCTACAAGATGACAACCTTGCCATGGCTCGCTTTTCCACGACTCCCACTGCGTGGCCTTGTAGCGATCCATTTTGTTTGCAGACAGAAGGAACAGCAAAAGATTGATGTCGTGCTGATCAACTGGCGTGCAGTTTGCAAAATATTTTTGTTATGGGTTAGATATACAGGCATGGCATCAGGGGAACCAAGGGAAGAATGCATCCATGGACACCACGCTGTGAGGAGGAATCATACTTAAACAAGCACCAGCAGTGTCCTCAGTGCCACCGGTATGAATTTCAGGATCCATAACAGCCTATCCTTTTCAGAAGTATCCAGATCCACGCTTCTGTTTTGTTTCTGGATTTTACAAACACCACCCTACAGGGAAGAATTACTGTAAACTGTGCATCAGCAACAATACCACAACATAACCCCTGAGAATTCTCTAGAAGTTGCCTTTTTTATGCTTCAGTTTAAGTTTTCTGCCTTTAAAAAATAAAAAATGAAGTTTTAAATAAGACAACAGCAAAAATTCCAGCAGAAAAGGAACATGAAAATGATAATCTACAAACAGGCCCACATGGGTAGCATACTTCATCTCAGAAGAGAACTGAAGTACTTCACAGAACAGTTTGGAAAATGATTTTAGTACAATTTTCTTTGCAACAGCATGCAGGCAAGTTCTGAAAACCAGATGACAACTGCCAACAGGAGCTCTTCGTCACTGTCAGTAGGCCGCAGGAGCTGTCACCAGCAGCCACGACAACTCACACACCAAAAGTGCACAGAAATCAGTGATGAAAACTGAAACTGAGGACCTCAACACTGAATATCACGCATGCATGTAAAGCAAGCCCGAATATCCATGCAACTCCGAGTCACCTTCTGTAGACGTTAGGCGGTGCAGTCAGAACGGGGAGCAGCCAAAGCAGAAGCAGCACGATGCAGCCATCCTAGGGAGAGCTTTTTAGCAACTAGAGATGACGCAGGACCAACTGCTGCCGAGTAACAGCCGCCAAATCCACGCAGCTCAAGACCCGGCACACACACCTGCCTCAACTGCATGCTGCCTTTGTACGACTGGACAAAAAGGCAAAGATTTCAGAGTTACGGGAAAGATGACAAAACCCCTCCCACTGAACAGCCATTGCTGGTGTCAATGAGGAAGAAAATATTGTTGAAAATATTTTACCTCTTTTTTTTTGTCAAGCCATGACACACTATGTCAGTCTGTTTTAAAATCCAGTTTTCAGAGAGATGAGAGCAATCCTCATCACTAACACCTATGATGTCAGCATTTCAACTATTTTCCCTTTAATTTTTCACTTCTACCATCTTGCATCTATGTGGAAATTTGCACAGTTGCTACAGAAATGGTGCTAATGGGAAAAACCTACCAGCTTATCCATTACCTGCACTTGGTATGATGGATATGAGGTGCAAATACAACAGGCATTTGGGGAAGGGAGCTGGATTTACTGTCTGTGCCGGCGAATTCTGCCTGTGCCATCATCCCGTGTTTGTTCGTAGAAGCATGTCAAGCTTGGTTTGTCCAACTTGTACAAGCAAAAAACACAGCAGTTGTTTACCCATCCAAGCAGCCAGATCTTTTCCATGTTTCTCACTCTCTTCAGAAGAACCTCAGTAAGCAAGACAACTGATAAGTGACTCCACCACCACCAGCTGAATGCTAAATACTTTTCTTCACCCAAGACCAGTCAATAACAGCTGGCTGCCAAAGAACCTGCCTAAAAAATATAAAACATGATAGAGAAAATGCAAATCCATGATAATGCACACGTGTATGTGGGATTTCAGCAAACCAAACACATGTTACTGTCCGGTAATGGGGACCAAGCATGGTCCCCACTTCCACTGCAATCATTTAGAGATGTTTTCATGAAGGAGGCCAATATATTGTTATAAGACGTTATCAGATTTTTCCTTGTTAGCAAAACAGAAACACTAGGTTGCAGGGAGATCTCATCTCATTAGATACTCAAAGCAGACAAACTTACTTGAAAGTGTGAAGTTCTGGTAAAACCATCTCATTGCTTGTACAATGACAAGAGTTGGAGCACCAGAAAAAATAAAAGCAATTTCAGGTAAATGGATAGTATAAATTAGAGCCCTGCTGGAGCTATTTCTAAGCCATCTACCTACATTATTGATGAAAGTATTTGTTCTAGAGAAAGAATGACATAATAAATACCTACATAGTTTGTAGAACTTGTATAATTGATGGAGAATACAACATTTTCCAGAAGACATCAAAAAGACATCAAGACGTAACACAAGCACTAATTTGAAGAGCAGAGCTGGCAAAGCACGGGATCCAACTAAGTAAACCCATTTGTGTACCTCTAATAGCAGGAAAGGCAAGCCTCGCATTCTCGATTAAAAAACAAAGGAAAAAAAAAAGAAACTGCAGGATAAAGATAAAATGGTGGAATTCTTCACAGCGTGTGACAACTCTAAACCAAGCAGGGACCAAGGAAATCAAATATTTTCTCCAGGTACTTCCTAAGGAGGTATAGGGACATTATTTTGTTTGAGCCATGCTTCAAATAAGGAATGGAAAAATCATTAGCTGCTAAAGGAGCATACACCCTTCTGCTCGACACTGGATTTAATGGCAATAAGATGAACATAAGAGGAAAGCAGAACCCAAACCTGGACATACTTCACTGGTGTTAGAGAACTTAAGGCACAAGATGCACACACACACAGCTGATCAGCCTGCATGGTTTCCGAGGCACAGAAAAACTGTAGGCCCTTTTGCTAAGGGCCTACAAGCATCTTCTTCCAGATCACACACAGCATGGGAATTCCCACAATTTTTATATGCCTCTATGTACATGACAAGTGATGACAGTGTCAGCATTCATCGAATTTGTTTTTTTTTCCAGCATTTCAGAGTCAACTTCCAGCTCAATTACTCCACACAAGAGCAGCATTCCCATATGCCTTCAATAGAGTCCATCAAGAAGGGTTTTTAAGATTATTCCTGCACTACAAGCTCAGTAATTTCACAAGTGACACTCTGTCCAAATTTTACTTGGAAATTTTAAATATTCAGTAGATGATTAGATAATTATTACTCAAAGATATCCTTCAGGCTAAGATGTGCAGCTGTCTCCATTTCTGCCAGATCAATGGATGCAGGCATTAAAAATTGATTCAATTACAGAGATGTGCAAGCTGAAAACTTGGATTCAGGAGTAATGATAAGAGAGACTGTAGACAACATAATTTTGGTACAGGTTTGGAGGAGAATGGTGCTTTGAATGCAAACACACTGTTTTACAGCAGGTATCGCTTCATTCTTAAGGAACTCATGCTGTTTAACTAAGACCACAATTACATTCATCTTTATGTTAATCTTTGTAACTGATAAAAAGTAAACCTTGAATGCTACATTTCATGGAAGTTCACATCCTGAGGTGGCAGGGTGTCACAAATAAGAAAACAAACACAGTTCTTATGTGACCATTCAGTGATATTAACTGTATCTTTAAAAGGTTTACACTGACACCCTCAAAAATAAACAAACAAACAAAAAACCACTACAAACTGCTACTTCAGTTGCTACTGAGACCTGGAATCTCTGATCTTGGCACACTCATCAGTAAATGTTTTGCTTTTCTTCCTAGGATCCTCAAAACCAGCACAGTGCTAGAACAAAGGAGTGGTGCGGAACTTGGGGAATTCACAGCTGGATGAAAGCAGAGATCCTCACATCCTAAAATGTTTACCAGGTAAACTTGGCTGTTCTCTAGCAACTTCTGGCAGGACAGCTGTAAGAGGTCTGTCCCACATTTTGCACAGCTTGGTCAAAACAAGTATTTTCAATATCACACAAGATTCACTTGGAATAGGAAGAAAACCACAGAAAATGCCACAGATCTCAAATGCAGATCTCAAATTTTAGAAAAATCCAAGCTACAACTAATTTGGTGAGAAAAATTAAAAGCCTAAAGATCAGATACGTTTTTCTACTGCTCAAAAGAACACTTCAAGACAGCACTGAAACACCCCAATTTATTAAAGCCATTCATTTTAGGGAACCACTATCTGCAGTCTCTCCTGTTTGGGTGAATTATCACCTTATTTTTCTTCATACAGACTGACAATTTGTTCTCCCACTTGGTACTACCAGCGAGGAAGTTGCCTCTTCCCTGTTAAGAGAACGGCTGACCAAGGCAGTACCTCGGCTGCAGTTTGGGAACACCCCATCCCTGTAATCGGTGTCAGACTGAGCTTGCCAAGCCAGGAAGGTTCATTTTCATCACGAATGTTATGGAAACATAAACGAGAGGCAACCACCTCAAAGGCACTGCTAGTATCTTCCCGAAGAAGAACTCAGCAAGCAGCTAGCCACAATAAGGTCAGGGTGTTTCTGGCCGGTGGCACACTCTGGCAACAGCTTTACCACTTCAAGGCTAAGAGATGCAAGAAGTCACACCACCTCCGAGACAACGGGGGAAAAACAGCCTTGTGAGAAGAGCACAGACACAGCTACCATTTGAAACACGGTGTCCATATAATGATTTATAAGGCAGCTTTCTGACCCAGCAAAGTGGAGCAGGGTTCCCCAGCAGCGCTGCGCGGGGCTGATAACCGCTGTCAGTGTGAGGGGCTCGCAGGCAGCAGGGCTGCTCTCTCTCCAGCTGCTGTGGCCAGCTTTATTGCCAGGCACGTGGCAGCAGCTCACTCAGGGACCCAGCAGCACGCTGAAGCCAGCCCCAACCAAAAAGAGGAACATAACTTGTGAGTGGCATCTCCAGCAGAGGGAAGGCTCCTCTGTCTCTTCTGAGATGTAGTTACTGATTTTTGAGGATCGCTACTAGAAAATGTTGGCCTTCTCTGCATTAGCAGAGATGCCAATTATGAGTTCCAAAACACTGCAATTTTCTTCCTGTAAGCAAAGCACTTCAATCAATATTAGGAGATTCGTAAGTAGAGAAAGCCACAAAGAACTACCGAGCAGCTGGCCTAATGATAAGATCCCAGCACCACACCCCAGCGCCCCAGGGAGAAGAGATGTCCAATTCCATTAGCGACGTGGAAGCAAACAGGGAAAGCAGACACCAGAGAAGGAGACAGACTGGCAAGAAAACTTCAGCTGCCGAAGCCCATCGCTGCTCCTCATCGTCAGTCCTTCCTCACCCCGACAAGTACCACCACGAAGACATCTGTGAGGTTCAGTGCCAGCCCAGAAAGCTGTCACCCAGCAGCCACACCGACTCCAACACAGCCCCAGTCAGCAAGGGAAGTCTTCTCCCCTGCTCCCCAGAGAGATATCCCTCCTGGAGGGTAACTTCATCGCTGCCCGATCCTGGTTCTGCACTTAAGACTCTCTCTTCATGAAAAGAATACGTACAACCATGGATACTTTAAATAAATCATTGAAATACTTCAAGAAAATCATTTAAAAACTAGCTTTTTTCTCTCCAAAGAAGGTACAGCTGAAGTAAGTACTTCAAGCCTTCAGCTTTTCTACAATATGCTTTTGTTTACAAACAAGGGATTTAATGAGAGTTAAATAAGGGTGCAACAGCTCAGCAAGACTTTTTCATATTAGATGCTTGCACTGTTTTTAATCAAACAAGCTTCTGTTTTTAGCTATATCACTCAACATGGCCAAGCAGATTTTATGTTCATCCATCTAACTTAGCATAAGAAATCTCTCTGAATTATTACATCGCTACTGTATAAAGTCTATATTAAATGACTTTTCTATCACAACAGATTTCACATTTTCCTCAGCTATCCTTTCCAGAAGTTTAGGCCCAGCAACACACTTCCAGTTAATGCTTTTATCATCCAATTAATTATGAAATTGAGATAAGAATTACTCCTAATCCAAATGGTCATCCCCAAATCATGAATGCATACGCCTTTGTTACTGCAAACCTGCATTGGATGAAGAGCTCATACCTCCTTTAGAAGTCACAGTGTGGACGTGCAAGAAGCACCCCCTGCGAGCACATGCTACAGCCTCCACACCCACAGGCTCTGCAGGTTTGTCCCTCAGCTCCCCACCTCCCCAGGGCAGGCACTCCACCTCTCTGACAAACCCCAATACTTTGGTGAGTGTCCCTGGGTGCCTGGCACAATGCCATCCTACGTTCTTTACAGGTGTGTGCACTGTTTGCACACCGTGCATATAGTAACATACGGGTGGTCCTTTCTCATCTCCTAGTCCTACAGCATTGGTTACCCAAAAGAGAAGAAACTAAAGCAGTTCTTCTGTTAATAAGAGACACCCAGAAACTGTTCGATACCAGCAAACTGCAGTCCCTAAACACTAGCTCAAACCCAGGCTGATGTGAATACTTCTGCTGAGAGAAGTTACGTTACCTTCCCTGAAACGTGAACCAGGTCTTACTGAAGAAACTTCTCCGCCACTAAGCCAGCTTCAGAGAAGAGTAAAGGCTGATTTTTCAACAGGATTAAACACAAGTCACAGCATGAAATGCAGTTTGAGCTCAGTCATTACACAGGCAGAATCCACATTAAAAAAAGCCAGCAAGTTAATTAAGTGCAAGGGCAAGCCATTACACGCAGGCACTGCGGAAGCTGTCTGCACGCAGGACCTAAAGCACGCCACCTGTGTACGAAGAGCTGCTGCTCTTCAAAGGTAAAAAAATAATGCTGTACCTCAAAAGTAGTTTTTCCACTTCTTTAATATGCCTTCAACTTCATACAACATCGTACATCTGGAACCTGCCTCAAGTGAAAACAGCATTGACTTTTTTTTGTTTGTTTGATCTCCTGACTACAATTCAGTTAACATCACTTTCCTCTCCAAATTCCTTTCGAGGTATTCTGGGTAGACACTTTGAACTCTTCAATACACATTGTCAGTCTAGTTACACAATTTCCACAAATAAACTTCCTGCCAGCACAGTTAGATCTACACGACGACATTACACGGTTTTAAAAATAATCAAACAATCTCAATTTCATACTGTGATTAAATTTGTGCTGTTACATTTGGCAGCGCTGCAATGAAGACCTTGTCCAACCTACCACAAAACAAGCTTGCTTAAAGCAGAATTTAAGATCTGCTATTACCAGGACTAGAAAAGGCACACACTAGAGCAAATCAGAAAGAAAATTACCTTGCACTACTAGCGAGAAGAGCACTGCTGGCAAGGCATTTCACTACGAACGGCAGAATTCATTATCGAAGGGTTGTCTGGCAGAATCTGTTCCAAACTGATCCAAAACAGGCTCAGGTTTGGGGTGTGGATGTAGAGGATTAGGAGGAATCATGTGTCATCGATAGGGCAATCAACCAAAGCATGGTTAGCCAGGCACTTTTCAAACAAGAAACAGCAAAAAAGTTTCTACTGTAGAGGGACACTGGCTAGCATTGCAGAAATAGAACAGAAAGCAGATTCATTTGAAACCACACACCTGACATCACCCAAGCACTATTATTTCTGAAAATAATAATAAAGCCTTATACCCAGCTGCTGTCCATCCTCCTCTTATCTTCAGGCAGTCCTGCAGGGCCTGGGCTTCTATCTAACCCAACACACACCTCGAGTTTCTGGCTGCGCACTGTCTGCTACATCCACAGTTCTCAGAAACACAGGATGAGTGGTTAGCTAAGAAATCTTCCTAATTGTTCCGCAATTTAGCCCTCTGATCTCCAGGAGGTACTTGCAGATCACCTCAACTGTAAGGGAGGACTGAACTCAATAGATTCGACTGATCTTGTTCCAAGAGGCATGTTGGAAAGGAGTAACACACATTTCCATACAGTTCTGATCAGGAAGCATCCCGCAGTTATTTGAAGATACTTAGAGGCAGGCCTGACAACTGACACCAAATCCAATTGGTCATTGTAAAAACATGCGACTGGTATTCTAAACAGAGTGACGGCTTCCACAACAGGGGGAGCTGCCACTACTCAGGTGTACTTACCAATAAAGCAAATGGAAAAAGTGGCTGGTAATCAAAGACAAGGCTGTTGGCAGGGTGGCCAGAGTTGCTAGCAATAGAAGCAGAGTTCAGGTGCCCTTTAACCACGCAGAGAAAGTTAGTTCTGTGACAAAGCAGGGCTGGAAACACAATGACTATGAGTCATCACTAAGCACACGCTTTATCAATACACCTCATGATATTAGAGTTACTAATTAGTGACGGCACAAAACAGTGATGCATTAATAGGAAAAAGAGTAGTCCAAATCGTTGGCCATCTTTTCTTTTATTGATTTAGGACTTCAAACTATTTATGTGTATTTTCAAATCCAAGATTTGAAAATACAAAAAGGAGGACTAAGGAGAATCTCCATCCTTTACTGGATGCGGGGGGAAACTTAGTTACAAGAGATGAGGAAAAGGCGGAGGTGCTCAATGCCTTCTTTGCCTCAGTCTTTAGCGGCAATACCGGATGTTCTCTGGATACCCAGTACCCTGAGCTGGTGGAAGGGGATGGGGAGCAGGATGTGGCCCTCATTATCCATGAAGAACTGGTTGGTGACCTACTACGGCACTTAGATGTGCACAAGTCGATGGGGCCAGATGGGATCCACCCAAGGGTACTGAGGGAACTGGCAGAGGAGCTGGCCAAGCCGCTGTCCATCATCTATCAACAGTCCTGGCTATCGGGGGAGGTCCCAATCGACTGGCGGCTAGCAAACGTGACGCCCATCTACAAGAAGGGCCGGAGGGCAGACCCAGGAAACTACAGGCCTGTCAGTTTGACCTCAGTGCCAGGAAAGCTCATGGAGCAGATCCTCCTGAGAGTCATCATGCAGCACTTGAAGGGGAAGCAGGCGATCAGGCCCAGTCAGCATGGCTTTATGAAAGGCAGGTCATGCCTGACGAACCTGATCTCCTTCTATGACAGAGTGACGCGCTGGGTGGATGAGGGAAAGGCTGTGGATGTGGTCTACCTTGACTTCAGCAAGGCTTTTGACACCGTCTCCCACAGCATTCTCCTCAAGAAACTGGCTGCTCTTGGCTTGGACTGGCGCACGCTTCGTTGGGTTAGAAACTGGCTGGATAGCCGGGCCCAAAGAGTCGTGGTGAATGGAGCCAAGTCCAGTTGGAGGCCAGTCACTAGTGGCGTCCCCCAGGGCTCGGTGCTGGGGCCGGTCCTCTTTAATATCTTCATCGATGATCTGGACGAGGGCATCGAGTGCACCCTCAGTAAGTTCGCAGATGACACCAAGTTAGGTGCGTGTGTCGATCTGCTTGAGGGTAGGAAAGCTCTGCAGGAGGATCTGGATAGGCTGCACCGATGGGCTGAGGTCAACTGCATGAAGTTTAACAAGGCCAAGTGCCGGGTCCTGCACCTGGGGCGCAATAACCCCAAGCAGAGCTACAGGCTGGGAGAGGAATGGTTGGAAAGCTGCCAGGCAGAGAAGGACCTGGGAGTGATGGTGGACAGTCGGCTGAATATGAGCCAGCAGTGTGCTCAGGTGGCCAAGAAGGCCAACGGCATCCTGGCTTGTATTAGGAACAGCGTGACCAGCAGGGCTAGGGAGGTGATCGTCCCCCTGTACTCAGCTCTGGTGAGGCCGCACCTCGAGTACTGTGTTCAGTTTTGGGCCCCTCGCTACAAGAAGGACATCGAGGTGCTTGAGCGGGTGCAGAGAAGGGCGACGAAGCTGGTGAGGGGCCTGGAGAACAAGTCCTACGAGGAGCGGCTGAGGGAGCTGGGCTTGTTCAGCCTGGAGAAGAGGAGGCTCAGGGGTGACCTTATCGCTCTCTATAGGTACCTCAAGGGAGGCTGTAGCGAGGTGGGGGTTGGCCTGTTCTCCCACGTGCCTGGTGACAGGACGAGGGGGAATGGGCTTAAGTTGAGCCAGGGGAGTTTTAGGTTAGATGTTAGGAAGAACTTCTTTACAGAAAGGGTTGTGAGGCATTGGAACAGGCTGCCCAGGGAAGTGGTGGAGTCACCATCCCTGGAAGTCTTCAAAAGACGCTTAGATGTAGAGCTTAGGGATATGGTTTAGTGGAGGGCTGTTAGCGTTAGGTTGGAGGTTGGACTCGATGACCTTGAGGTCTCTTCCAACCTAGAAAATTCTGTGATTCTGTGAAGATGTCCACCTAGAACTTAACGTATAAGTTGATTGCAGAGTTTTTCAGAAACCACAAAAATACTTTGAAGGCTTCAGGATTAGTCTTTGGCTGGTTGGACAGATGGCTCTGTTACCAAGTTTCCAGTAACACCAGCAGCATTCCCTACACACTCCACCAGCCTACTGAAAAAGGTGCAACAGTTGTAAACTTGAGCTCTACTTCAAAGTGATTTTCCAAAACACTGCAAAGATTCTGCAATGCCGCAGGTGTTTCTGCATGGCATCCCACAGAACCTCAGGTCACACAGCTGAACAGAACTGAGATTTTTCCCAAGTCCCCAGACTTGCAGACCCAGACAGGGATTCAGGACAGAATGCAGCTTGTGCTCTAATAGCAGGAATGAATGCTCCACAAGCTGAGCTATAACCTAAGGGACAAGCGATCCACTTACTGATTTCAGCTGGCTTATGGGAACTCCGATTTGGCATTTGCCAGCTGTCTCTACCCCAATCGCTGTTTTCCATTCCTTTCTCTGCCATGACAGCAGCACAAGATTTTGTACAGCTGTAGACTAAACAGCTTGGAGGAGGGAAGGGAGAAGAAAAAGATTAATCTTCTTAGCTAGTTAGGTTCCCTGCCACAGTACAACCTACTAGTATTTCTGCCAAAACAAGACAGTGTGAGAAGTGAGCAATCAAGAAAAAAAAAAAAAAAAGCTGCCACTGAAAAAAGCATCTGAGGTCAAAACCTAATTTCAATTACAAACCAATCTCAATTGGTTATAACCATGGAGGACCCCAACTTTATCAACAAGTCACAGAACTCAGCAGCAGAGTTAAAAAAAAAAAAAAAAAAAAAAAAGTTTGAGGTTTATATAAAACTAGCAAGTCAGAATTTCACCTGTGCCTCTTACATGCCTCTTCAGATGTAAGAAACTAAGACATGAAGCTTACAAAGAAAAACTTTGAGAACTGAGACCTTAAGCTTTTCATTGGAGGCTTCAGTCTGCCCATATGTTAATCTGAGAAGCTTCTATCGGAGCAGAACATGTGCTGTACTAACCCCATTTATTCACTTATTGGTCCAACTCCAGTAACTCTGTACCATTATACTGCTACCTCCGAACCTAAATGAAAATGTAATGCTATAGTTTAGGCAATTATCCCAAACCCTGTGCACCTTAATAATGTGATAAAAGCAATCTAATTTACAAATTGCATTAAGACCACTTTCTCAGGACCTCTGCCAGTTTTTATCCAGCCACCATTATCTAAGAAATACACCTTCAACTTTTAAAACAAGATCGATATTCTTTTTCCCCAACATGATCAATCTGAGTCAGTCTCAACGAGGAGAGCAAATTCCATAGGCTTAAAGCTGTCCCTTAATGAATAATGAGGGAGGCTCAAATCAAACAGCTTTTAATGCCATCCTA
The DNA here is from genome assembly GCF_964211825.1 of Aythya ferina. Taxonomy (NCBI): domain Eukaryota; kingdom Metazoa; phylum Chordata; class Aves; order Anseriformes; family Anatidae; genus Aythya; species Aythya ferina. The sequence continues at coordinate 13,077,354 of NC_140304.1, forward strand.
CTACAACACTGGTCAGAGACTTGACTCTTAAATAGCCAGTCCTAGGTCGCTTCAGACTTAATTGATTGCAGGCAATACCACAGCTCCATTAGGAGGAAGAGATAACACCTACATATCCCCAAGCAGCAGTGCTACTGACTCCCAAGCAAACAAGATGTTCTGCACCAGGTGCTGCAAACATCTAAATTGCTTTAAAAAAGGCGATTCACCATGAAAGGCAGCACCTCAAACTTCTCTGCACCCTGCACTGCGCGCTTCTTGGCTCCCTCTCTGAGCATTTTGGCCCTCAGACAGCCGATGGACATCCAGTACAGGCAGCACAATGAAGTAAATGGAGAACTCCCAGAAGTGACCTGTCAGGGTGACCACCTTTCAGCAGAGGACACCAGCAAGCTTAACCACCACTCTTACTCCATGCAGTTTCTGTTTATCCCCAGCATGCTGTTCTTTCTTCCTTAACTGACCCACGCTTAGCCCCCAAGTTATATTTCATTCCTTGCACCAAGAACTGCTTTAACGATCTAGAAAACAACGGCAAGAGGGGCAGTGACAGCTTCTAGCCAAGCTAGTCAGCTCTCATCAGGTTAGGATGTCCCTATTTTTTACTCAAAGATTTAAAAAACTGCTTTGACTGCTTCAATATGAGTGCTGGAAACAACAGGAGTCACCAGAGGGCACTAACACTTTCACCTAATGGCAAATGCACTCTTCAATTAGGAAGGCTGATAATTACATCCACATCATCATGTATATTTTATCTGGATTGAGCCTCAGCCAGCTTGTTCTAATCCACGTTCAAATCTCAACCACATGCTGATGAAGCAGTGGGCTACATCAAGTGCTGCGGTCGCACCCGCGATCCATGGGGGAGACGCAGAGTCTCCCCAGACAGACCCAAGGAAACAGAGGCGGCACATGCCTCTCCCAGCTCCCCTGCCATCTGAAGCTTACATTGCCTATTCAATGTGTTTGTATGTAAACACACACAAAAAAAACACCTGAAATAGGCAAGGGGAATAGATCGCAAGTCCTACACCTCAAAGAAACAAAACGAACAGCTATTCTTAAGAGTTGGCACCAAGGCAAATCCTACTTTAGGGGACTGCAAGCATTTTCTTCCCTCAAAGGGACTAAAAAATAGAGGGGCTTTCAATTTAACAGCAAGCAGCAACAGATGCATTGCTCTCTCCAATCTGGCATCAGGAACTGTCACGATAGATGCTTTAACAAAAGAGGTTGCTCTTCACAACTGAGGAACGAGCAGGTTTTAAACCACCAAGATCACACGTATATGAGGCTAACAAGTATTTCCTGATGTTTGGACAGAGCAGCTCCTCAGCTTCTCGATGCCGGGCAGAGATACACTGCAGCACACCCTGAGATCTTCTGCAGCGGGAACCTTCAACTTGTGGATGCAGCTGATACAGCCTGAGAGACGGAGCACAGCCGGGTGGGTACAGCCCTACAGAAATTAAGGCAAAGCTGCCGCGGTCTGCAAGGCGTACAGCTTCTTTTTGCCAGCATTACTGCCATAGGGTTTTACCCATGCAGTTATTATTGTAGTTGGGACTGCAAAGCAACACGGACATGAGAAGCAAAAGGGAATCCTGTCCTTACGGAAAGGCACAGAGGAAGCCCGAAGGCTATCGCCCCTCTGTGCTGAGGTTATGGCCACAGAAAACCAGAACTTATAATAAAGATAGGATAGCAAGGATTTTGAGATATCTCCATGAGCTCCAGAAGACACCGTTTGTGCTGTATGACAGCCTACAATCCACCTGGAAGCCCTGAAGGAACTCTGATAAGACCAGCTATGACTGCACTCGAACATGACAAATCTCCGAATGCAACTGAGGAAAACTGCATTTCAACATATTCCCCACTGGCCCTTCACCGTATTATTTGTTGTACTTTAAGGTTTAATGCATGGATTGGTTTTTCTCGTTAAACTCCCCTATAAACTGAAAACACGGGACAGGAGGCTGCCTCTCCCTCCCTCAGCTGTGCTCAGCCAGCAAGCAGGTTCAATGACTCCCGCTTACACCACGCTGACCTGAGGAGTCCCAGCAAGCAGCTCCGATGTTCAGAACACCCCATGCTGCCGAGCATGTCCTCCCCTTCAGCAACTCCCAGCCACCCTCACCCGACTGCAGGTGTCCTTTCTGCTGGGCAGGACACGGGATGGCACCAGCTTGCCCACAGGAGGGGCTCTAACGCCAGTTCCCCCAGAGTCCTACAGGGCTCTTAAGGATCTCAGTGCCAGAAAAGAGTTGCAGCCACACATCTGTACATCCCAGCGACCTGAGTGTACAGAACCCCTACTTCAGATACCCAATGGTAACATTAAGGTCTCACTTCAGCACTCTTCTGAGGTGGTGAGTTCATAAATGGACAAAACGTGGATCCCACAAAGCTCTCACTGTGCAAGAAATACTAGCCACGCACACACACTACGGGACGGTTTCTACTGCAGCAGTTCCAGGTATCTAAATGTAAAGGTATTAACATGAATGCCCTCTTACTTTAAAATAGTATTTTTAAGTACCTTTTGTAACTTTACCCCTTCCAAGAGCTGTAAAACAACACTCAAACCAGAAATACACCGTGCCTTTGATGTCTTACAGTTAGACAAAACGCAACTACGCTCCCCACCCTTCAAGCAGGTTTCAGCTCAGCTTTATTTATTGAATGAAAGGAGGAGCCCAAATGACTCAGCTCCAGGGAAGTATAAAGGAAAAGATAAATCCCTAATCTCAATGAAAAGAAAATAAGGAAGAAACTAAGATGGAAGCATGTCTTCATCAATGCAAATCTTTTAATATTCAAACGTATTTCAAGCAGAGCATTAGCACACGTAGATCGTTAGCTTTCCTGGAGTCTTCAGTCTGTCTTAAGAGTTTAAAATCAAAGTTTACTCAATTAGCTGAAGCTAAGAAGTTTGTCCTGTAGCTTCATGTTTGGTCACTGGTGCTGTGCAGCACCAAGATCAAAAAAATATCTAAACAGGGATTTTTGATCTACATGGTCACCGGCAAGTCCAGTGCGGAACAGAAAAGACGTCCCCAAAAATTCTGAACAAAGGCAATTTTTATAGGAAAAAAACTGACAGTAAACAGGATAACCTCGTCAAGAGCGTGTTTGTTTATTTTTCCTCCACTAACTGAGGGAGGAATCAAACACAACTTCTCAATATCCAGCCAAAATAAATTACGAGTTACAAGTATTTCACAAGGGGGCCAACAGACTCCAAGCAACTGTACATCTTCCACATGCATTTGCAGACGACTGCTCTTCCCCTACCTCAGACACACCACACTAGCGTTTCTGTGCAGAATAAAGCGCCTTAAAGTGCCTTACTGGGAAGAATATTTAAGTCCAGACTAGCAGGAGTGTTTCTTTACATACACTCGAAACTCTAAATACAGATGTCACCAGAGGGCACTCTTTCAATTCAAGCGACCTAGCTTAGCAAACTTCTCAGGAAGACTCCAGGCAGCCCACATGCAGGGATGTGCAGAGGCTGTACAAAGTAGTAATTCTGCTTCTGCAAGACATTTCCCTAAGAAAATACACATAAATCAAATGTAAATATTTCTCCCAGAAAAGTGAAGTATTTCTCGTAGAAGCCAGAAGCACTGCTAAGACCACAAGCAATAATCAACTTCTGTACTTTCCTCCACCGTGCACTTGCTGGTATCTATTCATTCCAACAGTTTTGGCACCTGTGTGGAGCGGATCAGTTTATGGAAAGCAGGACCCAAACCAGTACAGATCATGCAGAGGCACCCATGGAAGTCCTAAGACTATCATATCGTGGTCTAAATCTTGCAGTAATAGAGGAAAAAACAGACGTGCAGCGAAAGCTTACTCTACTGCTTGCTGTTCTGTACCTGATGTTTTCTTAAGATGGCCAAGAATTAAACCATTTGCATGAAGATAATATATGGGCATCGGCAACATCAGTAGTTATTGATCTATGGTCCATGTTTTATTTCTATAGGACTGCTGAGACCTAAAAAAGAATTTTTTTTTAAATCCTGTCAAGATGCAAGCCTGCCAGGTGAAACATGACCAACCACTAAAATCACAATAGGTCTACACATAAAAAAGGTTGCAAACCACTTCTCATGTGAATAGAAATATGGTACTAGTCTCCGTTTTGTTTAGAAACAAAACACCAACAGAATACTACTAAAATCAAGCCTGATGCACAGGCAGAAAATTAGAAGAAAAAAAAACCACACGGTGCATACCACGGCAATTTCCAGTCTTTAAAGAAATTGAGAAAACAGGTTCACAAGACATTGAGTGACTGTTTATGCACCTATCCCATTTGGCAAAGTCCACATCTCTTCCATATGTAATAGCAAAGGCCCTTGGTTTAGCACAGCAATGGAAGTGGTGGGAAAAAAAAAAACAAGCCCTGCGCAAAGGCACCTTTTGTCAGCACGGGGATGCCTCAAACAAACAATCCCATGCGCAGAATTTCACCAGGCGGTAACTGCTGGTGAACACACAGGTGCTTGAAACTACCACCTATCATCACTGCTCATCTCGGTTTAAAACACATCACATCGTGGCTTTTCCAGCATCTGCTGCCGGGAAGGGCCCTCACCGAAGGTTTTTGCTGCCAGACGAACACCCCCTCCCTGTCCCTGTTGTGTGGAGGGGCCGCCTGCCTGCTGTGCCAGCACCCCGGCCCCCTCCTGTCACCGCAACTCCCCCCAGACCCAGGCCACGGCCTGCGGGGACGGAGAAAGAAGGCACGATAACGATGATAATGAAGGGTAACGATGATAATAAAGACAGAGAGGGGAGCGCCGGCCGGGCCCCCCCGCCCCAGAGCCCCACAGCCCTCCATCTTGCGGCGAGGCCGCCACCGCCCCACAGCCGCTGACAGGGGAGGGGGCCCCGCCGCCCCCCGCCCGCGGGGGAGGGCGCCTGGCCGCGTGTCTGCCCCTGCGTCTGTCTGTCTGTCTGTCTGTCCGTGTATCTATCTGTCTGTGTGTGTGTCCATCTGTCCGTGTGCCCGTTCCCCGAGGGGGGGCAGGCTGCGGGCAGGGCTCGGGGCTCCGGGCACGGTGTGGAGCCGGGCAGAGGGGTGCCGGGACCCTCCCCGGATCTGGGAGGGGACGCGGCGCCTCCAATCCCCGGCCGTGAGCGCTGCCGGGCCCGCCGCGCCGCCGGGCGGGGGGAAGCCGCCTGTTTCTCCTCCTCCTCCCCGCAGCCGGACAATGAGCCCCGCCGCGGCTCCCCGCGGAGGCGGGCGCCGGCTGCCCGGTCCCCTCCTCCTCCTCCTCCTCTCCTCCTCCTCCCCGCCGCGCCGCGCCTCACCTGCGAGCGGGGCCGGGCCGGGCCGGGCTGAGGGAAGGGCTCCGGCTGCGGGCTGCGGGCTCCGCTCCGCTGCCGCCTGCGCCGGCTCCGCGCGGGGGCCCCGCCGCCCGCCCTCGCCTCACACCGGGGCGGGAGGAGGCGGAGGGAGGCGGGAGGGGGGGGGGGGTGCCCGCCCCGCCGCTTCCCAGCGCGCATGCGCGCCGAGCCCTCCCGCCCCGCCTCCTCGGCCTCCCGGGGTGGCGGCGCACGCGCCGCCCTCAACGGCTGGGCCGGGCCGGGCGCGAGCCCCCGCCTCAACCGCCAAGCAACGGCCGGGCGCCGCGCGCGGGTTGCCATAGCGACGGGAGGGGGGGGGGCTCGCTGTGAGGGGAGCCGGCTGGAAACTTATTAGAGTAATTAACAGGCAGCGTTCACACACACACACACACACACTCACGGTGCTTCCCAAACAATGCCCCAACAATGCTTTCGGCCGCCCACTGCCCCGCTTTTATCCTGTCACGGAATCCAGGCCCCGGCTGCCCCCTTCAGTCCCTGAGGGATGGAGGAGCGGCGGCGGCAGAGCGTCAAACTCGTTTAAACCAGGATACATGAAAGGAAAATAAAACGCCAAATGCCATCCATCCACTAAATTTGGTCTACCACCGACTGGTAGCTCAGTGACCAGGTTTGCAACCACGACATTTAACACCGAAATAAAATAAGATTCCAAGAGGGTACTGAAATAATAAAAACACCTCAGAAAGGGGAAGCAAAGGTAATTTTTCCCTAAGCTATTCTCCTTCAAAGGTAAATTGCTCCTAAACTAATCTCCTTCAAAGGTAAAATTTCCCTAAACTATTCTAAAGCAGGAGACAGACTATTTTGTCTTATAAAACAAGCTTCTCAGGAGTAGTTATTTAAGCAGCAGATATAGAGGGCCTGGAGACACAAATTGTGAAAGACACTTCACAACTCTTTCATTAAATGCTTCTGAAAAAAATCTATATAGTGGGTTGTGAGGAGAGAAAGAAAAAAAAAAAAAAAGCAATGTCATGGATCACAAACTGAGAAAGATGAGACAGGAAAACAAATGGTCATTCATAATTATAGTGAAAAGCCCAAACCATAAAGTGTTTTTGAAATTTTGTGATGGGATGGGTGTTGTAAACACCCTTACAAATAATCTAGGAAAAGGGCTGTGCAGAAGGACACAACACTTGTAGAGGATGCAAGATTACTCACAAGTGTGAGGGCGGATTGGAAAGATATTCAGGGTGACCCAACTGTGTAGGAGGTCAGTACAGTGACAAATTCACTACTGATAAATAATCATCAATACAACAGAACACATAAAACTAAAATAAAGGTAATAATAGCTAAAGAAATATGCAGACATCTTAAACAATAGTACGGTAGCAATCTCTCCTGAGTATATGAACGGAGTTATGCAAACAATGTGCCCAGATATGAAATGGAGAAAAACAGGCAAAACATTGGATATCATGCCATCGTTTCATATCAAAAAGGATTTTAAGGAATGAGTGATAAGGAGAAGTGATGAGAGGAATAATAGATTTTTTAATTAAAGATGAATTTGGCAGTGGAACCAAAATGCCCAGTTCCACCTAAGTGCTGAAATGCCATTTTTACATTAAAGACCCATGTTTAGTTAGTTGCAGAGCCCTCTATGATTCCTCAGTCTTTTCCAAGATGCCACCTTCCAAAATTCAGTTGCCCATTCTATATGCATAGCTGATGTTCCTTATTATTTTATAGGTGCTGATTTTCCCCATTATATTTAGTATATTTCCCCATTAGATTTAATATTCCATTTAAAATTCATTATTAGTTGACTATTGCAGCTGTGCTGTTAAATATTCAAATCACAGGAAGCATCAGAAAGAGAGGAAACGACTAGATGAAAGTATGTGGCAAAATAGTTGATTAGAATGAAGAAAGCTGCTGTCAAAAGTAACAGGAAACCGCTGCCACTTGTGACTGGCAAACTGTTAGGGAATGTGTGCAGATGGCCAAACCCCACCAAACAGGGTTCATTCCAAATGCACGAGGCTGAAAATTTTGCAGCCTGCAGGACACCACTTTCATCTCAGAGAACAAAATTAGAAACAATATTTACTTATTCATCCTTCCTGCTTGTAGGTACTCTTCTGAATAATTATTGACTATAGATCATGGAAGTTATTTTTACAGCATTTTTATCCCAATTTTTATCAGCAATTTCTATTTATATAATCTGCTGCTCAACAGAGAAGTTACACTTCCCTGCAGAAGTGTAACTAACTTCACTGTGAATAGAAACCCCTCACGCTATGTAGGATATAAACATTTCCTTTTGTGAGTAACTGTTTGCATTTAACATTTTCTACCAACTGAGATGTTGGAAATTTGTCAGTATATTTTTGATTTCACAGGTGAAAAAACATTTTTCCATTAGGCAAAACAAAACGTGTATGCTTCCATGTACAAACTTTAATGTGTTTGCAGGAGCACCTGTAATGAAACATTGACACTACAATTTAAAGCGCTCGCTATAGTAAAATCTCAGTCTGTAAAAATGTCAGCAGATTACAGTGACTGATTATTATACGTTCATTAACAGAAGATAGCATAAGCATTTTAGATTAAAAAATTGCAATGTAAGTTACTTAAATGTATTCAGGTTTACTCATATAGATTGCAATATAAAATATTAAAAAAAAAGAGAGGAAAAGCATTTGATTATAACTGATAGCAAATCAAATAGTATTTGATTTTAGCCTATATCCTGCTGAAGGCAAAGCTCGGGGATTATGACTATACATTAATATTAAATCAAATGAATTTAGTTACTTGGGATGCTTGGCTGCAGAAAAGATACTTCTTAATCTTGTTTTGGTAACTAAAGATTGAAAAGAGCATAGCTTACATTTTGGCACCTAGTTAACACTTCATTATTACTTGGCACTAAGTAAACGTCTTCTAAGGTATGGTCAACTATCATAAAAAGTCATTAGTTAAACTCAGTTTGATATTAGATGTCCCAACAAAATAATTGCTAAAGCATATAACTCCCCTTAGGAATTAATAAAATAATTAATAAAATAATAGAATATGTTTTCTATGTATTTCAGTATATTTTATATAATACTTTTATGTATTCCAATATAGTAGACAATATTTATATAGCCTGTAAATCCTATTTTTTTTTTATTATTTTTCTTTGGCTAAAGTCATTCCATGAGTCTACCTGCACTTAATTCACATAGTACTTCAGTGCGAGAGATACTAAAGAAATGAAAATATTGCTAAATTTACTCTAAAATTTACAAGAATAAAATTGTTTTGTTTTCTTTTTCTTTTGTAACCGTGCAGTCATATCTCAAGTCTGCATCACTATGCTTAAGCGCTGTTGAGGTACCTGCCACCTGAATTTGTTACTTCGTGAGTTGAGAGTGCTTACCTCTGCAAGACTGACTTTATAGATGCAGTGCTTTACACTGTATGAGTTAGTATCTGGATTCTAGTAAGATATGTAGTCTACAACACTTAACTCGTACTTATTCCTGCTTTTTTGATCTGTCATTCTCTCTGGCATCCTTGCATTTGCTGTAGGTAAAATAGGAGACAGAACCGGATACATGTAACATTACTGTGACTGTCACCACCTTCCTCTTTCTTTTTGGAGGATGTTTATGCTCAATACATAATACGCACATCTTGTCTTCTACCCTTCAGTAAGGAGGATGAGCTTCCTGCTTCAATCATACAAAAATGCAATTTCCAGTTGGTTCAGTTAAACCTGAAACTAATCATAAAAAAAAAATAATATTCTAACAGATAAAAATGTCAGTACCAGAGGAATCTGGTTCAAGTAGACACTAAGCACCCGGTGTTTAGAGTTTTCAGTTGGAGGAAGAAAACATTACAACGAATGTTTCACTGAAGAGTGTATGTATGCTTCCCAACTGCTCTAATTCGATACGTTCAACTGATGTGCTAATATTTGCTCCTAAAAGTATAGTGATTAATGTGAGAACACCCCCCTAGAAATATATATCTACTTGTTTCTCAGCTTGAGCAATAATGAAGGGATGAGTTGGACTCACAGTTACATCACTCTGATGTAACACTGGTTCTGGTTGTTTTTATTATTTTTAAGATTGCAGCTTTTTAAAGAATACATTCAAGCAGCTGCCTTTAAATTCACCCAAGTGCGTGTGTATACATACATATAAAGTGTATATATGTATATGTACACACACAGAGACTTTAAGAGGACTTCCTCTTTGCAGCTGCAAAGCACTTTTTTTCCCAGGGTCAGCAAAGGTTCTTCCACGTCTCAGCAGTACACAGATAACATGTTATTTCCTCACTGTCTCCCATGCAACTTACAGATTTTTCCACAGGAAGAGTATATATTTTTTCCTCTATTGCTTTCCTACGCCCAGATGTAAAATAGTTAGGAACTTGCTTTATGTTAGAGTCCTAAGAGGAGCCATTCGTGACAGGGACAGTAGTCCCTGGAAATATTAGGGAGGGAGCAAGAGGCAAAGAATGGATTGGCAGCACAGAACCTGAATACTGATGTCCTTTTTGTGTTTTCCTAGCATCTCTGTACATCACAGGAGACAGTACGTCATTAGAGACAGTACTTGCAAACTGCTTAAAAGAAAGCAAATCCCCCCACAATTGTTTTTATGTTGTATAAATATCTATCTAGACGTTTCCCGTAAAGAATGGAGATGCTGGGATGCCTACATGATTTATACACGGAATGGAAGTAGCACAAACATGATGATTTAGAACAGGTTTTAATGACCATCTGAAGGGGAAAGATCCCAAATATGGACAACAGCAACTGTTAATTGGAACTAGTCATATTTCATCTATGTAAACAAAGTAATGATCATGTCTGCCATAAGACTTCAAGAGATTTATCTTCCAGGCTCCCTAATATGGATACATCTGTCCCCTGCTTAAATCCTATGTTCTTGCCATCTGCTCCAACACACTTTTTTTCAGCCTCAAGCAGTGATTAAACAGCTATTTGGAGAAGAAAAAAAGTCTTTTTAAATTTCTTACCAAAACATTATAAACGACTATAAAAAAAATGCAAACCCACGCCCCTCTTGGATCTCCATTGATTCTGTATACGAAATGTTATTAGTGAGATGCTTAACTTAAATTTCCAGGTAACGTTTGACCGTACGATAGGAGACATCACACCCACAGATTTAATGTAGTTTCAACAGAGAGAGTAATAAAGTAGCTGCAGATTAAGTTAATGTCATTTAGTTAATCAGTCAAAATATGATTAAGAGGTTACAACGTGGCAAATAAAGCAGCATTCCACTTCAAAAAGAAGGAAACTTCCTCAGATTCTTTAGCTGCACCACAAGAAGCTTAGCAAATGATACTCCTTTGAGAAGTGCTGTCTACTTACCTCTGCACATCCTGGACGTGGTGGAGGGGGAAGGAAAGGGACGTAGCTCTCTCTTTCCTGTACAAGGAGAAGCAAGAACAACAATTCAGTAGATCCTGTCCTCCTGCCTTCTGGGCAAAACTACAGCCTGCCTGGTCCTCATGTGGGTCATGTAAATTAGGGAAGCTCTTTATTCCGCACCCATCGTTCACAGCAGACAGTGAAGGATCAGTCACTATCCTTCTCTTACTGCTTATTGTGCAGTGCAATGTTGATACTGTCACAAATATAAACATTGAACTTGTCCTTTCTCTATGAATGTCCTCAAAATATTTTTTTTTGGTTGTTTCTTCTTCCTTTATGGAAGAAATTATGGATTTCACCTCTTCCTCATTTCCCTGAGCTTCACAGGAGGTAACTGGACTCAGTACTTATGTTTCTTAGCCTTTGCTCTCTTGGCTGTTTTACTATGCTTCTGATAATTGCTACTGCTTGTAAAGATGGGAAAACAGGATTTTTTGCACTGCTTGTTAAACAATGTCATGTCTTTTCAGAAATAAAGCACAGCAAAGAAAATCTAAAATATTCTTTTTTCATCCAAAGCTAATAATCCTTGGCCGGAAATATTTGAGTATAACGTCTACTCGAAAAATAGGTGTAAATCCATTGAAGACTTTGCCACCCATTAGCGAAGAGCTTTTCTGTGAAGGATGTGGATGGTCCACCTGTTCAGCTTTAAATTTAGTAAATACCATTGCTTAAATTATTATACACAAATAGAACAGATAGTTTTATAGCTGGTATGTTCACGAGAATTAATATAAACATTCTTGGGAATATTTTGGGGGTAAGTAGAGGAGCAAGACATCACCTTTTGTAGCCTACGTGTCTTGTGTTGGAGGGCTTCTATGCTGCTAAGCTCTTTGATAACAATGGGTAAGGTTATAGTATCTCTTTGATAACATCACTGCATGTAAACTGGCTTGTCAGGAGCTGGAGTTAGATGGCCTAAGTATGCTGATGATATGATCTTATATGAAAATTAGGAAGCCATGTTATAATACAGTTTTAGATCCTCATTTAGAGCTGAACAAAAGAGGTAGAAATAATGTTTTGGACTCTCAGTTGTTTTCCAGATACTCTGTTTTTTCCTGTGTATCTCAAGCATTATCCTACAACTAGGAAATGCTGAATGTTAGGATTTTGAAAACACTATTTAAGATAATTTATACTAAAAGAAAAAGACAAAACAACATTTAGAAAAACATCTGAAGGTTTCAATATTCTCTACTAGAAATGTTTGAGAGACCCATATATGAAATCAATCTGAGTTTCTAGATTCAAATTCTGTCTTAAGCTGTGAAATAATTTTCATATCAATATAAATGCTCCTGGGAATATTGAGATTTTTCAAAATTTCACTTCTTACAGAAAAGAGAATCATACCACTTTCACTGCCCTATAATACCACTGCTGAGAATCACATTAGCAATTTATCACAACAGCTTCTGTTAAATGAGAGAGGAAAAAGCAATAAATATATTCTTAAAGTAAGTAAGTCAGTGTCCGTGGAGGCAAGGCCTGTCTCATAAGAAAAATCATCTGACACGGAGCACTGTGACTGTAAGGTCTAGTGTTTATAAAGTTGTCTCAGCTGGAGACAGCTGCTGAACTTTTGAAATTTTGAAGAGATCTTTCCTGCATCCACTGGAAAGGCTTTGAAGTACACTCAACAAGCAAATTCCAAAATACAATGGGTGTATTTTAGCCAGCGTTCACCTAAAGTCCTCTCCAGCTACTGCTCTATGCCACCTAATATCAGAAAAAGATACGTGCCTGGGACTCAGAGGAATATTACAGTTCAAAAAAATTGCATATCCATTTTAAATACTCCTTTGAGAGTTGCATGAGAAAACACTTTGCCAACAATTAGTCTAAAGTAATGTAGAATTTGAGTATTTTATTTTGTACTACAGTTTATTATTACATTGCTTCTGCCAACACACTATCTGAACACTCTTCAGCACGTTACAAACAACTAAAATTTGACAGATTTATTGTCTTGTTCTTTCCCTGGAGGAGAGCTGTAAATAAGCTAGCTTGTTTTTTTTACACTTCGTCTTTTAGATATAGCTACAGATGCTTTTAGTTTTCACTAGAGAAGGTAAAATTGAGTGAGAAATTAGCAAGTTTCACAGTAGTCTTTAATTCTTACAGGAATTCTTTCTGAGGTCTCGCCTTGGCCTCCTCTGTCTCCCACACAGATGGAATTCACCACATTAGGTACAAACTTCCTTTGTGTCTAAGGAGCATTGTAATTTTGCTTCCAGAACTGATAGTCTCGTATACAAATACTGAGCTTAGTAACCTCAGTTTAGGACTATCACTTTTAATATCATGTAATATTCTGCAGTAAGGTAATGCAGAGAAAGTTTGATGTGCTTGCTTTGCCCACATTGCATTTATTTTTTTTAATAGTTGGCATTTAAGAGACACTATTCATTACACTTGTACTTGTCATAAGTAACAGTCTCCATTCTTTCAGCCTGAGAATTTACAAGATAAGGTCCAAATTTCCCTTTCAGGGAGAAGGTTGCCAGAATTGAATGCATGTTGTACTAGGGATTTTCAAATACCTATACACATACGATTAATAATTCATGAACCCTGGAGAGCATTTGGGTACCAAATAACCAATGGTGCTAGAAATAGAAGGGTAAAGGGACAATGTTTGGGGCTGCCTGTGCAGGTCAAGACATCATGTCAAAGAAAACAAGAGGTCGCAGAGAACAGCCAAGACACACGTACTACTTTGGTGAGTGTGCTTGTATGATAGGGGAATAAAGAGGAAGGAATAGGAGATGCCTTTGCGTGGGTGGAAACTACTGAGTTTCTCATATCTGGGCAATCATGATTTCTACACACTATCCAAGCAAACTGAATTTGGAAAATCCTGTCTAAACCAAGAGCATCCCAGGTGGCTTTTATGGAGATAAGAGCAGCAGGATGAAATGCAGAGTTCGGGGGGGGGGGGGGGGGGGGGGAGAGGATTTTTAGAAGATGAACTGAAAATCAAGCATGTAACGGACCTCAGTTATGGGCACAGTCCAACAAAAGCGGTACACAATACTAGTGCAGTGTAACTAAACACTGGATACAGAAAACATAGAAAATCCAACCGTACTTTCAGCAGTAGATTCTTAGCTTGAATATATTGTGCATTTTGGCTTCTGGCTTAAAAAATATTAAATAAAAGAGGATTAGGAAGAAGAACCTAGAAGAGCCACAAGAGCAATGCCCTAAAAGAAGACTGTAAAACAAGAGAAACTAAAACTCGTGTATACATGTATAAGTGCTTTGATCTACAAATGAGAATGAGACACAAATGTCTTATCTGCATAGTCATCTTCATCATTCAGTGAAACCAGCAGGGCAATGCACTCAAGGGTACACAAATATACATCAAACGACAGTTTCCACTCCAAAGATGAGAAAGCGCACAATGCTTTCAGCAGCATACAGTATTACAGATCTCCTACAGCAGCATCGTGGGCCAGCTGTGGAAAGAGGCAGCACGTGTCCCTTCAGGAGAACTTACTCCCCAGCCTGCCCATGCCACCATAATTCCCCCAGTCAAGGCCTTGTTCTCCCCAGTCCTGCCGTGCTCTGCTTTCTGCAGGCCAGCACGGCAGCAAAGCTCCTCTGCTTCCACGGCAGCTTCCCAGCTTGACTGAGGCTGAGACCAGCAGCTGGGTGTGAAGGCTTTCATCTTACCTCTTGGGAAGAGAGGTCAGGCAGTGTGAATCCTAAAGGAAACCTCACTACATCCCTACACAGCAGGCGCACATAGCTGAAGCTGGGAAGCAAATGAAACACATCTCATTACCTGTCACAAAGTGTGAGAAAGAGAAAACACCTTGCCAAATGAAAAGACAACAAAATTTTGCATGAACTCTCCCCAGGTGCATGTTAATGCAACGTTCCACTTCTTTGGCTCCAGAACTCTGCGCTCTAGGACAAATAGTTGAGCAAACGAAACAAATAGCTTAAAAGATTTTTATTTTTAAGGATTAGAAGTGCATGTATAATAGCAACATGCTTACAGAGGGAACAACTGCAAGCATTAGTGTCAGAGATGCTTTGCAGCATAAACTGATCACTGACAGGAGAAATTCCTCTCCTTTATATATTTTGCATAACGTTCAGGTATGCTGCCTTCTGCTGAAGCATTAAATTTAGGCTACTGCTGGAGACAGAGAAGGTCCTCAAGAATAACAGTCCTTGGTTCTGTTCGTTGTTTTTACTACCAGCTATTTATAGTACATTATTAAAAAGTCAGACTGTACTGATTTTGTTTTGTGACAGAGGGAACAAATGTGCATATGTGAGGTTTATGTCAATGTGTGTTTGGATAAAGGACCTTAAGAAAGGATCTTAAAAATTAAGTTCTTCTGTTTCTCCCTTTTATTGTTGAATCCTATTTGAGTTAAGTGCTTGTGGTTTGGATTCACACAGGTGGGAAACATCTTTAAAGACCTTTCCATTTCAATTTAATCTATTTCCTCTGATGGTTTCCTTCTATTCTATTAAGTAACTAGAGTCAGGTATTTAAACCAATTGCTGCACAATGAGCCATAAGAAAAGGCAGCAGGTTGGATGGATGATTATAAGGCAGGAGGTTTGAAGTACACTGACAGGATATTACCCAGTTTGCAGCTCTTATCTGTCAAAAGCAGCAGAACAGAATGAGGGCAATTAGACTTACTAGCTGGTTTACTGACCTGTAAGAATAAAAGGAATAAAAATGCCAGAGTGTGATAAAGCAGGCAACACTTGCAAAACAATAACAGGACGTGCATAATAGCATAAGAAACATCCTTAAGAAAAACATGATTTCTACTTCTGTTTTGTTAGTAAAAATATAAAGGGAGAGAGCCACCAACAGCTGTGCAGAGTAGAGCTTGCTTTTCAGGAAAATACGCAGGGCCAGATCTCGCCTCCTACATCTGCACATGCTTTCTGCTCTTCAGGCCCATGGAAACGTGCCAGGAAAATTAATTGGCAGAGGACTGTATTATCTCTTCTGCATAGTTCCCATGTAGTGTCTCAGAGAAAGAACATGCAGCTAGGGAGCTGACAGGAAAAGCAGCCTGCTGGGGAAAGCTGTCCTTGACTCCCACAGATCCCAGAGGATATGCCAGATTTCAGTGGGACATCTCCTTCTCGCTGATCTGAGGCGATCTGAAGAACTGTGTCACTGAGATTTCCTTCTATAGATGAAAAGCAGGGGATGATTTGGGTGTCGGGGTTTTTACATCCCGTGTGAGTTCTGGGCAGAAGCATGAATTCTGATGAAATGACAGCTTTCTTAAACTACCAAGCAAACAGGTCACTGTTTGAATGCTAGGTCATTAAGCCTGCAGCTGCCTCAGAAATACTGTAGCAGAGGATTTGAGATTGGAAAAAGGAACCAGGGACATTATAAAGTCCTGGCTTGCTCCCACACAACCCATGCCCTCCCCTACCATTTGCCCCTCCCCTACCTTTCACGAGCTTCCAGGCTCTTGGTACCCAGGAAGGAGGGATGTTATGTCTTTAGGAGTTGCTGATCCCCAACTTTCATTTATGAACAGAAAGCTATGATCCGGCCTGCTGATTTACAGAAGAGATGCCAGACTACTGTCCTCTCAGTTTCCCATTAAGTAATGCGCATCCTTCTTCTTCTTGCCCAGTGGAAAATCCCACAAAGTAGGAAAAAACATTCTGCAGTTTGCATTGATAAATTACTGAAAAGTGCCTCTCTAGTTTGGGTCTGCAAGGCATGTAGAAGGGTCAGAGCCTTCAAATCCTCAGCCCCAGATCTTGGGGGAATTCTGCATCACTTCCATTAAGAGTCAGTGGAGTCCTCTCCCCTCCTCCACCATTTCCTGCTCCCTCCGCTGT
This sequence comes from Aythya ferina, assembly GCF_964211825.1. Taxonomy (NCBI): domain Eukaryota; kingdom Metazoa; phylum Chordata; class Aves; order Anseriformes; family Anatidae; genus Aythya; species Aythya ferina. The sequence continues at coordinate 13,094,035 of NC_140304.1, forward strand.
CTGTACCACTCCTGCAGCACAGCTCAGTAAGAAACTGTACTGCTGTTAGCTCCCTCCCATATGGCTATGCACTAATCCCCCCTCCTACACATTCATGCAAAGTGGGGAGAAACTATAGATGTAGAAGAAATCCTTCACTGAGCAGCCGCCTGCTATCTAGGTTACATCTGGCAATTAAAAGGTGCAAAAGAATCATGCTAAGCAGCGCTACCGCTTTCCTCCCTCTTCCTTGCAACATCTGCAGAGCTTCCAAGTATCCTGAATTTGCAAACCTAGATTCTGAGGGGAGTATTAAAAATGGGAGAGAGCTTGTAATCACCTTTCTTCTCCATTTACAATCTCAAAGTATTTTCCACATGATTTTTAATTATTGGTTTTGCTCCCTTTGTGTGTTTGGTCAAAGAAGAATCAACCCTGGAATTACCGAAAGATGAAGGGATGGGAAAAGGAAAAAACGGTGAAATTGTATCAGGCAGTAACTTTCTGGGAAAAAACCCTCTGCCCCTGCCTATTTACATGGATGCTTTTTTTTTTTTTTTTGCATCCTAAGAAAGCATGTCAAGAAACATGCCATTTGTCAGGAGCTTGCGATAGCAGGCTGTCAGCTCACTGCCTAGCAACTCGCACTGCATCGGGATATCCTGGCGTTACACACACTGGCACGTCGCATTGCTTAGCACTCACTGCCTTGAACCATCTCACTTGCTGCTCTGTTACACCAGGGTCCTCGCTTGGGAGACACCGAGCTGCCTTTCTGTCGGCTGACCCAACGAGCTCCGGTAATGGCATCAGTAGGAAAAACAATATAAGGGTTTATCTAGGTATCAGATTTACTAAACCACCAAAGTCACAATGGGTTTACATGGGATTTCACATTAAATAGAAACTCAGCATCGGCATAGCATGGACATCAGGCTCCTTGAAATGTCAGCAAGCATTTTGAAACTTATTTCTCACAGACAATTAGGAAAATAAAGCTATGATCTTCAAAGTAGAAAAACAAAACAAGACAAAACATATAAATAAAACTTTTTTTTTTTTTTTTTTTTTTTTTTTTTTTTTTTACTTTACCTACACAACAGCAGCTTGGTTGTGTGATTTGGTGATTAAGTGAGGAGAATAACATTTAGACTGAAGCGCCTGGGTAGAAAATCTGAGCTTCTAGCCTTCCCCCCACCCAGGTCATTCTGTCCCCCAAAACTTCTGTTGTAATACAGAGGAACAGGAGGGACAAAACTGAGGATCACAATCCTATATTATTTAAAAACCTTTAAGAACACATAAAAAACGCCTTGACTTCAACTCACTAAATAACAGCCAGACCTCAGAGGTCACAAGAATGCTGATTTTGCAGTTGAAGGTCTTTGAAAAATTCACCGTGCTGTTTTCAACACAGCTGTGTTAGGGCCTTGGATTCCCACAATACAAGCATTTCAATGAGATTTTTAACTGTGACAAACAGCTAATGCTTTTTCTTTTTTTTTTTTTTCTCTCATGTCTGTAGGTCTAGGTCAGGGGTTCTGAACCATGGTTTTTAATATAATACTGAAGATATGACAAGTAAAAAGCATAATACATGATAATACAGAGGTCTTCTCTCAACTGCCTCTTTCACAAGACATGAAAATCAAGAAATACACTCTAAGCTTTTGGCTTTTATGTATGTATGCAGCTCAGAATTGTCTCAGCTCATGTACCTTTTCAATTGCTTGCACGTTCCTATAAAAATATGCAGAACGTTTCAAAAATGCAAGTCTTAATGCAATCATTGTAGCTAAGGATGTTATTGCGTACCAAAACTGGAAAACAAATCTCCAGTGAGAGGAGTCTGACAGAGGAAAAAACAAAACAAAACAACACAGTCAAAACCAATACATGATTATGGTGTAGAGCAGTCCCAATGCACAGGAGGTGAGTGTTTAGAGCAGAAGAGCCAAGCAGTCACTGAAACCACTCCGCTGATCACCTCAGCCCCAAAGAGGGATTTTGCTGTTACAGCATAACTGGCTCCACGTACATACTAGACAACCAGATAGAAGAGGCAAACGGATCTAGTTAATGCCCACAAAGGTCTATAAATGACACTCAGATGTGATCAGTAATTTTTCAACACTAAAAAATTAAAGCTCCTCCCAAAGAACGCATGAAATCATTCTCAGTGAGTCTCATTCATGCTTCTGCTAGTGTGTGCATCTGGAGCAGTATCAGTAGCGATCAAGGCATGAAATATCTGAACAAGTGGCAAATCCTGTGCATCAGAGCAGAAGATTGTCTGAAATATGTTTCTCCATTGTACCTAACATAGTATGTACTGCAATGGGACGTGGAAAGCTAGATGATTTTTTTAGGAGCCCAAAGCCCATAGAATCTAATTTAGAAGGAATTCTATTCCCCATTAGTCCTTTTGGGATTACCCAAATATATACAGAAACTCTTACTTATTTTCTCAATAAGCATTTGATATTCTTGGAACGTTACCAGCTCTGTAAATTCTACATTTCGCATTACTTTCCTGAAGCCTACTTATCCTAGAGTATGCTAAAAGCATTTGCACAGATGCAGGAAACTATTACTATAAGTGTGATTCCTATGCTTAACCTTGACTAGAAAATATGGCAAATGCAGTAGTGCATGTTCTGTAGTCTTTGGAGCATGCTACATTTAACACTCCATTACTTACCTGATTTTTTATTGCAATACTTCTAGACAAAAACTAATGTTAATCATTGCATCCTCCTCTCAGTACATTGCAAGTACATTCATATCAGCAGCACTCATATGGTATGTGCTGTGGCACTTCTGGAAGACACACATGGACATACACACACACCACCACTTGCACTTCACTCTGTAAGCTGTCACCAACATGTTATTTTTATCAGCTTTATTTGCAACTAGGGATGGAGAGTTACAAATAAGGGAGGCAGATATACTCGAAACACTCAAATAAAAAACGAAGGATTATCCAGGACAATGTATAACCGTTTGCCAGAAAATAAATGCAGAGAGTACTTGGACTCTAAACAAAACTGTCTCACAGATCACTCATCATCATTGTGCTGACCCACTTAATTTTCCAGTTCCATACAAGTTGCTAGTTTTTGAGCTTGTTCGTTAAACGGGTCAACCCAAATTTGTACATCTCAAATTTGACGCGGCATTTCCATCACGCTGTCCTTCCCTCCAGCCTCCCCCTCCATGCTCAGAGAAGCAGGCTGGGCACTGAGAAGGGATTTTCTGCCTCAGAACACCTGGGCATCGCAGCACCTTGCTGCTAAGACCCAAGCACAGCAAAGTGCAGTGGCTGCTTGGTGTGCCTGTTTGGACACCCCCAGGCTCACCCCACAGGACTGCCACGGTGCCCAGTCCATCCCCCTAGAGGGTGGATGGGCCCGCCAGCATAACTTGATTCCCTGTGCAGCAGACAGCAGATTGGACCCCAGGAGCAAATCACAGGTGTTTTAGTTGCAGCGGGCCCAGGGGATCTGCAGAATGCAGCAGCACTCCAGCCATGCCCTTTTCTCTGCCTGCCCTTCCCTGTGTTGGGGAGAAATAAGGTAATTCCCAGCTGTCTACACATCTGTACCCTTTCCAGGGCTCTCTGACACCTGGGAAATCCTTTTACGGCCACACAGCTTTCGAACCCCTTGGCATTGTCCTGCAGTGCTGGGGGTCTCAGGGCAGGGTTACCCCTGCCGAGCTCCAGTTCTCACCGCTTGCCTGTCCAGGTGGCTGCTAGCCTGGCTGCAAACGGGAAACATCCACACACGATGACAAAGAACCAGGGCTGGGATATCTCTGTGGTCTGGAAAGCAATGTGACTCTGCTTATGACTGGCACAGGAATGACAGCACCAGCCTGTGCTAAAGTGCTGTGCTAGTGTTTAAGAGATCAGACAAAGCTTTATTCCTGAGCACAGGCTAATGTGTAAACACCAAGCTTTGGAGGCAAGCCTGGGCTTAAATGCATGCCCAGACCTGTGCTTAACAGTGTGCAAGCCCAGCTATGTGACTCCAGCAGGGTCAGGATGCAGCTATTAAGACTACCAACCTCCCCTGTGAAAACAGCCAACAACCTCTGGCTTCTTATTTTAGTGTTACCTAACAGAAATAGGCAGCATACGCCTTTGACAGCCTCTGAAGCTTTTGTTTTGTGAAGCTACAAAATTTTCCAGGATTGCCACAAAACGTCATCAGGGAAGAGGAATACAAATATCCCTAAGTCATGCAACAGTAAGGACCCAAACTCCTTGCTGTTTTACCAAGCAAGCTCACAACTGAAGTCTTGTGCCCTTGCTTACTCCAACTGTTCACACGGTTAACAGCTCAGATTTAGAAGGAATTCCCTACATTTTTTCTTCCACTCTCTGAGTGCCTCATCTAGCTCAGGTTTCAGAGATAACTGACTCAGAGATTTCCCAGGACCCGTTCAGTTCTTGAAGAATCCAGACAACTGGGACAACACCATGTTTAACCTAGCGAGAAGGGAACAGAGTGGATTTTATACTATGTGGGTCACTCCTGTGAGATTCCCAGTTTGGATTAACCCAGATTTCAATGATTGCTTTCTTATTACAGAGGAAAGTAAGTGCAATTCATGAATAATAGTAACAGAAAGTTGCTCTATCTAATTTCTCCTGTATATTTAAATCAAATAAAAGCTTCACAAAATTTAGATTCAGATAGCTGGGATCCGTAAAGACAGAAAAACAACAAAGCATCCCTAAACCTGATCCAGAAGTAGTCTTCCCTGGAGTTTTGTCCATCATTGCTTGGCTCAAAATCATGGCAGGTGGTGGGTTTGACAGCTTCTGACAGGGGATAATCTCTGTTAGAAGCACAAGGATTTCTTAATTGCATAAATCTTTTCTGGAAAATAAACTATAAATGTTTTAAACAAAAAGTAGATAAAAATTGAAGATGGAAATACAGAATCATAACACAGCAAGATTAGCCGTTAACCTACAGGATCCTATTAGTCCCTTTTTAACTCTGCTATGCAAGTGCAATTACAAATAGCCTCAGAAGATGTGCAGAGGCTCAAGGAACAAAATGGACTTTTGATTTGCAAAAAAAGGATTTTTGTTTGGCTAGTTCTGTATTTGCTATGCACTTTAATCTGGGCCCATTGCTTATAGGAGATAAATGTAATTTCATATAAAAGCTGCATAAACTAAATAATGTCTGTGTTTGTACAGAGGACTTATCTGTTCACTGATGTGAAGTGAAATGAACAATTTGTCATTAACTACTTGCTGATTGTTTTTACATTTTAGAACACGTAAACAGAGCGCACTTGTTTATCCAACCTGTGATAATGCCAGAAGTCACCTCCCTCATGTAAGAGGCCTGAATTGCTGGCCGTGTGCCCTTTATTTGAGAAAGAGGACAACCCAAAAAATATCATACGAGAGATGAGAGAGGAATTTGATGAGATGGGTTTTCTAGAAGTGACGAGGCTGTAAGACAGATAATACTTCAGTACTATTTTCTTGTTTACTGGGCATTTTTTAGTATCACTATTTTAAAAGCATAATTTATGTTCCTTAAATATTAATGTCTTATAACTATTCACTTTTTCACCTTTCTTAACACAGGTTAAAGTTGCTAGAGGTGCTTAAAGTACCACGTGTCCTGAAAGACATCATACAATGCCACATTTCTTTTTGACACAGATCCTGCCACACAGACTTGAGGACAAACTGTGACTGCAACTGAGGCAAGGAACATAAGGCAAGCTGGGCACTGCTACGAACAGTGCACATTGAGTGGCTGCAGTAATTTCATACAGCAGGATTTAACAGGAACGAAGGGAGCTATGGTGTTTCTAGGTAAAAAAGCATACCAAGATATGAAGGCAGAATGTATGGGTAGCTAAACAGAGGGAAAAGTTTACTTGCAGCAGATGTAAAAATGATCGTAACACAAGGAAAGGGATCAGGACAAGGGAGTCAGTGTCATGCCTGCCAAAAGCAAGCAATTTGCAGTAATGCATTGCACTCACAACAAATTGGAAAGGAATTTAAGACCAAAACAAATGCATGAGCATACAGTCAGAAAATGCTCTATTTATGGTAGATAGCATTTTTGTAGGGTATTTAAAATGTTTACAAAGTAAAAAAGCAATTTTTTTGCTCTTCAGCTATGTAAATAAATGAACAGAAACAAACTGAAATATAGCTACTGAAATGGAATGTGGAGTCATTACATCAAGGATATAAAAATATTATGGGGGGGGCCTACTTTAAAATTTTTTAAAAAGGCCTAATGCTCTTTCAAATTGTGTGCATGTGGCAAGGCACACTCCTAAGAGCAGATGTACCTCCACAGGATTTGTAACAGCAGAACAAAAAGTCCCATATGTGCTTGGGTTAAAAAGCACTCCCCAGATAAAAATGATCAAACTGGTATACAAACCTGTCTACAAGAGAGGATGCAAGACAATAATCCTAAGGAATTTGATTAAGTGCTTAATAGTCTGCAATGCATTCAGAAGGTAATTAACATAGGTACCAGTGTATTTATGCAAACCCTATTAGCACAGAAAATTGATCTAAGGGATGAAGTTGATCAAATGCTAAAACGAGGTATCATTGAGACAATATTGGTATTTCCTGGATGAATTAACCGTCCAGTTCCTGTAATAAAACATCACAAAAATGTTCATAGTACCACTACAATAATGCCACCCAGTACTGAGTGCTAATTCATAGGGCCAATAAATACTGGTGAGAAACTAAAATTTGCACCCAACTCCCTTTCTAGAAACTTAAAAAAGGCATTTCAGAAGAATGCTTCCTACTGTTCAGAAAAACTATCAAGAAGCTGCAAAAGCACATATCGGCTGTGAAATACAGGAGCTTCTAATGGCTTATACTTCCCCATAGTAAAATCCAAAAGCTGCAGGAAAAAGATTTTTTTTTTTTTTTAGCAATATGACTCAATACTATTATATCTTTCCAGAACACAAAGCGGTATGACAAACTCAAGAATGAAATATAAAATGGCTGAAGCTCATTGGAGCACAGAAAAATAACTCTGGATGGAGCTGTGGATTGTACTGTTATAGGTAATGGAGCAGAGTAAAAAAAGAACCCTCTGTGATGCTCTCACCTACCCCAGGAAAGATGTCACCTCCTCTACAAGGAAAAGATGGAACAATAGGAGTTGGCCTACCTGCTTAACATGGTCTGTCTCCACACTGCATTTGTATTTGAGATCTAACTAGTCATAGTCATTGTGCCATCCCCTTTTTATTTAAAGAATAAAAGCTTACTACACTGGTACCACTCCCAACACCAGGCTTTGTTTGGCTTATTCACTCAGTATACATACAAACTTCGCATGACTGGGATGTTTTGGAATGAAAAATGTGACTTGTCAACCCTTGATCTCTATAAAACTGATGCAGATCATCAGAATATGAGTCTACTGTGTCCTGTGAGGTGCTCCCAACTACTTTGCCAGCGATGGGTGTGCTGCTCTTGTAGATATGAATGCAGAGCGAGGAAGACATGCAGCTTCTATTTTGGTAATAATTGGTTTGCTAATACGCAATTTGATAGCTTATTTTTCAGACCACAACAGTCCCACTGCCCACAAAGCTCAAAAGGAACAGAAACAAAGATCCTCTGAAAAAATCAGGAAAATAAATATCACATAAGGCAGACCAATTAATTTGTCCACTATACAGACATTCTACTGCAATACGCTGAAGAGCATACAGCACAAGCTGAATTGAGTATTTTAAGAACATAGGTGTTCAATTTTAAAAGCAGTCCTTCTTTGGCTAGAATATTAATGACGTGTTTTTATAAACAGAAGTTTTGCTTTTTAATGTTATTACTGTCACGAGACACATGCACCCAACATTGCAACTCTTCTTTTCAACTTGGCCTCAGGTTTTAAAACAGTATTCTTAAATATAAACAATAATAACACTCCATCGAAAGCAATTTTTAAGACCTACGGTCCACACTGTCAGCCTAAAGGGAGAAGAGGGAATTAAGAACTGAAAGAGAGAAATATTCCAGTAATAAAAGCTACAGCAGAATAGATGGCAAAGCAAGTGTTGCACTCCAGCTCTTTAAAGCTGTGTGGGTCACGATCTGTTCAACTGTATATCAGCACAAACTTTCTGTAGAGCTAACAGGCCCTTTGTGTCTCACAAAGTACGAGTACGTATGGGAGTATACGCCTCAAGTAGTTTCTTTTTCTTCAGTACTGAAAGCGCGGAAAAATAAATTTTGAGGAAGTGTTTTAGGATGCTTGCTCTGGAAAATTACTATCAGAAACTAAGCAAATCCATGCCAGAACACAGCCCTGAGGAATTACAATATCCCTTGAGCAAATAAAGAAGACAAAGATGACCCTGCATGTCACTGCAGACTACCAACACCAGTACACAGACCAGCAGACACTTCAGCAGCGTGTTTGTAAAAAGTGCCAGCAATTGGTCAGGCCTGGAGCAGTCGTGTGTAATAAAGCTCATCTGTTATGGGTACCTACCTGTGTGGCATAGCTAGGCACAGACAGCATTTTCTTCTTGCTAAAAATACTTTCTTCCCCTCTCTGAAATGACAGAAGTATAACTTTGCCTGACCTATTTTTCGTCCTTATTCATTCTGTGGAAATCTTGCAAAGCTGACACCTAATTTCCAGGTGCTGTTGCTTAGCTTCCTAAATTATTAATACGAGTGTAATAATTATCCCTTTTCATCATCACATAGGACAGGCAATAGATGCAAAGAATACAATCACATCAGCACCCTCCTATCTGAGGCATGTTTATGATATCAGAAGATCCCTCTACCACTGTCAATCAATAAGCTGTACTACACAGATGCGTTTTATGTCATGAGCTAATCAGATGTTATACTGGTCTAGTGTAATTGTACCTGCAGAGACCCATGGTAGAGCACAAAAATTACAGGGAAAATATGGACCAAAATCCAGCGTGTCTGATAAAGTAGCCACCATGGCTAATTGGACTCCTTTCTCGAGTGACAAGAGATAGGATGTGAAGAAATGGCCTCAGGGTGCGCCAGGGGAGGTGTAGATCAGACGTTAGGAAGAATTTCTTCACACAGAGGGTGGCCAAGCACTGGAACAGGCTGCCAAGGGCAGTGTGGGAGCCCCCATCACTGGAAGTATTTAAGAGATGTGTGGATGTGGCAATCAGGGATCTGGATTAGTAATGGGACTCTACAGATCAGGTTGATGGTTAGACTTGATGATCTGGAAGGTCTTTTCCAGCCTAGATGATTCTACGATGATTCTCTGTTTTGGTTAGTGCATTCAAGAGTGGTGCCAGGTAGAGAGAGAAGCCTTCAATGAATGAGGTGCACCATAGGTGCTGGTCCTGACAGGAGTTTAGAAAGAAGAAAGGAATGAGATGAGCACAGATGTAAGACTGGTGATGGAGAGTGTCAGGGAACGACTGAGTAACAGGAAAATTTCAAGCATCTTGTAAAAGTTCCAGATGATTTCAAACTGCAAAACAAGGCATATTTCCATGCCACAGTATCTTCACAGCTATACTTGTACTAGCAGAGCTATGTCAGCAAGGTTTCATATTAGCAAAGAGCTTTTCTGCTGACTGAACTGTCCCATCTCTCAAGTCCAATGAAAGACATCCTCATCTAGCTTTTTTGGCTGAGTGGACTGAAGATTTTCTGACTCACCATTGTCCATCAGCGTCTGCCAGCTGTGAGTTACCCAGCTGGGCCCACAAAGGAAATTCTGTGAGTGTTTTCATGTTCTTTGACCAAAGCTGCTAAACATTTTCATCCTCACTTTAAATCACTCCACTGGACATTGCCTGAAGTGGGCTAGGGCACAGTACCTTCTTGCAAATGAAAGGGGCTGCAGCCTCCATGTGAAGAGCAGTAACAAGCCTCAAGTGGGCAGTATGTTCTTCCATAGTCACTGCTGTTTGCAGTATAAATGTTTTTTTTGTGGCCTGAACAACATGAATAGAGGTAACAAAAGCATGTGCTGGTCAACAGTGGCACATCTACACCTGTAACTTCTTCTCACACAGTTATGCCACCAGACCTTTGTAGTACCAAAGCTTGAAGCCACAGCCCCTGCTACATTTGGCTGTATCTGCTGAAGAGGTTTTTGCTCTCAGAGCTGTGGGGCATAGAGATGTTCAGCCACCATAAATACATCCAACAGGGATCATTAAATGGAGCTCCTCACTAGGGGAATTCACATCTCAGGAAGCTCAGCTCACTGGTGTTATAAGCTGCTTGCCCAGGGGGTGATCTGTGGCAGCCACAGGACAGAAAACCCAGCGGGCTGCCTTTGCTGTACTTCAGCCACCCAGGAGAGGGGCAATGAGGGCAAGTGGGGGCCAAAAAACTCTTAAATTGCTATTGTATACATAGCCAGATTTTAAGAGACTAGGCTCTAGTCCGATCCAGCTGTGGGAAAAGCAGGCGTTTAGCAAAACACGGAGCAGATAAATCAGAATGAGATACGGGGAGCCTGGCTGCAGGTTGAAAACAGGGCACTGGAGCCCAGCTAAGCAGGACGGGACAAAGACCAAGTAACGAGCACCAAGTGATCTGGACAACTGCTTTCACCCTCCTGCTGCCCTGTCCATCTGCTGGGAACTTGGTTTCAAAACAAGTCCTATTTCCCTTATGTCTGATCCAAACTCCCATCTTGTGGATCTGCTGCTGTCACTCACAATCATTTACAACAGAAAAGCTGAACTGAGAAACAAGGAAAACTTATTTAACACACACATTCTTCACCCTGACACATTTCTTTCAGCTATTTTCCCTTCACTCGTTCAGGTTTGAGTCTTACGGCTGGTTTACTGTAGCCATTTAAAGACAATGAGGATTTTATATGACTGCCTAATCACTACAAATTCATCCCAAGTCCTGGCAGTGTCTGACATTTCAGCCCAAACAACCGCACGCTGTTGGAGAACAGCCCCCCCCAGCCCCCGTGAAGCACACTCACTGACCTCCCCTTCCAGCAGAACGAGGTCAGCAGGATAACGAGCTCTCCAGATCGATCTGCAAACAGCCTGATTCACAGTTTTTCTCTACGAAAGAGGAGGAAGTTATGAAAGGAGCAGCTTGGACAAAAAGGGCTTCAGCTCCACCCAGTGGTAATGAAAAGCTTTTCACGCCATCCCTCTGGGTACCTGCTCTGGCCTTTCTGAGCTGAGGTACCGGAGGGAGAGCTCTGCTCAACTGCTGCTACTACAGCATGAGCTGCCACAGGCCTGAGCGGTGATCTTGCCTTGCTTGCCTGGGCCTTCAAATCTGGGGGTTAATCGTTGCTCTGATTCTCTACGTCAGCCATCGCCGTCCTCTTTGGTATCCGCAAATTTTGAATGTTTCACCAGCCATCTCCCAAATCGCCAGCTGGCTGGGTGAGCACCACGACCCCACATGGGCCTCTTCTCTCACAGCAGTGATTTTATGGCATGAAACTGCTCTTTTCTATCATCTATGCATGCATTTTTACTTTTTTTTTTTTTTTTTTTCCCCTGATGAGGCACCACCTTCTGACATAACTCTCAAAACTACTTTCAGAACTGGGGATACTTTTAAGGCAGGTTTTTCTCGTCTGAGTTTTCTAGAACAGAATGGCTCTCTAAATGAACACTACATTTCGAATGACAGGGACCTTGAGAAATTGAAAGCCAGCTGCAGCTCTGTTAGTTGGCCAACAATTAAATAGTTCGCATATGACCTAATTAATGCTCAAATACACATCAGCAACTCTCAGGCACTAGGGCATAAATTTGTGACAACATGAAGGTCAGGCACACACCCTCACCTCATCCACCCCCAAAAACCTCAGTATTGCCATCAGTTAGATGCATTATGCTTTTTGGCCAGCATTGAAGCATCAGTTTGTGACCTTTGGGAGGAGGTTCCAGACTAGATGGACTATGTATAGCTGTCAAACGTTGAAAACCTTTATCCTATTTCTCATCACTTTTGTTGTTCTTCCTACCTCCCCCAGGTATTCTTTCTGAATCTTTTGAATGGTCTCATATTTACCATTTTATTACCCCCATGTAAGTATCATTACCGTGGTTACATTTACATCTCAAAGTATTGAGCCTGTAGCATTTATCCATGGGGTTTGAGATCATAATTAGACGCGGTGCCTAATTTTCAGCTAAATAGCTCAAAACATATGCAAAGTCAGAAATATATTTTAAATCAATGTGCTGTACATAAGCAAAATTGTCCTTTTTTCCTGTCTGAAAAGCTTCTATTCACTTCATACATTCTCTTGTGCTAGTTATCTCTCACCTATATACAGATGCCCATACTTATTTTCACATTAATAATGTTTTCCACCACAAAACTGGTGTGATATTTTTAGCTATCAAACTATATCACATTCAGCAATTAAGGTTTGAAAATGATATACACACAACATAAAAAACCAGCCAGCCTTTTTTCTCCCGCACGAAATCTAATTTATAAAACCCATATTTCACTTGGTTTTATAGCAGCTATTTTATCTTTCAGCTCATCAGTGACTAAACCAGATAAAGCTAGTTTTATACGTGGTAACAATTTGTACAGTGCATTGAGGAGGGCATTATTGTGGTTTTACTTACAGGAGAAAGGGAAGTGGCTAATTCACAGAGGCTGCAGCACACGGATATGAATGGCAGTCTACCAAGGGGCATGAATCTGGAAAACAGGGGCGTTGTGCAGGGCAGGTGAGATGAGGCTTCCTGAGGAAACCTAGAAGAGAAGGTTGTACTCTGGCTGCAGCCAAGGAGCCCCTGTCCCCATGTTGCTTCTGCTACCGGGAACACAACAGGGAAGAGTCAGAATTTCCTTGTTTTGAATTCAGCAGGGATTTTGTCATCAAAATACCTCCAAATTTGACCCCTCGTTAACACACGTCTGTAGCACCGAGGGAATCTGGGAACCCTGCGCTTTGAAATAACACACAATCCTCAAAGAAATCTGTCTTCATTGCCTATGCAGCCTGATTTTTTCAGCTCACACTTGAAATCTGAGGCCCTGCTATGCGACACCACGCTGTCAATAGCGTCTTCCACCCTCGCGCAGACAGGACATATTGCTAGGCAAGCGTCTCTCATTTCTCACAGCTACAGTCGCGTATGCAACAAGGCCAAGAGAGTCAGCTTAAAAGTACTGAAAATACCTTTCGGGGGCGATTCCATACGTCGTCCTTGGAGCCCCTGCCCCTGCTGAATCCGGTCACCACCTGCTGGGGTGCGACGCCCTGCACCTGACCGAGCTGGGGTGGCCAGGAAAGCAGCAACTGGAATATTGCCGGGGGGAATTGGACGGGTTCCTTCTCACCCATCCCTCTCCGCTTCTGCATAATTTAGAGGCAGCATATTTTGAAACAGCCCTAACCCTAACCTTTCTCTGCAGATATAATCAATTGCCCATCAATCTCGGGAGAAAGAAAACCCAAGACCACGTTCTGCATGCTAATTGAACGTCTGGAGCGTACTGTGAGCAAAGCCAGCAGCATCTCTGATGAAATGTAACCCCATCCTCCTTCAGTCTGTGCTCATCTGCCTACTTTTTGAGTAGTGGTATTGGTGCGTTATGAGATTCTCATCAGTTTAGAGTATTTTTTATAATGCAGGGATTTTATTTTATTTTATTTTTAAATGGAAGTTGTTTTTTTCCACATCATATAGGGAGAGCAAAAGCCATCAGAGATACAGCATGCAAATTTCTAAGAAAAAGGATTCTCTTTACAGCCATTTGATTTGTTTGTTTGTTTTTGTTTTGCCTTTTTTTTTTTTTTCAGTCTTCCTTTTCTATGTCATATAGCAAAGTCAGAAGATAAATATTATCTTTTCTGCTCTTCTGTCACTAGCACAGGCTCTTTCTTTCTGGCCTTTGATTAGGTCTTTGGCCTAATACAGCCTGATGACATAGCTCCAAATATTCTTTAAGTCTCAGGAGAGTTTTCAGGAAGAAAATAAATTTGCTACCCCTCACCTTTCAAAGATTACCAAAACCATGGGTCATATTTCACTTCTGTTCTTCCAGGTAGATTAAGCCCTGGATAGAAACAAGCGTCAGGCTGCTGAACAGATTACTATTAGACCACAACAAACAAACAAGAAAGAAAACCAGGCTTTTACCAAAGTCAGCAGTAAAGCTGAGGGGCAGAAATGCTTTGATATTTTCATGAAACATTAACCTTCAAACATAATTACTACAGCGCACTGAAATTGCAGCTGAAGGCTGCACTGTTGGGGAGCACTGCGGTAAAACTGGCCTGCAGGGCATGAACGTGGCAGGTAAACAAAAGTAGTATCTGTGCAAAGATAATGGGATATGGGTCAAAGCATAAAAAGCATAGCTTTAGGGGATGGAAGTGCTGTTACTGACAGGAGATTTTTGCCACTTTCCACATACCAGCAGAGGTGATGATGACTTGTTTGACATTGCATGAACAGTGATCTTTGAAGACAAGACAATACCAAAACATAAGCTGAGCATAAAAACAATGCTGTCCCCATTAAAATCATTGTAAAGTTGAAATCATTGTAGTGTCTCAAAAAGTAATTACGCTAGATTTACTCTGGACAGTTGAACGTCTACATTTGGCCTTGGGATCTGAGGTAAAAGGAGCAGATGTCTCAGTCTTTTCAAGATATCCAGCTCTATTTTGTGGATTCATGACTCAGGAGCAGACAAAGGATCATCCAAGATCTTCCATGGTTACAGGCTCCCTATATCCTGCCTGAGCTATCCGGTACCTGTAGAATACAGAGGCTGAGACTGTGCACTTTTCTTCTGAAAATACGATGGGGAGGAGAAAACAGGACAATGGCTGTGGTTTCTGGACCACTACGTCAGTCAGTGTGATACTCATCGTAACCAGAGCACCACCTCTGCAAATAAACCTTGGACCAGGCCACTGCTTCTATCACAGAGGGACTTTAGCTTGTAGCTGGGATGTTTGAGGATGTGGATGCAGCACAGGACAAATGAAAGAGTCACAAAATACTGACAGTGTGCAGCGTCGAGCAGGTCACACTGCCTCCTGGACTCAGTTTCTCCCACTGCAAAACAGAAGCAATGAGGCTTGCTAAAGCTCCTTCCAAAATTACCCAATGAATACTTTGCTCTGGAAACAGGAAGGCCACACAAATACACAGAACTGCTTTCAGTGTTTTAAACAGAACAACCAGAACAGCTTTCTCCAGCACTCCACTGAACTAAACATAAAGGACTTCAGCTCACTGTGGCTGAAGCCCTGAGCAAGGCCGTGAGGACAGTGGAGCATCCCTTTGGATTTATCCACATCATCTCAGAAATCTTCGTGCTCTGATGAATGTGATAATTTTATGCTTTAAGGACACTAATGCTTTAGTGAGAACTCAGCTCAGGGGATTTTATAGCACTGTTGTTGTCTGCCTTCATCTCTGCAGGGGCTCTTCTCACTTCAGATATGTGCATGACAAGAGAGAGGTTAGCAGAAAAGGCTGGGACTCAGGAAAGTGCATGTCTTACCTAATTTCTCATTTCCACAGTTTGTAGAATACAATCATGAACAAAAATTCTGCTGCTGTGTTGATTTCCAGCTCCTGGCAAAGTGGGCATAACAGAAGGGAGGGAAATAATCTAGCAAATTCCTAAGTGGATGTCATTACATTGTAGTTTAGTATAAAGTAAAGGTAAGCTCCACAAATACTCTGCTGGGGACATATTATTGCAATCATCAGAGGCAGATAAACTTCATTCACGATTGTTTTTGACCTTCTTGCCTAGCACATATTTTGTATGGAGCTGCAGAAGCCAACCTTCACAGGATGCTGTGCTCTGAGTAACTCACTAAAATGTGCAGATGACTTCCCAGGGCAAGCAGCACCCTCCAGAACATTGCCTGAGGTGGAACAAAAGCAGTCCGCTTTCAAGCCTTGTTTCCAGTGAGCAAACGATCCAGTCCATGTGACAATGTAGGTCCCATTCTCCTTAGCGTTTCTCTTGATTTTGAGCACATGGGAAACTAAAATAGCTGATACGGGTAACGAATTGTTTCCATCCCCGTGAAGGAGATGCAAATTGCTGTGTTCCTACGGCTCCAGCATGGTTTGCGTGGTTGCATGCAGAACAGCTCTGACTGCTGTTCCTACTGTTTGGCTAGCTGATAGGCCAAGTGGGCTTCCATCATGCATTTCTACACGGTGAATTATTAACTATAACGTACAAATCTAAATCAAAACTACAGTCTTTTTTCTATATCGACTTTCAATAGTTTCCTTCCTGTTCCCCCACCTGATGCCCTGTTCTTTTCATTCCAGCCTGTGAGTTCATTCAGTTAATTTAGCAAGATGTTCTGGTCCTCCTGTGTTTGAAGATGGCTTCCAAAGTTGCCTCCTAAGCAGTCTCATTAGCACATTGGTGCTGTTCATGCCAAGGTCAAAATAAACGTTGAACAATCTCAGCACTACAGTTCATGTTTCAGCACGATTTACTACTCTCCTTTTCAGACAGAATCTTACCTTCCAATCTGATAGCAAACTTCTGATCTCCATTTTAAGCAACAGCATTCCACGTTATCCCATACTTGTCCAGAGCTCTGCTAGATGGATCTACTGCATATCCCTTACGTGGAAAGACCCTAACTCCTACTGAGATGTTGTCACCCCATTCACAGAAACTCACAGTTTTTACTTAGTCCTGATGTCTGATCCCAGACTTGCTTGTTGGGTTATAAACGTGTCACAGAAAAGGAGGTTACATGGTAAAGAACACGGTAAACCTTCAGAAATATGGCACATGGAGGCTACAGACAAGCACTACCATCTCTTTTACCTCTCAGTGCCTGAAATTTCTTTCCTGAGTTGCAGAGGAAATGCCCAGTAAAAGGAGAAAGGCTGCTCTCCTGGGACAAATGCTGTTACACTGGTTGGTCAGCTCTCCAGCCCAGCAAGCCTGCCTGGGAGTAGCTGGTTCATCCAAGAAGCCTTCTAAACAGAAATTTTCAAGCCCACTCAAAATTCCTCCTCAGTGAT
This sequence comes from Aythya ferina, assembly GCF_964211825.1. NCBI lineage: Eukaryota > Metazoa > Chordata > Aves > Anseriformes > Anatidae > Aythya > Aythya ferina. The sequence goes on from NC_140304.1 coordinate 13,111,045, forward strand.
ACGAAGCAGAGATTAAAGATTGCTGATGCTTTCCTTGCTGCCTGCACCAGTGCAGTGTTTTATTTCACTTGCATTCTGAATTTCAGGACTGGGACTAAGATCTTCTGCGACCTCCACTTTCCTTCATCTCTCAAGAGCAAGAAAATTTTCCTTCTTCATAAGCTACCTACTCTGGCTAGCTCTGTGTACGAGCAGGGATTGAAATGCCCAGCATGGTTTGTCCAACTTAGGACTCATCTGTGTTGAAATGAAGAAAGCTGGTTATTGTTGCTGTGCATGCGCTCCTCATTTTAAGTTATTTACAACATCAGTACACTACTGCATAGCTATTAATCACTAGATAATTTTTCCTAATAAATATCAGTTCTGTGAGAGATGAGCTTCTTAGACCAGTCTGAGGGTGGGAGGAGAGATTTGTTATTTAGCTACTCAGCATCTGCTTTGTCTGCCTTCTGTGTTCCCTGTACTTCAGCAAGACATAAATTAAAGGACAGTTTGTGTGGGAAGTCTATGTGGACTCTATCACAGTGACATATCTTGACGTGGTCTCAGAGAGAATGTGAGTAAATTAGCAGGGATGAGGCTTTCAGGAAAGATGAGCATTACTGACAGCAATTCGAAGTGTAGGGAATTGCAAATGTTATCCCTGAACCAGTTTGCTGATAACACTTGCAATTCTGTAGCATCTACACAAGTGTATTTGCCCAAGATACTCAATGTACCTGTTTTTCATGCTGATAAGGGAGCAGTGGTTAAAGAAACACTTGTAGCAATGAGCATGTTCCTGTCATGCAGGCATAGGGTTTATTTATCAAATTCATTCCAAACTCATTCTAATAGGGGCTCTTCAGATAGTTGTGGCTCTTACGAGCCGAAGCTATCTGCACTGGAAACCTGGAGAAATCAGAGAAGAATGGCCATACAGGCTGGTAGCAGTGCAGAATGTATTCAGACACTCACTTACTAAACTATTAAGAGAGCAAAACTTAATGAAAAACTGGAAGCTGCACACAGAGTCTTGACAATGATAAAGCCAACCCTCGTGTGGAAGAATCACAGTTCGGGTAAAATCATAGCTTCAAGACTTCTGACTCACCAGATTTGCTCCCTCCAGCTGCTGGGGTGGCACTTCGCATAAGAAATGCAGCCAGCTTGCCACAAACTGGACTGGGATCAGTTTTAAGTTGAGCAGATTCAACACTGCTGGACTCCTCCGTGTTTACCATCAGCTGATGCAACACCTCCAGGCTGCCATTCGGACACGTCCACCACAACTGCCCTCATGACTAAGCACATCCTGTCTTTGACCACAGACAACTGTGACTATCTTATTGGAAGGTGTAACAACTTCACCATCAATATAGATTTTCTAATGATTTAATTGCATCCTGCTTTGTGTTTGCAGAGTCAGAACCCAAAGAACTGATTTGCTGATACCCTAAAGACTGTGGGGCAACAAGCCCTTTTACCTTTATGCCAACTAGTGTAATGAACATAATTGAAGCAAAAGCCATTTTAATTGTTTAGAACCAGGAAAAGTGAGGCTAGCATTTCCCCTAAGCAGAAAGGTATGGGAGCACAATATACCACTGGTTTGTCCCGTGACAGAGAATAAATCTTTATCAGCAGAGTAACACAAACTTCAGTGTCTCCTATGGCCACAGCCTCATTTCTGATCTTGTCTTTGAAAACCACGTTCATTACCCACAAGCCAAGCCTTGCACAGAGCCCTCTGTGAGCTGGCTGCAGATGCCGGGGTGCAGGCTGGCAGCTGGGGCTGCCCGGCTTGTTCTCTTGTACATCGAGTCCCACGCCAGGAGGTTTCCAGTCACTGGGCTTTAGCACTGGTCAGGCACAAGTCGAGGCGGGCTGCAGCCAAGCCACGCTTCTAGAGCCGCACTACAAGAGCTGCTACCTCTCGGCGTGGGAGGCCGGCTCAGAGCTGTTGGTGCAGGCAGTGGGAGGGTCTCCAGATGTTCCTATCAGCTCATTTCCCTTTTAGGAAGCTCCCCTACTCCTCCTCTCAGCATCTCTGTGACTGCCTGCAGCTTCTTCCTGTGCTAGGAGGTGGCTGAGGAGCGTGGCTGTGGGATGGGGGCAGCTGGCTGCCACCCGGCTCGTGCCTGACCTGGAGCAGCAGCAATGCCAGCCCCTGAAGCTGGGTGACACGACACAAACATCTACGTAAGGCAGATCTGAGTCTGCCACCAGCCTCTCCTCGGATGACTGTAATTTACATGCAGGGTCCCAGCAATTACTGGCTAATGAGATAATTTTAGTAGTTTCTAATGACACTTGAAAAGCCACTGTCAGCACTGTAACTGTAAATGGCTCTTTTTCACTCAGGATTTCTGATCTCTGGGATAACTGATGCTTGCTCTCCACAGACTCCTCTAGTGCTGATACATTTTAGCAGCCAACACAGGAGCTCCTCTAACACTCGGCTTCTGTCCCTAACCAGAGCAGGAAATGCTTTGCATACAGGTGGGAGCACTGATGTTTGTGATATTATGCTAACCCTCTAGGGTACAGTCATCATGGAGGGAAAAAAAGAAAAAAAAGTCTAGCCCTTCAGGAAAATTTCCTAGCAGCTGTCAGACCACCAACGCATTAGCAGAAGTCTCGTAAAAACATGTCAGCCGTGACTGAACAGAGCGGTACTGTGCACGCAATAGGGAACTGCAAGGGGGACCACGTACACTGCCTCCTAGGTCTCTCTCTCTTTCCATTTTAGGAACACCGCTTATTCCAACAGCACAGTTGTCAAGTCAGCAGTTGGGGCAGATGGACTTTCCTTTTTCACCTCCATATTTTGCCAAAGCCACAATCTGGAATCTGCCTGCAGGGAACTTACTTCTTTCAAGAAAACACAAAACAACCAAAAAAAAAAATCACCCCAAAAACACAACACCCACATTATTGAGGGAGTAGCAATCTCTCTGCCCTTCAATCAACCCCCAAAGATGCTATGTACTTTATCAACATTTTTAGCTTTGCTGGTTGCTGTGGCAATGCCATTCTGAATGCAGCCCTGTAAGCACAGATCACAAAATGGTTTGGGTTGGAAGGGACCTTAAAGATCATCCAGTTCCAACCCCCTGCCATAGGCAGGGACGCCAGCCACCAGATCAGGTTGCTCAGGGCCTCTCCAGTCTGGGCCTGAACGCCTCCAAGGATGGGGCATCCACAACCTCTCTGAGCAACCTGTGTCAGGGCCCCACCACCCTCTGAGTGAAATCTCTGAATGAGATCTTGGCATAGCAGGGAGCTACCGCTGAGTTTCCCAGTGATGGAGAAAAATCTGAAAGGCAGTCTTCTACTTAAACCCAAGCATGAGAGTTTTGATCAGGTCTAGGTTCTTCAGTGATTACTCATCATGAAAAGAATCCAACAACATAAAATGTTGCAGCGGTTTCTGGTACTACCAAGGAAAAGAAAGTCACTCCTTTCACTGCCTTCCCACCAGGGAAATCCTGAAAAGAGGCTTTTGAAAGTACTAAAGGAACTAGTGCACACAGATATTACTGGGGAACAAAGCTTTGAACAGTGAAACAGACCATTTAACCACTACTGAAGTGAAGGGAAAAAGGCGCACATATCCTTAGGAACAAGTCTATGGGCTCAGTCCTATGTGGCCAAAGGGGATGCCTGTCCCTGCATATTTCAGCTAAGTGGGAGGCAGAAGTTAATTTCTGAAGTTAATAATCCCTGGCTGATGAGAACGAAAGTACACCCAGCACCTTTTTAAGGCCTTTACAAAGCAGCTTTTTGCTAGACATTTCTCACTAGTGTCCCCTGTAAGGACAATTCCTCCTTACAGAGACAATGCTGGCTCTGCAAAATGATTTTCTGCACAGAAGTCAGCTGCTGAACGTGCACAGGGTGTCAGTCAGGCTACCTGCCAGAGCAGGGGAGCGGCGCCTGTGGCCCTGGCAGGGAAGGCTTGGCCTCCAAGAAAGAAAGAAGAAAACAGCAAGCAGCAAATTTCACTTTCCCTCCTTCCCCAAACGCTGTGTCGCAGGTCAGGGGAGGCTCACCCAAATGCCCAGCCAGGCAGCTTCCACACAGACTTTTCCATGGAGACAAAAACAGCTTCTCCTGGTGGAAACTGCTCCTCTGGATGCTGCCCCCCAGGTGGTGAATAGTCAGAAATAGCTCTCCCCCATCTTGCTGAGGGCTCACAGAAGTGTCTTAATGTTTTTTCAGCTCCTGCCCTTGTGTTACCCATGCCATGCTCTTGTATATGGCATCTTGTTCAATCTCTTCCTTTCTACATCTCCCAAAGAGAAGAACATTTCCTTCTACCTCGGCCGAGACGCAGAACAGGCAGAACATTCGAGTAGCACTAACATGGACCCTCCAGCTAGGAGCTCTGCACAGGCTGTAGGCTATTTTGAGGCAACCATCTCCCAGGCAGGGATCTACCATAGACTTACTTTCTTCAGCCTTCTGCCCCCAACAGGTTTACTTTGCTCCTAGAAACACAACAGCAAGGCATGTGCACAGGCAGCGTGCAGCCACCTCTGTGAGCCTTCCCGTGATGAACGGGTTACACACCGGTATCAGATATACTCCCAGGAAGGCCAGTCCCTACGTGATACTGCACGCCGTGTGATACTCAGCACTTCTTTGGGCATTAGCATAATTTCCTTGTAAATATAGTGGGCCCATAATTCTGAAAATTGATTTTCTTTCATGTGACCCTAAAGACCAGGAGGCTATAAAAGAGTAGTTAATTTAGGGAGGCAAGACGTAGCTCCCATCAATAAATCAGGCACTCCTACAGTAATAATTCATAAAGTGAGTTTCAGGTGGGGTCCAGGATGGACTCTGCCTGTTGATTGACTTACGTGAGCTAATTGTAGGGAGAGAAGCAACAAAGGGTGAGGTGAATGAATGCAGCTACAACTTAGTTGTAACTCTTCCTCCTTCACTGCATGCAGGACTTCCTCCTTGCCAAGCAAAATAGGAACTGCCCTCAACATCTGTATTCTGCTGCATATAGAAGCCTAGACGGGAGAAAAGGGACGAGAAGCATCATTCATCTCTATGCTGATTACATTTCATTCTGCATTAGCTTCTATCATCACTCTATCATCCTTCACTTCCAGTGTCAACACTAGGTATTTGTACCTCAGTCTCCTTCTCTCTATTATTAATGTAATTGCCCTGAGGGTCATATTATAAAGCTGGAAGAACCTAAATGGTGTGGGGAACCTCTATCCTGAGGGCCCTGCCCCTGCCAAGCTACGCTGAAGCCTGCAGTATTGATAATAATTCCTCCCGACTTCAGCCAAAGCTGCTCTGCTACTGAGCTGGGCTGACTCAGTGTAATGAAAAGTGGGTTCAGGTCCACAGAACTCACATTTCCAGTTTCATCAGCAGGATTATATGTTCCCATAGAGCTTAGTAAGGACAAGGACAAGAACTGAGGGGTAGCCAGGCTTCACGTCTACAAGCAAGACATTTGATCCACCTCTAACAGCAAAAAGCAGGAATTTAATACATCTTCTGGAGACATGAGGATATTTAATCTGTGAAAGGAGAAAGGTGAAGGACAGCAACGTGAGATGGATTCTAGTATGAGCAACGACTCTCTCCTCATGAGACTAATATCTCAGTGTAAGCAAATTGGTATTCCACCTGCTAATGGATTTAAGCAGCAGCTGCTGATTACTTAAAGCAGCAGCACACATTCTTACACACAGGAAATCAAAGGCTTTACACTTGCATCCTTTATGCAGGAAGAGTCTTGCAGGGGAGCTTCTCCAAAACAATTTCCCGGCTTTAGCAGGGGAACTACAGGAGTGCTGAGGACAAGCTTCAGAACCCTGCACATTTTATCCAAAGGTCTAAAAATGGGAGAAAAATTTGCACATTCACATACAGCTTTGTACAGTAAAAGTAAGGAGCACATCCAAGGTAAAGCAGAATTTAACATCCTCAGTAGGATACAACACTTCATTATCAGATGCTTTGGATAGCTACAGAGAAGCCCAAAGCACTGAATGTATTTTCCTAGTGCCGTCCTAGCCCTCACTTGTGCAGAGCTCCTGCTGCTCTCCCTCAGTTTCTTCCTTGCCTCACTACCACCACCCTCATGCTGCGCCTCCTTCCTCCCAGCCCTGCCTTTCCCTGCCCATCCCTCTTCCATTTGGATTTTTTGTCCCATCCCCTCTCCCCATTCCAAAGCCAGGAGGGTAAACTTGATACTGAGACCTCTGTGCCCCACTAGGGCTCCATCATCCTACCCCTTGTCTCACCAACCTCTGCCTTGCCTGGTCACATCCTGGCAGCTGGGCCTGGCTTTCCCCCTGCACACTGCCTAGAGTTACCCCAGAAGAGCAGGAACCTCTCCTGGGTGGGTGCTGGCAAAATGGACAGGACACGGGTGTGGGAATCTACAGCTGCATCCATCTTCGGAGATGTTGTTTGTGCTGCCCTCGTGCCCAGAAGCATCAGGCTCCTGCTGTTTTGGGTTCTGTACAAACACGCAGGAAGACAATCCTGGCATGGAAAACTTACAGCCTAAGCAAGAACAAGGCACAACACGCAGGGCACTTGAACAGAACAAAGTATAGGGCCAGGGTGGAGGTGCACAGTAACAACTAGAAGTTTGCTGTGTGTGTTTTGCAGGCTTCAAAGCTGTGGAAAAAATAATAGCAGGTAAAATGAAAAAAAAAATATCATAGCAAGACATCCCTTTTATAGATTTTACATTCAATAAGAAAGGGTTTTTTGACTCACTGTATACAAGATCCATTACATATATGAAAGGATAAATAAAAATACTTAGAATCCAGCATTTTATGTTTGTTATGAAATAAATATTCCTCTGTATGTCCATACTTCAAACACTGCATCTTTGAGCTGGTGCGTAAGAACCTGTAAAATAGGAATTGACCGAGCAAGAAAATTGGTCACATTCACTGGTCCAGTATGAGACACATAAATACATTAATTAATACCAGGTAGCTTTTTTTTTTTTTCCCACCACTTACTATTACACAAAAAAAAAATCCCCTGTCCCAGAGCAGCACCCAGCAATTCTCCATGTCTCCACAGCTTGTCGCTCTCTCACTCCACAACGCCAGGCACCTCCCAGCACCGCAAGCTTCAGAAAGCGAGAGGTTGCTGGCAGGGGGAGGCAGTGCTCAGGGCTGGCCACCCCATCAGAACATCCACGGAAACATGAGAAAGGAATTATTCAGCCACGGACCCCCTCCGAGAGCTCTAGGTGTCAAATGCAGTCTGTCCCAAAACATTAAGTTACACCGCGTTTCCCTCCTCCCTCTTAAGTTACACAAAACACAAGAACAACCTGAGAGCAGACAGAAGAGAATTTGAAATCAGCATAGGTTTACTGAGTCCAAACTGTTTAAAGTTAAAGTTTATTTGTATTCTTTGTAGGAATATCAATAAAAGACCTCAAATGTATCTATATCTGTACATATTACAAGAACCTTCAAAAATTATTCACAGAACAAAAATAAATCTTCTTTAGAACAAACCCAGGCAATGAAATGCAGAAATGGATCTCAGAGACCAAACAGTCCAGTGCTACTAGCATAAAAATACGGCTTGAAAAACAAGTTTATTACTTTTTAAGGTGTACTTTGTTGAAATAAAAAATAAATTATTTAGAGCTATCATTGCAAAACAGTTCTGTGTAGTAACACTCTTATTAAGGCCCTTGAGACAGAAAATCTATTTTTACAGGTAGGATTCCTGGCAGGCATGATCTGTAATGACATGCTCTTTCTCATGGGAGTTAACTTACTGTGGGGAAGGAAATACCTAAAAGCATTGGCCTAAATTTAACCCTTTTTGCTCTGTCACACTCAGCTGGATACCCGTGACTGACCATGCTAATCACAGATTTTATTATTATTTACATTTAACGGTTCAACTTGGACAGGGATTGTTCTCCAGAAATGACACAGACATTTTCGCAGAACACAAACAGGATTCATACATACATGGTGACCTCAGCAGATAAATATTGCTGGCACACTCCGCAGGTGCTGCTATAAAACTGATTGGCTTCAATCACTGAGTTTTCAGATGAAGTTAGAAGCTGGTGGGTTAAAGCAAGCATTAAAACATGAAATTAATATATGCTGTAAAAAAGACAAACCAAAGCAATTGCAAGAACATAAAATAAAATCCTTTTTTTTTGATGATTTATTAGATGGATACAGAATTTATTACTGGATACAGCTCAAATTTTCTAACTAGAAAACATACACATCCCTTTCTTTCCACGCTTCTCTGGATCCCCTGCTTAGAGTTATTCCCCTGGGGAGGAACGTTGCAAAATGTGTAGCTGTATGAATCTGTGCTTTTACACATAGCATTTCCAACACACCAGGGATGTAATAGTTGGTACCTCCTGGATGTGAAACGTGCCTATTCCCCTTAAAAAAGGGGAATTTACAGGACACCACTCAAGGCTGGGCTTCCTCAGTTACCTATCCTGTAGCACTCTGGTCACCCTGTGTTGTGCACACACTCCACAGACACCACATATGACGTGGCAAAAGGCCACGGTGCTACAAAACGCTGCTGCTTCCCTGCCCTGCCAGGGAAACCCCAAGCTTTCATGGATAACCCAGAAGGCCGGGTGGGTTTGCGGTCTGGGGAGAGTCATCCTGGAACAGCACTGAGTAACGCGGCCAGCAAGGGACAACTTTTCTGTTTTGGACTTAGGAATATACGAGTATTACTCTGACAGGTTATTAATTTTTTTCCTGCGCTACTTTGGCTGTTTCTAAATGATATCAGCAGTTGCTTGCAATAGCATTAGTGCAGCCAGATGCTTTTGCTGAATGTATGAACCAAAACTTAAGGTCTATAATGCTTATCATCCAATTTTTTCCACTATTTTCTTTCACTGCTGCAGAAACCCACTGGCATTAGTCTTAATACAGACGAGATCAGGCCCAGTTAGGGTTCTTGCTTGAAAACAGACAGACCTTTTGGCTGCCACGTGGCTTAGCACCACTTGAATGTTATCAGACTGGACAGAATAGAAGCTGGCATTTTCACATATTGTCGGCTTGAAGCAGCTTAAAATTTCTCTAGAAGGCTGCTTGGTGACAAACTAGGAGAGACAGCTGCCTGCTGAACTCAGGAGCAGAATGTTTTGTGCTGCAACTAATCAATTTTAGTCTTGCAGCATTTTGAGGCTGCAACCTTCACCTCCTTTTGGGTCAACAGGCAGCTTCTCTTCTGCACAAGGAGAGGAGTGTATTTTGCACTTGAGGGTAGAAATTGAAATAGAAGAGAAACAACTGGCCTACAAACTAGCTGACTATGGTATCAATGGGTCAGACTCTTTCAGAACGGCAACTTTTCCCAGTCTAATTGCTTAAGAAATACATAGGAGAAGGTGCATCATTCAGAATGATACAGCCCTGAAGAGCTCACTAAAACATATCAACCTTGGTTAAATTTCCCTCTAAAACAAAATCTGCAGTGAAATGTTGCTCTATTGCATTTCTCTGCAGAAACCAAAGGGGACTCCTTGTAGGCTTCAGCGCTGAGCCACACAGCGCAGCCAGTGCTCTCTGACAGACCACCAGGAAGCTGGGGAGCTCTGGTGAAATGTGTTTCCCAAATTAATGCTACACTAATGCTGCAAGCATGACATACCTGCATCTGCCTTGTTCTAGTCAATGTGTTCCTAGGACTGCTTGCTCTCATGCCTCAGTCGCAGAACACCCATGCTATTTGCCCTGGGTACTTAACAACCGATACATGTGGCCATCTGTGAAGGCTACTTCGGGGAACAAATTGCCCAAGATGCAGCTGTGTAGTTAGGAACATAGCAAAGGGGAGATGCAAATCACACAAACATGCTCAACTAAAAGGGGGATTGCAAAGGTTTCTTATAAAAGAGAGAACTACTCACAAGTCTGATTATTACACACCAAGAGTGCCTACGGCTGTGAAGCATGAAGGAGGAAGGAAAGGAGAAACTGAAAGGCACACTTTGAGGAAATAAACAGAGGTCAGCAGTTACCCAGAGCTGGAAGACGATTTGGAAAGTATCGAGAAGAAATCACTACTGAGCAAATGCAGTGCACTGCCCTGGGGGCGTCAAAGACAGTGCTGACTTGGCTACAACAGGCCAAGAAGCAGAGCAGGATGCTGCCTGGCCTGTAGCACCACGTCACGTTCGAGCAGCCAGAGAGAGGCTTTGATCTGAAAGAACTAAGCACTGAAGATAAATCCCAACTCACTGCAGACAAGTCTCCTCTAGATGCAAATACCAGCCTTGTGAAGAGAGATTCACACACATTTTCCTCATCCATCCTACAGTGCAGGAGATGTGGTCTCTGTATTTATGCATAGTTAGTAACGTAACATACTTGTGTGACAATGTTTAACCAAAGCATCTTAACTCACAATAATCAAGGTATAACAGTTAACGTAGTGTGCTCTGTCACAAACTGAAATTCGCCCACTGAGGCAAGATTAATTCATTTGCAAACAACAAACAAACTTGACAACAGACACTGAACTTGGGTCCTCAGTATTGCCAATTGTTCATGTTCAAGGCAACATGGGTCCGTTTCAAGCAGTCATGGAATCGGATTAGAAATTGCTACATTTTTAATGTAGTACAATTTGAGAGATTCATAAATTAAGGCCAGAAAGGATAATGAGATATCAGCTCTGACCTTGTCCCTAGCATAGGCTGCACAATTTCAGGCAGGTACCCCCATATTCATCTCATTAACTTGTTCCTCCTTGAAGCCTGAACTGTTTTTGCTAAACACATCCCACCTCAAGGCATCCTTTGGAGGTTTTGTCCCATTTTTGACGTCAGCATTTCCAATTTCCAAAACTTATCTGAACAGTTAATCATATTCACTGTTATTAGTATATTCCTGCAAATTAAAACTTGAATTGCTGTTGCAAAATTTTTATTTACTTTCAGAGTTTGGGGGCTAGAGATGTATACCACCAAGTGAAAGGCAAGAGTGGCACACTACTGCTTGCCTCTAGAATCTGGGACTTTAAAAGAACCTCAGACTAAATATTGGGGCATTTGATAAAATCATGAGAATTGGCAATACTGTGCAATTTATTGTTAATCTTTTACTATTTGTCAATGTCACTATCTTCCGTGAAAAGGGCACTTCGTAATCGCACTGACATACAGCCTGTAAATACGCTTCTGTGAAATGCAACTGAAAGTAATCACAGGTGAAAGTTCAGTCAAAACTCCTTAAGAAAAGATGGTGTGTACAACACTTAAAAAAAAAAAAAATCACCCTTAAAAGTATCCAGTGGAAATGGAAGATCTTTTAACAAAAATGTGCAGAAAGCATCTTTCATTGAAACTCGACAGGTTAAGCTAGTGGCTGAACTAGTGAACCTGAATGAAACAGAGTTAAAATAAAGAAATCTGCTAGGAAAATTGAAATTTTGCATACAGAAGTCTACTTTGCTGGGCATTGGCACCCTTTGGTTAGCTCTTTCCTCAGAGCATTAACCTGATTGTTCCTGATGGAGTGCAGAGAATGAATTCAGGATGCCACTGCATGGTGCATAAAGTGAGGATTGAATAGAAATTAAAAATAATAATAATAAAAAAGGTATTTACAGGTTTGTAAATTCTCAAAACAGAAAATATAAACTGCATTAGAACTGGGGTAAAAAAAGACAGAATCCTACCTTGAAAACTGCAGATTCCCTCTGTCTTTTTGATGGGGAGCCTGACTGTGTGCAAATGCAAGGAAACAAGCTCACTGCTCCAAGTTTTTACCTTGTTCAGAAAGACTGACATTTTTTTTTGCTGGAATCCTACCCAAGGTAGGTACAGGATCCAGCAAGAGTCAACTTCCTTGCTAAAATGTTCGCTATTGAGTTGGCATTCAGTTACAGAACAGCTAGAGAAGAGGGGAATAAAACCAGCAGATGAGTTTTCTTACAGAGTTCATTTCACTACTATTTCACTCCACTCGTGTACTTGTATCAGTCAGCCTGATATATACAGCTGCTATCTAATGTAACCCACTGCTCAGCTCGCTCTCACCCACAACACACATGCACTCACACTCCCCTCTTCCCCCTCCAAGGACTGCAGTGCTTTCAACAAGAGAAAAAAATAATAATAAAAATAGCAATAATTAAAAAAATCTACAGTATTCACTTCCTTTTGGTATATTACATCGGCATTTTCTGTACATGACCCAAGAGCTCCAGCTATTTACACAGTGATATGGAAGGACTTGTTCTCGGGAGCCCGATTCTCCTGGCCTTGCGTGGGGAATTAAAGCCCACCGTTCAGAGTTCTTTCTCTTTTCCTTTTTATTAGCAGCATTATGTAAACCTGTAAGGGGAAGGGGGCTATTTGGGGAGTTTCTCGAGTCTGCTCCCTCTTGCCCTTCTCCTGGGGAGATGGCCGGCAGCATCTGCCCGGTTAGCAGCTGCTGTTTTTGAATTCACCATTCTCCGTGATGGAAAGCTTGGTGGGGTTGGTGGGGGAGATGCCATTGCGGACTTGCATGCTGTAGCGCTCCTTCACTTGCGTCAGGGCACTCATCAGCCGCGTGTTGGCAGAGTCCAGGGACACGATCCGCTTCTCCTGCAACAAACACCCCACAAAGTCAGAGCTCCTTCCCGAATAAAACACCTTTGCCCCACAAGCTTGCTTTATGGGGATTTTCCAGGCCCCGGGGCTGTGACAGTATCTTCAGATGGTTTCTAGGCAGAGGCAGCTTTGCTAACATTGTCTGGTACAATGGGATGTCTGCCTCTTTCTGTTTTCTTGAGGTAACGTGGCCCTGTGCACCGCGGGCTTTCCACGTGCCCGTCCAGCCCTCCTGGCCTTTTTGCATGATGGAAGGTGAGGGTGAGTCAAAGTTACATTGGTGAACTGGTGCAGTCACAGTGGCTTTATCCAGACAGCCTCTGACTGAGGCAGATGGAAATGTGGTATTTTGCCATGGAAGGGAGAAGAGGGGGGCACGGGTGTTGGCGTTAATAACAACAATAGCCAATATTTCTTTTTAATATGTTAGAAAAACAGAAACAGGCAGCAGAAAATAAAAGTGGTGGAAGTTTCATCTGGCAGAGAAAAGTGCAGGTGGTATCTAATGGCCATTGTCTCTCTATTTTGGATGGAATGTGCTCAGAATAAACTCATGGTATGTCTGAAATTAAAAAAATAATAATAAAAAAAGCAAATAATGGCAGCCTACAGTCACCAGCAGGGGTGAGGGTGCAATAGCAACACAGAGAAGAAGCAGCCAAAAGCTAAAACTAAGGGGTTACTTGAGGTGAAGGAGAAAGGGGGCGGTGTGGGTGGAGGGGAGATGCCATCGACAGAACACAAAGAACAAACACTGAACACACTGCTCCTAGACCCATTCCAGCTCAGAGGGGCTCCCGGGCTCTGCCGAATCCTGGGTTCCCACGTTTTGATACTTCCAGCCTCCCCTTTTAGCAAAAGTCGGCAAAAAGCTAAAGGATATACACTGAATTTCTTTAAAAATAAATCAAATTGAAAACCCACCAACGCAACCCAGCCTACTAACAGATAAACCATCTGCATAGGGACTCAGTGCTGGAGGGGCAAGCTGAAGACTTGGTGGCACGATTAGAAATGGCAATTTTTGTCTTCCCTTTAAAAAAAAATGCACACACAGCGGCAGCAGAGATGGCAGCAGGTAAATACACCCTTCGTGCTGCCAGCTGATTGGCTTTTTTTTTCTTTGTGAAGGAAAAACATCTATTACTTGACTGGAAAAAGCTGCATGCAGGAACTCTTCTTCCCAGTCCAGCCCATTGAGAAACAAAAGGGAAGAAAAACGATGTACAGAAGGCACAAACAGTAAGGGACAGTACAGGCAAACTGCTGAGGAGACAAAAGTGCTGCACCAGCCCCTCGAGGTTTTGATCCCAGCACATCAGCTGTGTGGTACAGCTGTAATCAAGTAATGTTGGCTTTTCTCAGTGGGCTTCCCCACAGGGGTAAATGTGAGGGTGTAAAAACAAAGCAGAATTTAACTACTGCTTGTGCTGCAGCCCTGGAGAGACCAAGCTCTGTGCAGCAGAGCAAATGGAGGAGGAGGTAGAAGTCAACAAACAGCGAGGCAGGCTACGGCCTGCCCTAGCACCTTCCCTGATCCAGTCAACATAAGCAAGGAGAATCGACAAGGGAGAAGCTGAAGGCCTCAGCCTTTCCCCTCAAATAAATGAGGGGGAATATGTGAAATGTGAAAAAGATCCCACAAAAAACAAAAACAACACAACTGCCTTAGCAGAAATGTGCTCTTCAGCAAGTTAAAGCTCCTCCTCCTCGGTCTAAATTTTACTTGGAATATGTATTTCAAAAATATTTTTTTTCTAAATAATCTATCTTTGCAGCGAGTTAAAAATGAAAGGCTGGTTACGTTCTGGCACCGATGAGTGCTCGCTGTACCAGCCTGCACAACAGCTGGGAATCTACACCTGGAAAGTCCATCTTAAAAAGCATGAGCTCAGCAATTAAAGGCATCTTCTCGCTCAAAGGAAAATACCATCTGCCCAACACGTCTACCACACGGGAACTGGGCACAGGGAGTGGCAGGAGCTGGAATGGGTAGGAGGGCAGTGCTCTGGGCCAGGACTGGGTGCTGCTCAGCTAGAGAACTGATTGGGTTTACTTGCCTGTTTGAATTATCTCATCCCCATTTATGACCTGTAATTTAACACAGCGGAGATGTCACTTGCAATAGCAGCTGGGCTAATACTCTTTGCAGCTCCAAGGAGAGAGCTCTGCCAGACCTCCCCTGCTCAGCCAGGGATGCTCAGAGGCAGCTCGGAGGCAGCCTCCAGCACCGCTGCGCACGCCGGGCACTGCCCAGAGCCAGTGCCAACGGCACGTATCCTGAAGACAAGGCTGTGCATTGGTGTAGCGTTGGATGCTGCACCTGGACACAAGGCTAAAGAGCAAATGCTGAAAAGCATCTCGTGGTGATGTAACTAAGCAGAAGCAGCCCGGGTTACTGCTGGTTCCTAGCAGCCACTCCTCTCAAACAGGTGTGATAAGCCAGGTTCCAACTCCACTCCATAAATCTCTTGTGGAAAAGACCTTTTCTTATCTAGCCACTGCTATATCCCCTTGCTAAATGAATCACAGAATAAGAAAAAATCTTTCAAGTGTGACTTAGAAGGATTGCTACATAACCCAGAAAACACTAGGGCTCGTCTGGCGTCTGCTCTGAATCTCACTGGTTTCCTCTTCTGTGCAGGAACCCACGAAAGGGCAGCTAACTACCTTTCAGTTTCAGCCCTCCCTGTGAGCTGGTTGTGAGTGAAGCAGTCAAGGTTTGCTGACGACCTCACTTGCTCAAGGAACTAACAGCACTTCAGAAGAAAAAATGCATCAGATTATAAGAGGAATCATTAATGCTACTGTTTTGCTACAGTCTTTACAACAATTTCCACTGCAAGTGATAAATTAAGCATGATTTGATCAAGTGGGATCAAGGGGCACACCTCTCCAGCCCGGAGGTTTTGACGCCTTCAGAAGTCAGCAGCTGTCCCTTCCGCCAGCTGGTGACACTGACAGACCTGGCTGGGCCACCCTCGGGCTTGCTGGTCTGTGACCAAGGCTGAGAGCCCACTGGCACAGAGATAGAACAAAGGGAAGGGCAAGTTTCTTATTCAAGTCACAATCTCTCAAATCCTCCCCTCCAAAATAAATTTTCCTGTGTTTGCTCAGCGTCCCTTTCACCTTCTTGAGGCAGATGAAAAAGGTATCGCCTCCTGCAAAAAGAAGGTGGCTGTTCAGACAAGCTGCCATCCATCAGTTCTAACAACGAGGTGTCCTGGGTGTGGGCTCTCCAAAAAGTAGCCTAACACATTCAATTTCTACTCCAGCTTCCACCTGTCATACTGCCTGATCAGACTGGAGTGTGCTGTACCGTTCCCCCACTGTGATGAAAAAACGAAGTGACCAGCTACATTCCCGTTCCCTCTCCTGCACTGCACTCTCCCCTTTACATTTTGAGTGCAAGTCCTCACAAAAAGGGTTTCATGTGGAGTGCATCTTGGGAAGGCCAATTACACCGGTGTCTTTGTGCACAACATCTTGCACAGTAGCTAGGAAATATGCAGGGTGTAATTCCAGTAGGATTTTCTTTGTATTCTATGAGGTCAGATAACGGAAGTGCAGTGCTATTGTATGCAAGTGACTTATTCAGATTAGATAGTATGGATCTAAAAATCCATCCCTCATCATTTCTGAAGAAAGGACTGTGGTAAAATGGGCAGGGGCAGCAGACAAAATGTAGAACTTTTCAGATTATCAAAAAGAAATCTGCAAAAAAAAAAATACGCTTCTAACATCACCAGGCCTTTAAAAACACATTTTTTTTTCTCCACATTGTATTTTCCCTGCAGTTCCTTGCAAGCTCAAACGTTTCTATTACTGCTGTCCATTCAGCAGGAAAAAATGGCCAGGGGATGCCCTTCTGTGCTCACTTACACCTACATTCAAAAGACACCAGTAGCATCTTTAACAATATTCAGCTGAGGCTTTTATTTCCCCCACTATACATAAAGGGAAAGAACTTTCTGAAACAACTGGGGTCATTCCTGAAATGGGTAATCTGAAAGATTCTCTCTTACTAAACTTTACAGTTGGAACTATTGAAAAGCCCAGAAGCAGGAAAGATGTCCTCCAACTGCAAATATCCCAAACAATAACGTGGCAGGCAGACACCAAACCAGTCTCGGGTTCTGTTGTACAAGCTTTGCTCTCTGGGATCAGCACAGACACAGAAGAAAAGCTGAAATGATCCCACACAATACACCCACATGCATTGCCCACTGGGTCCCACCTCCCCAAGCTAACTTGTGTTGACTGAGACAAGCACCGCGGGTTTGTGGCGAAGGGGGCATTTCTCCAAGACTGACGTGGACAGTCAGATGGGGTGAAATGCCACATACGAGGTTACACCGGGCAATGCTCCACTGCAAGCATTCTCTTTTCTTGACTGGAACGTTCAAAGCCGTGCTTTTAGCTCGCATAGCTGAGATGCATGCACATGGCAATTAAACTATGCTGGTATGAAGCACAGCTTTTCCAGAGTTCCCAGGCCCACACTTGGAACAATGTCTACACAAAGCATCACTATTGATTTGCCCCCCCTGGGATCTCATGAAGTAGAAGAGGTTTTGGAGAAGCAGTCAGTCCCGTGATTTGCTGCCAGGTCTTCTCAAAGCCTGGCATTAGACAGCACAGTCTTTATTAATTAAAAACCCAATTCTCTCCTAGAAGGCAGTAAGTCACATGTGCAACACCACGGGCCAATACTGGCTTGGGAGCTAGATAACAATGCTGGGGCAGGAGGATAGGAGAAAATAATGGGTTCTATGCACAGAACACTTGGTTCTTGGAGATCCTAAGGCTCCTTACCTGTGCATCAATAATTTTCTGCTTTGCATCGATGACAGCTTGCATCTCTGCATGATCCTTCTTCAGCTCCTCTTCAACTGCCATGAGTCTGGTGCACAAAGAGAGGTACAAATCAGGACAGGTCAGTACTACTCCAGAGCACTGAAGGTACTCTGGCTTGTTGGATTTGACTTCTCTGCTTGTCCTGTCTCTGCAGAAGAATTCTGCTGCACTCTGAAAGGCTTATTTCTCCATCTGACACTCCCAATTGGCTAACCTTATTATTCTCAAAGTGGACATTGCCAAAAATGCAACTGCTCTGGAGCATATTGCCTGAAGAACAGATTCCAAACAAAGCAAAGAGACCAGCTGTAAGAACAGCAGAGACCAGAGTCAAAAATTCCTAATTCTTTTCCTCCATTTTGTTGGCAATCTGAGCTGAGTTTCCACACCTGTATCTCAGTTTTTTCTTTTTCCAAGGAAGGATGCTATCATTCCAGAGATGTTGAGATGCTCACACAACTACCTTCTTCAGTGTCAAAGACAGCACATGCTTCTTGTCCTAAACAGTGCCACACTTTCAGAGGCCTTACCTGCTGATAATACTTTTCATCTGGCTGTCCTTCTCTTCCTGTTGCCTGCGCAGTCTCTCCTCACTGTCTTCCAGCCTTGACTTGTACTCCATCAGCAGCTTCTGCATTTGCTGCTCTTGCACTAGGAGTCGCCGCTCATACTCCTCCAGCCGGCGACTCGACACCTTCAGGCGCTCCTTCAGCTTCGCTATCTCTTGTTCATACTGCAGGTGGGAAGGAAGAAGGAAAGAAGGAACAGATCACGTCACTATAATTTTCTGATGTTTAGAGGCAACGCTTCTTTCATTAAAATACGTTGATAGAAGTAAAGGAAGCGGCAAGCAAGCAGCTGTGACAAAGGACTATGTAGAGCTCTCACTGAGCATTAGGCTGTTCCCACACTGTAGGATGTCATTCTGTAGCACAGTCTAAGCACTCTGATGGCTCTGACATGGCTCCTCAGTCCTGGCTGGCAACATCCGCAGTTATTCGAGACTCAAGGGGTTCCCAGACAAAAGCTGCTAACAGTAGAAATGTCCTGGGGTGACCAAACATGGGAAGGGGGCCACTACAGCACCCCTACAGGACCCAAGTGACTCATTCTTCAGTACCATGCCACAAAACCACCGCCTTCAGCCAGGACATCATTCACTGCACGTTTACTTGGCTGAGGATTTGTTCTCCCATTTACTGTCTCCACAGACAATCGTTTTTACAGTAGTGGAACGCAACACGTTCCACTTCATTTTGGGTTCATTCACCTTTCCTAAATCCTATGTTCCTGTTTCTTGTCTGACAGATGAAATCTGAATGCAACTACTGATGAAGTCTGAATTGCACTTAGAGAGCCATGCGCAATCACTTAGCATATCCTAAACTATACTCAGTTGGGTTTAACAACCGTGATTTTTTTTTAATGGAGTTTCATCATGACTAAAAAAAAAAAAAAAAGCAAAGCATTAAAAAACCAGCAGTATAATCTAGCTATAATGTCATCATAAAAAATAATGACTTGAGGAGGATCTCATACACTCAGGCAGTGTGACTCACGATGCAAGTAAATGCCAAATATCAGCCTGTCGTCTCTAAGCCCTCCACTACTTCAGTTTGCATCCACCTGACATGCTACAGCCTGTAAGTGTGTCAATCTACAGTACGGCACGCTGTGCTCCGGCTATGCGTGACGGCATGTACAGCAGGAAGCTGTGCCAATGCAACCTGTGTTTGAAAGCAAAACTCTGGCACAGCAGCACCTGGAGGCTGTTCTGAACCCAGCCCTGGGATGGACAGGACTCGCCAGCAGCCCTCAAGTGTGCTGTATACAGAATAAAATCTACCTTCTCAGCATGCTTGGCTTCATCTGGATTCTGCTCTGCATCCTCCTCGACTTCTTCATACTGCCCGTTGTTGAGAACCCACGCAGCTGTCCTCTCCACTGGTGACATTGTGGCAGAGTCCACAGGCGACTGAACCTAGAACAGAGACATTTATAAGCATTTCTCAAAGAAATTACACACAAATCAGCTCTGAAATCATTCATTTGGAGGAGAAAAATGCCCATGGAACTGTCGGTCTCCAAAGCACCCCCATATCTTTCTTGCAAAGAGGCTTCATCCTCCCTTGACTTTAGGCACACAGCACTTACGTGAGTCCCTCTAAAATCACTGCACTTTAGATTTTTTTTTCCTCTTTGTCTAAGTGAACATCTCTCTGGAAAAAAACGCTGTTTCCAAATCCCATTCACATCCACCTTCCCCCTTTGCCAGACTTTCAGTAAGGCTTCCTCAACCTGAGGTTTCTCCCTCAGAGAACAGAGCAACGAAGCTTCGTGTGCCCAGTTCAGGTGAGACAGATTGGTTGTGCTGGATGGCTGGGGAGCTCGAGAGCAGCTTTCTCAGCCAGGCTGCAGGCAGGAATTTGCCACGGAGCAGGAGGCTGCATGGCTTGGATAGGAGACAGCACAGCAGTACTTAAAAGTGCCAAGAGGCGTAATGTTATCACCATAATGCCTCTCACATTTCCGTGGTTTATTGTAGCATATGCACCCAGTCAAGGCTGTAAAAGGAAATCAGGGCCAGCAGTGCTTACCAGGAGAACTGTAAAACACAATGAGAGGCTATCCTCCTTAAGGGAAGTTGAAAAGGAAGCCAAGAAGAGAAACCCGAAACTCTCCACCCGGCTGGGGAAAACATGGCTTGGTACAAATTCCAAGCAGTTCTCGTGGACAAAGACAAGTTTATGAGCACAGAAATTAGCATAGCAACTCCTGAAAGAGCAACGCTGTTTAAAAGTTTTCAAGAAATGCTAAAGATCAACTTTTCCCTCATCCATGGCTTTGTTTTGTGCTCAGGCAGCTCTTCAGCAGCCTGCCTCCTGTCAGCACTGTAGGCAAGTGAAAGGTGCTCTGAGGCAGTGATTTTGAAAGACAAAGCCTCAGGGAGGGGCTCTTCATCAGGGAGTAATTGCTTCTGAAGAGAAGTTGGTGAGGGATCCTCCTGTCCTCCTCTCCATCTGGGGGCTTTTGCACGTCCTGCAGCAGCTGCAGCGGCTCCACTGCCCTGAGGACTCCAGCTCTGGGAAGAGCCTGAGCAAGGACAGGTACGAACGCAAAGGAAAGGGGGAGGAATTGGGGAAAAATGCACGGTTTTAGGCAGAGGCTTTAGCCTGGGAGGGAAGGAAAGGCTATCAGCCCCTTTCAGCTTGGCCAGGCTCCTTCGGTGAGACTTCTCTTGGCAGCCGTGGGATGGGACACCCCACACAGTGCGGGGCTCTGTCACCAGCAGGCTCTCCTCTGAGGCAAGGACTTTGGGAATTGCCCTGCAACAGACCACTGGGCCCCAGCGAACCTCCCCAAACCACCTCCGAGCTGCAGCACCGAGTGCTTTCAGCAGCCACGCTCAGAAAGCTCACAAAGACCAAGAGGATGGCGAGTACTTCAGATGCCAAAGGTTTATGATTTACTCTTAATAGAGAAGAAAAAAGAAACGCCCGCTAGGAACATGTATTAATTCCCCTCTTTGCCTCCCTTCCAGAGGAACACACTGACATTTCTGTTCCCACCTACCTACTAAATGGAAATGGAAGGCAAAAGCTGACCTCTCCCAGCGAACAAAGGGCCTCACTCTACATTCAGAAACAAATGGGACTTGTGGAGAACAGAGTCTAATAATTATGACGCCCACAAAGCATGCCTAGAAAGAACATGCCCAACTTCTCTCTCCTCGCTTTCTTTTTTTTTAAATAAGAGCAGAATTCCACAACACGATTTGCAATTAAAAGGACGCAATGGAATTTGCCTCAAAAAAAAAATTTTGGCCACTCAATTTGGCACAACTCAAGACATTCTCAAGGGTGTGGGGAAGGAAAGAACAAATTGATTTCTCTACAGTGGGAGCAAGCACTCTAATGAATCCAGTGAAAACAATTAGCATGGGAAGGAGAGTGGAAAAATAAGGAGACGCACGCTGCATACAAGAGAGAGGGAGGAGACTGCCCTGGAGCCAGTCTCCCCAGGTACCTGATTTATTTGGGCAGCTGCAGTCGGCAGTGGAAGGATGAACACTGACCAAGAGGGAGGCAGCAAGCAGGGGACGGAGTGTTTCTTGTAAATACAGAGGGCAGAAGCCACCTGTGCAAGGTGTACGCATGAAGGCTGGGGACAACAACTGTCTGTTCTTCCTGCTCCTTCCTCATCCTGACGCCCCCAAGGCAAAGCCTCTCCACGTATCTGTCCAGGCCCTTCCCTCTAACAAGCCCTGAGGAAAGGCCCCAGCTCCCCGGCGCTTTCGGTGAGGACCCAGGGCCGTACCATAAACCACAGCAGATCAGCCAGCCCAGGTGCTCGCAGGGGCCCTGAGAGCAGCAAGGGAGGCTGCCTTGTTACCTGTATCCCAAACTCCTACCACCTCTGTGCTAGGTTTAGCTGCAATCCAATATGCTTTACCTAGCAACCCTTCCTTGCCCAAACGCAAAACACATGCTCAAAGGGAGGACGCAAACACACGCACTTCAAATAACAAGCAATTACATCTTTGGTATTACTAACTTGGCGTAACAGCCTTGGCTTTGTGATTCAGTGCTTCTGATCTCCTTGTGCTGTAATGAACTTCAGGTATCAAAGTAGTTTTGAAGCCCTGATTGCCCCTGGGTTCCCAGGCACCATCTCGTTTAGACTGTAACACTCAGGAGGGTTTGCCAGGAAAGCTACAAGGATACCTGGAAAGCCTTCAGCAGAGCAGGACCTTATGCTGGCAACTAAGTTCTTCTGCCAGCTTTGCCTTATAAGCCAAATCCTTCCCCTGCACAACCACGTCTCCAGCGGCACCTTTGCCAGCAGGGCTACTCCAGTGAGGAGGATCACAACCTCCTGCTTCTTGCAGATGGAGCTGCACGGGCAGCACGGTGCAGCCTCAGGGGCTGCAACTTTTTGCTGCTGAAGCTCATGCCTCCTTGCAGAGGCAGCATCCTTCCTTGGTCTTGTGGAAAGCCACAGCTTAAAAAAATGTCCTTCTGAAGCTGTTAAGGTAAATCAAACAGTCCCGTGTTTACCCCTGCAGTGACCACAGAAGAAAACACTTAGCCCCAGGGAACAGCACAGGTGTTGCCTTTGAGAGCCTCACCCTGCCCAGCTGTACGTACCAACAGGAGATGTCTGAAAACAACCACCTTCCCTCTGACCTGCAGTCAAGACATTTTCTACCTTCGCTGCAGCATCGAGTATTTAAATACTTAGTTTCCTCTTTAATAGTGAACATAGCAAATGCTTTTCATACACAGCAAATCACAACATTTCTTTTCAAAGGTTAAGGAATGTTGTTTTTTTTTGATAGGGAAATCTTAATTTACAGTTGTCTATGAGCTGATAAGGTGTATTAGGAACTGGTACATACAAACACTCCTTTCCAGAAAGTGTTTGCATTACTCATAGTTTGGGATGATTAATAAAAAACAGTATTTATTTGGGGCCAGAGTAGGTTGTTGCATCATGGTGAAATATAGGTCTCTCCACACTTAGACAACTCTACTTATTTATTATTTTGGCAGCAGCTTAGTCCATGATATTTCATCTTTGTTTATTCTGTGTTTTTAGGTAGCTATGCTTTTAAATTAGCACCACAGGGCAATGCATTCTCCCGTGACAATCTTAACTACCCTTTGGAACAAAGCTGCTTCTACTTTTTTATTCGGGAAAATTTTCAAGTTTCGTTTCTTTTAAGGTGTGCTGCTACCTTAGTAAAGGCAAAAGTTTTTTTATTTTTTTAACTTCAGTGCAAAAAGGACCAGAAATAATACGCACACTAGGCTTGCCAGGCTTGTAATGGTAACAAGCATGACTGTTCATTCACCCTTATTACTGGCCACTTGTTTAAATGCCACCATCCCATCGGCCAGTACTGATTCAGCTCCATTTAGATCAAAAAGCCTCGATGGCCAGCGCAGCAACCAGCTAAACATCAAAGCAGAAACTGCCTGGGAAAAGGCTTTCCTTACCTGCTGCGTTTGCTGCCTCTGAATCGCCCTCACCTTGGGGACAGGGCTCTCTCTGGAGGAGGAGGACTGCTGCCGGGACCGGCTCCCGTTCTGGATGGGCTCGGTCACCATGGCCCCTGACACCCCCGACATGCTGCCCGTGCTCCGCAAGGACGCGCTGTGCGGCAAGGACTGCGGTGCCTTGGCCCGGGCGCCCAGCCCTTGGTCCATTTTGCGGATCTGTGCTTGGCTGCTGCTGTTCTGGCGGGGCAAGGCGATGGGGACGTGCTTGTCCGTGACCGTGTGCCGCCTGGAGAAGTCCTCGCTCTGCGTGCTGCGCTTGGTGAAGTCCTCCATGCTGCTGTTACTGGGCCCGCTGAGCTTGAAGTCTTCGCTGTTGCTTCGGCTGCGGGAGCTGGCGGTGCTCAGGTTCTCCAGGCTGGAGTCCACAGAGGCCTTGGGCATCGGCGGAGGAGGGTTGTTGAGGTGGTAAACGGGGTTCTGGAAGGACAGCGGCTGGAGGCTGCCCTGTTGGTTCAAAGCTGGGTGCAGGGGCCTCCGCACCTGGGGCGCGCTCTGGGGTGTGCTCTGAGCTTCCCACAGCTGTTTGATGTTGGCCACCTGGGTGATGGAGAGCTGGCTGCCGGCCAAACGCAAAGGCACGTCGTGCATGATAGAAGCGTGGTCACTGTGAGCCGTGTGAGGATCCTGCAGGTCCATGAGGGAAATGCTACGTCCGTTGGGCAAGATGCTTTCCCTTTCATCCTTATCTGAGTAAGTCATGCTCTGGGTGGATGCCTGCTGAACCAGCAGTAAGGTCTTGCCCCTAAAATATCCATCCACGTTTTCCTGGGTTGGAGACTTCAGCTTATGCAAGTCACTGCCGAGAGGAAAGGAATTCAGTTAATTTTTAAGCAGCCAAGACCCTGAGAGACCTGTCCCAGAGAAGCCTCCTTACCTCATTTAACCCTCCCTCCCCTGCTCTGAAAGCTTCAAGGAACTGGATTTCCTTTCATGAGCTCTCTGTGTTCAAGTCAGAACACACTCTTCCTTAATTACTGCTTATCTTTGAAAATTAAGTTTGATTCAAGCAGTGCTTCATCTTTATTTTTCACAGGTGAAATGCAAACCATCCCCACCAAATCCTTCCCCTTTAGACACTTATTTCCATCAAGACTTCAGAGCAGCTCAGTTTCCATTTAACCCTTCACCTGCGTTTCAAAATTCAGCAGGAGTTGCCTGAAGGCTCCTGTAGGTCTAGAGGACAGACACGTCCACGTGTCAGAACTGGCCCTAGTACCTATCAGCACAGAAACTGCACAGAGACCACGATACCCAAGCTCTTCGGCAGTTCTGCCACGTGCCAGCTTTTTGCTTCAGATTAACAGCAAGACTGCTTTTTAGCAGCTGAAGTTACTGACTTTCAGCAAGGTGTTTGAGCCCTGGGTAAGTAAAGAGCTTCAGATCTCAAGTGCCACCTTGTGCACCTCGTACTGGCAGCGAGTATTCCCGGGGCACAGAGGCCCAAATTCCCTGCTGCTGCAGCTGGGCTGGGCAGACAACTCAGGAGAAGTTCTCAACTCTTAAAGGCTGGTCCTCAACAGGTCCCTTCTCCCCGCACGTCCCCGTGGGCTCTGGCTGTTACATACCCATCAGTGGGGTCCTCAAATATCTTCTGAAGCCCTGAGGAGAGACTGCCACTGACGTTTGGACTAGAGCTGTGCTCAGTGAAACGCCTCAGCTGCTGCTGTATTGGCGTAGGGTTGGTCATTGATTTGGTGATGTCGGCAAGAATACGAGGAAGGGGTCCCAGTTTTGCCACGGTCGCCTGTAGGAAGGAATTTTCACCCTAATTGGACAACAAGCACCGCGACATCCGCCAGTTTTTTTGATAACGATGCACAGAGGCGGAGGGGTGGAGGTGGAAGGAAGGAGGGTGGGTGGTTGTGTGTGGGTGTGCCAGGGCCGTATGCAGTGTTACGGAGCAGCGTAACCACGACGACGAGATGGATGGAGGAGACGAAACGGGGTGCAGCAGACATTGAGGAAAGAAAAGGAAATAGAAAAGAAATTAGGATTGACCCCCAAAAATAAAAATCATGCTCAACAAAACAGAACTATGGCCATTCCAATGCAAAACTATCATGCAAAGCAAACTAAGTCCAGGCTGGGTAAGGTCAAAGTGAAAACTATGGTATCTACTCATTAAAGGGCATTCAGAGACTACAGATTCAGCTAGTGGGGGTACTTTCCAGGCAAAGGGTGTCATGTGGTAAAGGAAATGCATGCCAACAGACAAGGGGATGCGGCATTCACGGGGATCATGAGAGAATTGCAGGGGTTGAGGGAGATGGGAAAAGGGGAAGATTTCATTCATAAGCCTTTGTATTTTGGCATCCTCTGCTGATGCCACCTTCTGTAGCAACTTGTTATCAAAAATTAAGGCATTCTTTCCTACCTAAAAAAAACTTCACGAGAACATCAGTGATCCTCATCCCAACATTATCACATCAGCCTGAGATTAAACACACAGCTTTTTGTTCAGTTACGTATTTGCTCAGCATTGCCTAGGCCCAGGAGAAGGGCAGCTGACACTCCAGTGAGCAAGGCTGCTCATACAGGCTCTTTATTTTTCTCCCCCTTTGGGTCACTGCTGGTTACATCATCTACAGGGCACCCACAGCCTCTTGGGTCTAAAGGAAGAGGGTGAAAGTGCTGGAGGTGTACCATAAGGTAAAACCTTGCTGCAAAGACCAGTCTTTTCAAAGCTATCCTTATTTTTCCTGTAGGCAGATACTCAGTCAGTTCAACCCTAGAGAGAGGTCTCTTTACGTTCACTTTCTTACAGCACTTCTTCTGCACCTATTAAAATCTCCGAGGTTCTCTCATCATTTCCCAGTCATTACCTGCAGTAAAGCGCTATTGCAATGTAACTTTAGCCCTTCATTCTTCTCGTAGCAAGCTACTACACTAGCCCCCAAGGGCTGGTTAGGATAGATCCAAGCATCTAACCTACAGAAAGGGCAAAGCAGATCTGCTTTGATGGCTTAGCCAGGTGCGGCTCCTCCCTTTAAGATATTTATGACTTTTACACTCAGAAAGCAGCTCCCTAAATGCAAGGGCTAAATGCAAAGATCCATTTGCACTTCTAAGGTTTGGAGCTGGGTTTCTCTTGACCTGATGCTTGAGCAGCTGGAAGGATGGAAAGCTGAAAAGATGGCAGTGTTCCCTACACTGATGAGCTTACCCGATTTATAGGATTGGAGGAACTGGTCTTGAGTGCTCACTTTGCTTGTTTTCCTGAGGCTGCTGAACTGTCTCTATAGCAGACTTTACTGCCTGCGACATTTTGAATGTATGCTGCGTGCATGTGTGGGGGAAATGGACAAACAAGACCATAAATTGTTATCGAACAACAATTACCTAATATTAACATATGTTGTCTTTTTGAGTCAAGGACATTTCTATTTACTCTGATGCAGCAAGCTCAGTTTTTTGTTTTCTGCTTTAAATAATGTACAGTGAGAAAACAGAAACCAAACAAATCACTACTTTGGCAAACATCAGTGCAATAAAAATATGAAGAATGCATTGCAAGTCACCTCATCTCTTCAGTTTTAAAAGAAAGAGAATAATGTAAATTGAATATGGACAAAATAATGCACCTCTAAAAATTATAATATGGAATAGTTCCAAGTACTTGCAAAAAAAAACGATGATGCACGGCTCAGCTTTTCTGGGTCTTATCAAGTACCTTTGCTATCAAGGTTTTAATGATTTTGGATCCTGCAAAACCACATAGCTAAGGAAGAAACTAGCATCTCTTCTCTTTCTATAGCTAAATGGAAATAATGCTTACAGTTGGCGGTGAGCGTCTATTGTGATCAGCAGAATGGAGTCTGGAAAATGTATCCGACCCCGGCACAGCACAGGGGCAGAAAGCATCTTGCTTTTGTTACAGGATAAAACTGAGAGTGGAACCAGGTTTTTACAAGGCACCCTCTTATATATTAAAACCTAATCCAAAGACTGCAGAAATGAGAACATCTCAGCTGGCTTTGGATCAGGTGTTTAATGAGAACAGTTCTGCCTGGCCAACACATTACTCCACCAGAGGAGTAAAGTAGGGCCTGGTGTGCAGCAAAGTACCTCCATTAGCATCAAAAAGGGCCCTGTAAGATTTTAATTTTCCATCCAAACACCCTCCCTTTTTTCCAGATCACTTATGAGAAAACCGGCTGCACAGGGAATTCCAGGCCTACTTCTAAGCATTGCCCTTTCCACCATTTAACACCCAGCCTCACTTCAGGCTCTGCAGAGTGTTTGCACTGCTGCTGAAGCCCAACCACTTCACATGCTCTGCTTTAAGCCTTGATCTGGAATCACAGAAAGAGCACTTGTGAAATACCATTATCAAACATTCCTCTCAAAAGCTGTTGAGTAAGTTATCCCCAAAGCAGGCTTCAGCAGCTCCCTTGATGTTTCCCAGTGTTTACAGTTGCTACGATACAACCGCCCGGGCCTCCAGCCTGCTTTACCTTATCAAGTTGGGACACAACCTCCCATAAGAGGGAATGCAAAACTGAGAGCTCTCTGCCCAGGTCGATGTAGCCCTCAAATCCAGGCATGTTTGAGATGGTATCTGGATTAGAGATCTCCAGGAGGAAACGCTTCATTCCCCCCCACTCATGTTCCAAAAAGTCATTCATGAAGGCCATATACTCTTCCTTATTCCCAAACCTGCAAGAAAGGGGAGTTGGGGAAACCCAGTCAATAACCTCCAGACAAATACAGAGTATAAGTGCTTGCAGACAACTGTGAAATGCTTAACTTTAGACCTCCCTTTCTGAAGAGGGGGAAAAGAAAAAAGAACCATTTAAGAGATTCACTGTTTTTAGACTGTTTTAAATACTAGTAACTTGTTGATTGTATTATGAACAAGGGGCTCAAGACATCTTGCCTCCTCACCCCCACCCCAGTCATCCTTTCTCCCCTGTCTGCAAGAAGCATGCCCTTTGTATAATTCAGCTAGGAATTTTGGAGGAGGGAAGTGAGAAAGTCAAGTTCCTTGGTGGGAATAGTCTTTTTTTTTTTTTCTTTCTTTCTTTTGCAATAGCATAAACACTGACGTGCTAGTGCACACCACTATTCCTGGTTTCATATGGTGTCCCTCTACTGAATTCAACATAACCCAAATCTGCATGTGAAAAGGAGAATCTTTCCCTCTCAACACTGAGGTGTCCCAGTGAGAACAAGGTTCACATCTAAATAAGAAGTTTTTTCCTTTCTAAAGCTGTCTTGTTTGCTGCAGACACAACTACAAGCAGGGCTCTCCTTGCTCCGTAGTAACCTAGAGTGACTTGCAGCCCTAGTGGCACAGATTTCAGTTTTGTTGTCACCACCTACTTAGCAAAATTGGCGAGATTCTGAATGACTTTAGCAATGAGCGTGAGTGTGCGAGATGTCCGGTCATCAGGATACTCCTGCATGAGGCTGAAGAGGCTGGGGGACATGATGGCAGGGCACAGGAAGCGGAGGAAGAGGGAAGCACTGATCAGCCGTTCACTGATGTCCTGCTTGCCCCTGCTCAGGCACTGCTGCTTCCAAGATGCAAACACCTCCTTCAGCTCACGAGGGAACACGCTGAAAAACAATAAACCAGGAAATAAAATTGCACGGGCAATGAGATGTAACAAGTTGAACTGATGATCAATCACCTGAAATAATTATCTGTGAGAAATCATAATCGGCTTTTTTTTTTTTTTTTTACCCCTCTAGGCTAGGAAATGTCATTAGGCATCTATTCTTGGATCCCCATTTAATCTGGTGATACTTAAGTACTCCTTAAAGCATCCCTTTTTATATATGTTAAGTGAAGCCTTTCTCAGACACACAGATTTACCAGCTAAGTACTACCTATCCATTGCTACTCAGGAGCAAACAGGGTGTTAGGATATTAAAAACAAACTGAACTCATCTCTGTAACTACAATTATTATCCTGCTTGTTAAGCGCTCTCAATGCTTCACACGTGCTTCACCCTGAAGCAGAATAGACCCTTCTTTCAATGATACTCAGAAGCAGAGATTAATAGAAATCTTTCAGCCAATGATTCCGCCCTTTGTTTTCCTCTGCAGTTTTACAGATCTAAAAGGTCTGAAGGTCTTTTATAAATACCAAAACTTTCAGCTTTTTATTCCAAGCTCAAAGTAAGCTGTTATCTTCTCACTGATTCCCTCCTTTCTCGTCACACTTCACTATTTGTTTCCTTGGCAGAGTACTTCAGCAGAAGCTCCTGTTGGGTCTGGTGCATTGGACTGCAACACTCTGTTTTGGGCACAAGTTCCACCTGCAATATTGTCTCCCATGTAGTAAGGTAGTGAGGGAAAGAAATGACGGCAGTCTCGGAAGATAGATGGGTCTATGCTACCTCCCTGTACAACTGCTGTTTCCTCTTCTGTAGAGGAGTGGACACCTTATGAGCAAATGACCTAGGAGGGGAGAAGGGGAGGGGAGATGCCTCACCAGTAAGAATTGATAATCTTGCAGAAGGCCAGCTCACAACACATTTTCAGGTTGCTCTGATGATCTGTTAATTCACTGGATGAACATTTGCTGGGATCCACTTCACAGTTTTCATCTGACTCATACAAAGCCTTGATAAACTCCCCTGGACAAAGGGAAGAGGATGACAAACCAGGGTAATTACATGAAAAGCCTCCTTGACACACCTTTAAATCCTGTTTATGCCTTTCCTTGGCAACTGCCTCCTCTCCTCTCTGTGTCTGCAGTACAGTCTCCAGACACCAGATGTTGGGGACACGACTCTTCCCAGATCTTTCAGAACACAGCGTTTGCTGTACCAGATCAGACGACTGGTGCTCTAATGCTTCAGCCTCCCGTGCCCTTGCTGCCCCCAGACAGAGGCACAATAACAGGACGGCTTTGCTTATAACCCCTGCAGACACTTCGTTTATAGCCTAAAGAACAGGATTTGACTTTGTACTCAAACCGCATTATCAAGCATTAAATTTTCCACAGCCTGAAAAATGAAGCTGCAATATTTGTCTTCATAATTTCTGCAGGAAATACACTCAACAATGGTATTTATTTTGCTTATTTTTAAATTTACTGTTTTTGTTTTGTTTTTTTAATTTTATTCACCTTGCTCTTGAATAAGAGGAATACCTGAGTACTAGATAAATACTACCAGTATGCTCAACCTCTTTTATTAGCATCTTACAACGTTTTTGTTGCTTCTATCATTCAGAATCCTTTGCATTTCTGTCATTCTCCTCTTACAGCATCACAACAGGCACTGGACACATACAAAACCAGATGAAGTTTCCTGTGTCTGATGAACTGGAATAAGCTACTTACTAGTTCTCCTATCTCTGCTAGCACACCATGAGCTTTTTAAACCACTGTTGTTCATTAGACAAAACCCCTTTATTCGTTCATGATTCAACGTCTTTTAAGTTCATCTCCTCAGAAGATATAGCTGGCTCTAAGCTAACGCCAAAAGGCTTGTTTGTGCAAAGGTGTTGTTTTTATTTATTTAATTTTATTATTATTTTTATAAAAACCCTTAGTGGCCCCCCCAGCCACTGCCATCTTCAGTCAGCACTGCTCTTGCAAGCAAAGCAGGTGGCACTTTTTCTTAAGCTCTTTTGTTGGGATCCAAAAAATTTCTGCTGAGGACATCTAGATCACTTATTTACTAAACTTTTGACATCGTTTCGGTATGAGCCAATTCTGTTTTGTCTGTTGTTTGCTGGCTGTATTTTCTCTCTTAAACACATTTGAAACATTCTCTCTGTGGTCCACAAGGCCCTTCCTTAATCGGACACCAAAATGCTCTTACAGATGTATTAAACAGCTAACACTAAGCATAATGTTGTTGATCCTTTAAAAGGATATGGCATTTGAGCAAAATGACTAAAGACAATTTAAAACTTGACAAAGAATCAGACGAGTGTATTGTCATGAACAACCTTGCCCTGGGCTAGGTGACCTTAGGGGAATTTTTGATTTCTTGTAATCTCGTCACTCAGCACCAATATTCTAAATGATACATTATAAGTCATTAATTTTAAAATATTTTAACATAATTACTGCACTTTAAAGGGCTTGCAGTCAAATGTAATATAGTGGTCCCAAAGCTGATCACTCAGTCTGCTGAAAAGCATAACACAAAGCAATGTGCTGCTTACTTATCCCCAAAGCAATATGCTGCTTACTTATCCCCACCAGCGAGAGCCTAGGCCTGTGACTTGTGCTCAGTGGTTCCACCCATGAGAATAAGACTACCAGAACAGACTCATTACGCTTAAAACATTCCCAAAATGCATATAATCACAGACCCGACTATACTGACCCTTGGAGCACTGACTAATTTAGCCAACTAACGCCTTGATGACTTGCCAGCATCTGAGATTGCTGAGAACAAGTGAGACTGCTGGGAAAGCAAGCTGGTGGCTTTTTGTTTTGTTTTTTTTTTTGGTGAAAGGATGTGGTGTGGGACTTGGCTTTGGCCTGATCTTGTTTCCCTTGTATCAGTTTCCAAAGCTTGCTTCATCCAAGAAACAACAGGAGGATGGGTGGCTCACTGTGCAAACTTGGATAACAAAAGCTGTGTGGAGTTGGTAAAAGCTAACCATAGAGGGGCACACATGTTTTAATGTTCTTTATTGCGATATTAGTTGCATGTACGGTAATTCCAGGACAGGGGCTTATTGCTGGAGCAGAATCTTTTGGTGGGGAGAGGACAGTAAGTAGTACAGTCATCAGAACCTGTCACAGTAAGTGGACAGTAAGACCCCGTTGGGGGGGGGATGGAGTAGGACATTGCAGGATGCCAGGCAGTTTTCAGGATGTGGTGACTGAAGAGCACTCTGGACAAAGTCAGAAGGCTCCCTAGATAGTCTGTGTCTTGGTCTCCTGCTCTGTGCTACTCAGCAGCCCTGAGGCCTCATCCCCTCCTGCCATGTTTGTCCAAGGACTTTTGTTGGGACCACATAGCAGTTTAGACAGTTAACACAAACATTTATCAGTTAATTGCTCTGTGGCACAGATAAGGGCTGAGCAAGTCTAACACTTGCTCTGGAATGTGTCAGCATTACCAACAGCTGCAGCTGAAGCATCTCAAAATGAGCTTTCCTGTTATGTACCCACTGAACCCAAACACTACGGTGGGCACTCAAACCTAATGAATGTTAACACCATAGCTAACATTTGCTGTTAGCTATAGCTAACCCCCTAGGTGGTTCACTTTGTCTTGAAGTGATTGCAGGAGCTTCTTTAACATAAAAGAAGATTAGTGAAATATGTTTCACATTCTTAACTGTTCTGAAATCTCTACCTAATTTCACTGCACGCGATTCCATGTTCATTCCTGACGCCGCAATGCAAAGTACTGGACTCCATTTCCACCGTTAAATGAGGTGATAGAATTCCTTTTTTAAGCCTGTTCATAGAACAGATGGAACAATAACCGTTGCTCACTAAGCAATTGCAGTGTTATATCCCCTCATCACAGCTAGAGACACAAAGGTTACCCAGAAAAACATAATGTGGTGATGCAAACTTTAAGAGGTTCTCAGCTGTATCAAATCAAGTTAGCTTTTTCTTGGGTGCTACACCTTCCTCTGTAGAGAGGAAAGGCATCAAGAGTGGACAACGCATGTTTTGCTATCTGGATAGCAGACATCTGGGCTTAGTGCTGAGGCAGTTTCTTCCCATCCCACATTCTTTAACGTACCTAGCTGCATCAGGCTTTAGTCACGTAGCGGAACTAAAAACCCACATTGTGACTCTGCCACTTCACCAACCCACGTGGAGAGGGTTCACCACATGCCTCTGGAAAGCGCCAGACTCGTGGGGTAATACAGTACAGGTACAAGGAATAACATCTAACAGGAATGCTGGACTGATTCTCTGCAGCAGGATCAGCCCTTTCCATGTGAGCAGCACTTTCTTACCTAGTGCATCGTGAAGGTATTTCTGCCCTACCAGCTTCAGGTACTCCTCAATAGCTTTGGTAGCAAGTGTGTTCTCCCTGAAGATCAAGACATCGTGTTCCCCACAACGATCTACCTCAGACATCACCAAATCCGTCAAGAAGTCCTGAAGAAATAGGTGAAATGACAAGAGGTTAGTTTAACCAGGCCCAGTATGCCAGGCTAACTGCAGAAGCCAAGGAAAGACAGAGGAGCCAAAGGATTACTGAAATAACTGCCCAGCCTGGGACAAGGGGCGCAGATGCAACATTAGTATGGGCTGAGGAAATAGCTAGAGCTCCTCAAAAAATAAAATACAAATCACAGATGATAAAGGGAAAAGCAAAAGCCTCTAAAATAAAACCTTTATAGCTAAGCTTAGATCCTGAACAGAAACCCTCCTTAGTTTGGTTATTGGTGGTTTTGTCTGCTGAAACAAACTGATAATGTACATTTATATTTTGATACCGAATATTACATATAAAATTGGATTTAAAAATTCAAGTTGGAAGTTCTACACAACTTCTCACCCCTTTGAGAAATTTAAGTATGAAGAATTGCTTACAACAGTTAAATTCACAAAAGAAAAATGATTTAGGAAAAAAGTTAACATTCTTGCTGTGGATCTATATGGCTTAACTTGCATTGTTTTCAAAGGCTCAGGTAGGAAAGATCAGCAAGTCTTGATACAGTGAAAAGTCTTGATATAGGGTCTAGTTCTACATTAATACTTCTGTTATTCCTGAGGTGGTAACTCGAGTCAAGGATGCTCAGCATTTCACAAGAAATGCTCAGAGCTTCACTACAGCCAATGTCAGCCACTGCCAAATTCTCCAGGAGAGGAGCCATAATCTCACCTCACCCCCCACTCTCTTCTAAAACTTAAAACAAAACCAGAAATAAAACACCATCCTGTATTAGAGCTGAGTGACAACTGTGACTGTCTGGTTCTGCTGGAAACAGCAGCAGCACAGTTTGAGGAGAGCTATAGCAAGGTTTCACAACCCCATTATGTACACAAACCATAATGCAGTGCTGGCATATTTATGTAAAATACCCAGAGCAAATTATACATTATAAAAATACATCAAAAATACATTCAGTACTGTTGTTTTTCAATCCTTTACTACTGCTTCTTTTCAAGACTGGAGAAAATTATTTTCACCTGGTGCAAACCATGGACACCCAGCTGCATCAGCACCACCACAATGTGAGGTGGAAACGTACCTTCTTTGCAGATTAAGGTTACAGCAGCCTAAGCCACTTAATGCTTCCAGTAAAAACAGACTCAAACACAAAGGCACATGGAGGGCAAAGATATAACGATAATTTATCTACCGAGCACTGCAGGAAAGCAGAGCATGCTTTCCGGGAGGTTTCAACACAGCTCTATATGAGCTGTCCCAGCTATCAACTTCCCGAGATCAGCTAAACGAGTTGGTAAGGAACAAACTCCTGCCATGCATTGCCACTGAGCACCGGCCTTTTAGAAATGTATGCCAAGCAAAGGAAGGAAAGCATTGTGGCAAATAATGAAATTGTTTTTAGAGCAGATAATTGAAGCTGTCCCTCGGCTGTTGCTTATGGTCATTCTTCAATATCTCCAATTCTTTATCTTGTGCTTGGTGGTGCTTGTCTGGCTCTCATTACTGGAAGAAGCTGGCTACAGCTTGGTACTGCTCTCGTACACCCACTTGGCAGGCAGCATCTGGATCAGTCAATGCTGGTTAATGCTTCTCAGAATTTCTAGAGACCTGCGGGACATTCTCCCACAATCCATTCAAAGAACCCAGGGCTCACTACAATTGCTGCATCACAGAGAACCAGCAGCGCGCACCCGAAAGTCCTAATAACATTCTTGGGGCAGACAGGATCACCATTAACTGAGTATGGATTCTCCAAATGGCTGTTCAAATGCTGACCAAATCAATGTTTGCACTGATTAGCTGACTTAGCACTGAATCAACAATGGCATGCTGCTGCTTGCTGTATTAGAGATATATTTATAGAAGCCATTCTCTGGATTATTTAACTCTTGCTTACTTATCTCTTATCCTGTATCATGACTTTAGAAATACAGAAAACGTTCCTGAGCACAGAAGCGCAGGCCCTCATTTTTCAGAGCAACATGAAATTATACAGTCCTGCCACTTACACTTTGTATGCGGTATCTTTAACCTTTTTATCAACTCGGGCACTTAATCTGTGTCAGTATGGTACCTATCTACGTGCCTCCTTGGTAGATGTAATTGACCAAACCTTTAAAAACACTCCCGAGGTCCTCTTCTCAGCCTTATCTCATCAATTGCTGTGGTTGTGTCAGCCCAGACCACCTATCTTGTACAGTGCAGTAGCTGAGAAGGTAGCACCCATCATCAGCAAGAGGCATTTACACAGAGGCCGCCCATTCTTACCTTCGCTCTCCCAGTACTCTGAAGAATGTGCACCAAGGCACAAGCCATTTCTTCCTTATTCCTTACGCTGATCACGGGCTCCAGCACAGAGCAGAGCATAGTATAGTTGCTGGTAACAAACTCTGCAAATTCTTTGTATTGCTCCATGGGCAAGATGGTGATGGTTTGGTAACGCGACTTGATCCGAATGGAAGGACCCCCTGATTTCCCCTTGTTGGGTGTAGGGGTGCTGACTGGGTACCATTTTTCCACAAATTGGCGACCAGTTACGCTGGCCATGGGAATGTTGACCAGGCCTACGTAGTTGTTCTTGTCCTTTTTCTTCTTCTTCTCCACATCCTTGTAGATGTGAACTGTGATGCTGTGAAGAGGTGGGAGACCGTAGAACTCAAAGTGTTCTCCCCAGAAAATGTTATCTGCTTTTGTTTTGCTGGTGGTGCGGGCAAAGAGAGTGTCATCAAGGCACAGCTCACAGAAGTACTTCTTTTTGGGGGCCAGGTCCTTTGCCTCAATGATCCAGAGACGGAGCACATTTTCAGCTCGACGACAGTTGTCCTGTGCAGAAGAAAGAGCTCAGCTTTTATTCACAATCTCTAAAAAAAACAACAAACTGAACATTTTATCTTCTAGAGAAGTGGCAAATGGCTGCCTTTGCGTCAAAGGTAGGGACAGAATCAGAATTCACATTCAGAGTCTTTGATCCTCAGAATCAGAATCTCTAGAAAAGCAAACATTTTCTAAAGTAGAGACAAAGGACTGTCTTTTGCGTGTCAAAGGTAGGGAGCAGAGCATTTTTCTTCTCAAAAAGCTGTATTTGAAATGGTTTGGAAAACAAACACTGCACAGGAGCCACTCAAAAGCTGCTGGTCTGGTGGGGCATGCTGCGTTGTTTACTCTTGTGAATAATTTTAAGAGCACTGTTAGCAAGTCCCTCCCAAGTGGCTGCTAACTATGGAGGTGACTTATCAGATGTTTGCCAGCTAATCAATAACCTGACTCCCATTCTCACTCTGGCTCAAATCCCTTTTTCTTTTTTCCCAAACTGCCTCCACATTAAATCTTGAAGCTCGGTGTCCATTTCTTCTGCAGTACATGGAATCAGAAAACAAGTCTGAACCATCGTAAGTGGGCACCTGGGGATGAGGAAGCAAGGTGGCATGGTATTTATTCATTAAAGGTTTAACCTACTACACTCAATACAACAGTGCACAGCAACTTATCATACACTGATGAGTGGACTTCTCTCCAGACTAAATTAATTGAGCTTGTATCTGTGGGAAGCCCTGTTACACTGGACTAAAATCCAATCATATCACCTCCATTCCCCTGGTAATCTGATTTCCGCCGTTTCTGTTACCTTATTCGGCTGTACTGTTCTGCGTAGGTTTTCCATCCACTTATCCCTCTCTGCTGCAGAGGAACAGCTGAAGCATTTACTGCCACTGGAGTAGGTTACCTGGAAGATACAAATGACAGGCAGAGTTCAGGCAAGCCTAGAAGACATGTGAGGGGCTGCAAAAAGCAAGGGAGAAGATAAGCAATGTTTGAGGAACAAAGTCAATACAATAAAAGATGGAAAACAATATGAGAATCTAGAATGTGGAAAGGTTAAAAGACCCAAAAAATGCAGGGAGAAAAATAAAAGTCAGTTCAAATTAATACAAAGCAGGAAGCAGAAAGAAACATAAGGGGAGCACGAACAGCTCTTCTTAAAGACTTTTAAGCAAGGCTTAAATCATCCACTTATTTTTTTAAACACTTGCTAATTGATGTATAATTATTAAACACTTGCAGTTTTCCCTGGTAAATCTCAGAGACAGATGATTTGGTTACCAACAGTGCAAAGACAGAGCAATGTATTAATGTAAGGCAAAGCACAATGGAAATGGTGTCTTCAGGAAATACAAAATATTTTGGAGGATACAGGAACAGGCTGAAAGAAACCGAAGGAGTTGTACTCTGATCCAGCTCCACCCCTTGATGCCATGCACAACTCTGCTTTCACGCAGGAGTGATCCACCTTGGTTCTTTCACTTTTGCTTGGCCTGACAAGCTTCGTTTACTCTTCCCATTCATTTGTGCACACAATTAAAAAGCAATTTGAGGTAACAGCCTCAGAGCTATGATGTTGCCAGTATTTTCACTGCACTCCCCAAACCTAAGCAAGCTGGAAGGTGCTTCCAAGCAAAAGAATACAAGATTGAAGCAAACAGGAACAGTTCCTGGACCCGTCTCGAGGGAGAAGAGCCTGATTTGCTGGTTTTCTGCCAGAGCAGTTTTCCGGGTTGTAAGCAGATCTTTGTCCCAGAAGTTAGACACACCTGACTAACCTTGCTGAAGAGAGAGCAGACTGACTGTCCACCGCCCCTGCCACAATGCATTACAATGGCCTTAGACACATCCAAACAGCACACGTGAACGTGCTGGAAGGTAAGGATTGTGCTCGCACCAACAGCCTGTTTCTCAAGCAAAGCTGGGCTGCAGCTTGTGCTGAAACAGCAAGAGGATCCAGCTCTACAGTGCAGTGGACATGTCCCCAGCTACTGAAGCCTCTCCTTTAGCAATCAGGAAATGGGCTGAGCTAATGGGAGGGAGTTCAGACTGGAAATCACATTTCTCAGTTACACTGTATTTTCTCAATTTAATTTTAGGTGAATTTGGGAAGAATGAACACCCAGCTCAGGAATAATAGCACGTTTCAACCTTACATTTGCATGCAGACTCCAAATGCTTAGATACTTATCAAATTAACAAGATTTTTCCAATTAGAATACGCAATAACTGAAGAAGATTCCCCTTCATTGAGTGATTGATGCCATTAGCCTCAAGGACTTTGAGACTGCACGCTGGTTAGCCAGCCCCCACCCAAACCTCAGTACAGCTCTGGCAGCCGATCTCTTCTCCAATTACAAAGACACAGAACAGCGCTCTGCACGGGCTCAGACCGACCCAACAGCATATAATCGGCTCCGTGTTTGGAGAACGTTCCCTTACCTCAAAGCAGAAGTCTTGTCCAAGGATACTGCTGTGAAGTGGTTTGACAAAGACTTTTTCTTCTGACCCAAGATCCAGGGCCTCCACCGCGCTGCCGGGGCTCAGCAGGGACTCATGGGAACGGGACTCTTTCAGCTTCGGCAATCCACGTGACCTGTACAACAAGGGAGAAAGGAAATATTATTTTTCTCACCATTACTAACAGGCTTGGCAAGGTCCCAGAGTAAACTGCGAAGCGTTGTTTATTCCTAACTGCTTCTACAATTAGTTTGTGAGCCTCGTGAAAAGTAACATTAGTCAGTAGTCCCGGCTCCTAAGGAAGCATCCAGCCAAACAAGGCCATGAAGTCCATTCCCACTGACCTACAAATTGTACCTGTTGAGCCACCAGTGAAAGAACAACAAAATGAGAAGTTCAGAACTTAACTGCTGACATTTAAAGAAAACCTAGAGATTTCCAGCTCAGGGTATATTACTGGGAATATCCACTGCCCGATTACTAGGTAAATGTTGTGTGTAACAGCAAGAAGTGCACAGATCTCTAAAGCAATGCAGAGTACCAGTTTTTCTCACCAGATTTCCCCTGCAATACACCTAATTTTTCTTAAGAACCAGAGCCTTTTAACTAAAGTCAAATATGCAAACTATTTACCACTTTACAATGCTCAGTACCTACATTTAATTTTTTCATTTTCTTCTTCAGCTGCTTCTTCCACTTTTAACAGTTTCCATTTTTTCCCTCCCCAAGATGCTCCCATTCTCTTTTCATTTCCCCTCCCACACACACTGCTGTTCTTTTTCAGTGAGCTGGCCTGTAAAGCCCTCAGCTTTGCAATACCAACAGCAACATCACAAGGCATGCTCTAAAATTTGTGCATCCTCCCAATTTCATTTAATGCAATGCTCATTTGCAGCAGGGAGCTCTGCAACGCTCCAAAATGTGCTCATTTATCGGTGACTGTAGCTTCACCTGTGCTTCTCCCCTCGCACTGCCACCTGGAGCATCTCTTCCTGCAATAAAGTCATAGAATATTTTAGGCACAACTAGGATTTCTGCTTTTAAAGACAATCATAATGTGCACACACAGCTTTCCTCTAGCTGGGATTCAGACAAAGCAGACAATCAACAAGAAGGAGGAGCAGAGAGTCCCAGATTAGCAGAAGAGGAGCTGTTTACCTGGCAGGTCTCGGTTTTGTAAGATGTTCAAGCTTGTGCTGGTCCCTACGCCTGTTCAGTCATCTATGGAAGCATGTCCATAAATACGGCTGCTCAGCTACCAAGTGTGGCTGAGCACAAAGAACAGATGTGAATGTAGAATGGCATCAATTGTCTATACATCATGCAGAGAAAAGCAATGCTCTGAAATGATGCTTTCTCAACTGTCTTTGTCCTCACAGTGTTGTTTTTTTTTTTTTTTTTTTTTTCCTCTTTTATTTGACTCTCAGTATCAAGGCACAGTAGGAAAAGGAAAATGTTCAAAAAAATGTATTCACTGAGTTGTGGAAAGCACAGCTACCTCTAACAGTGTCCTTGTTTTTTGAAAAATAAGCAAGTACATTTGGTGTACTTTCTGAGTGCATCTTACAAGAGAAATTCTCTGTTTTTGTAACCTTAGCAGAATCAGATTCCTTATACCCTTAAGCAACCTTACAGAAAAAGAGGAAGGAAAAAAAAAAAAAGGAAAAAAAACATTCGGAGCAGGTGTGTTCAGTACTTCTAAGACCATTTAACAAAAACTTGCGTATCACGAAGGATTCGTGTAAAGCAACAAGCAGAGTTCACCCGAATGCTCTTTTGTGCAAAATGAAACGCTCAAAGTATCCAAGTAGATTCACGTATGATAAGATTTATTAAACACTGAGGGAGAACTTTGTTCCCATTAAATATATTAAATGACCTAAATGCAGGCAGCAAAAACCTTTTATCAGAGGGATATTACAAAGAGACTGATTTCAAATGCAAAACAGCAGCGCTGGTACGAACGCTTTGGCTGCTCTGTGCATGCTTTGTTATAACAGGTTACAGCAGCAGCTGTACCAACGCAAACCTAAAACCTCAGCTATGTATAATTGAGCACTTGCTGCAGTTAAGGTAGGGCAAGTCTAAAATAAACACACCACAATACACCACTTTAATATCATCTCTGCAAAATCCTCTCTAATTTCTCCTCTCAAGAAAGCGCTGCTGAGGTCACTTGGCTTCTGTCCCTATCCCAAACTCTCAGCAATCCCAGCCCTAACAGGGTGCTTTGGTGCATGATGCAGGGGAGCTGGCTGAGAGCCTGCAGCTAACTCCAGCCGGAGCTCCTTGTAACAGAAGAAAAGTGTGGAGCAGTCACAAAGAGGAGGAAAAAAAAATAAACGACCAAATAAAGGAGAAAGAAGAGATTTTACAAATCCCAGTTCAGCAGAGGCTGCGCTTGGGAGTAAGACAAATCAAGCACACCTACATGAAACAACTGTACAGCCACTTAGCAGTGCATCCCCAAATCATAGCGGTGCCACATGTCAGAGCCCTTCTTTTCAAACTTCGTGCTCTGGGCTACATCTCAGGCACTAAATCCTGCCAGGAGGGCACCAAATCCAGCAGAGCTCTTCCTCAAGCCTTGGGTTACAAATTCCGGATGAGCATCGCACCAAGCAGACACGCTGGGGCCAGAAGAGAAGTCGGAGCTGCACGGGCGCAGCAATCTCTGTGCTGGTCTGCTGTGCTCCTGCCAGGCCCTGGGGGGACTCGAGGAGGCTCCCGGGGGCACTCGAGGAGGCTCCTGGTGCGTGTTGCCATGGCACGGCCTCCTGGAAGGGGATTAGAGGGAGGCAGCAAGCACAGGGAGCCTGCTCTGCTGATGCAGAGGTCACCTTTCCAGAAAGAAACAAGTCCCTCCTCTTCCCTTCCTATAAAGAGTTTATTGAGGCCGAGAAGGTGGAGGACGGCGGGAGAGAGCGAGGCATCTTCCAAGAATGCATCAAAACAGCCTTCAGGGATGGGGTGGGGGCAAAGACAAGACAGGTACTGAGTACATGACAAATTGCACCTGGTGCCTCTGAATCTCACCTTGCAAGACAAACCTTCTAGCAGCATCTACTCTGCTTCACTGCTGTGTTAGCCTGTGAGCTGTGAATATTTCATTTTGTTGCAGATGAGCTGGAGAAGGTTAGTTTTGTTGTCTCAGGATCCATGGTAGAGGAATGTCTATCTGTGCGAGCAATTCCTTGAAGTTACCATATTTAAAATAGCTCATTAAACTGATTAAGTGGCTTAGAATCGCCACTTTATCTTCCACAAACATCACAGCAATGCTGGAAAGTCACTGGTTAGGTGCAACCACATGCATTTACAAACAGAAGGAGATGCACTTGTAAACACCATCGTGTATATTTCATCTATTGATAGATCTGCAACGCAAGTCATTGACTTGTGCCTAAATCAACAGCATCCCGATCAATAAAGGCAATAATTACATGGAAATAATAGTTCTCTGCTTCTTTAAAGCCGCATCTCATTTTCCGAGGCTGTAAGTAACAATGAAGAGAAATTGCTTGCTGCCTTCCCTTTTGCACAGAGGCAGAGTTAATAAGCCGAAGTCGCTAACTTATTTCCCAGTGTCTAGCAAAGGGACAAGATTAACAGGGGCTTTTCTGTACTGGGTCGGAAGCTACTGGCAAGGCGAGCGCTGCTTAGAGCCCCTGTTAAGAGAGAGGTAATCCCAGAGAAGCAGATTACTGTAAACAGGAAGATCGCCATGCACAAGGCGGGGGAAGGGCTGTTTGCACAAATCTGTTTCTGTTAAACAGCCCCATTAACAAACCAAATCCCCATTTAAATTACAATTAACCTCAGATAACAAACTCTTTTCCTGCTGCTGGTTCTATCCACTGCTGTGTGCAACCAAGAGTTAGGGAGCTGATGTAGGAGTTCAGAGCAAACAGTCACAAGCAGCACTGAACATTTCTCACATAGCTGCTTCCCAGAATTTCTTTCCAATAGGAAAAGCAGGTGGAGGAGGTGCCTGTCAGGGAACGTTTTAAACTTCTCACCTCTTCTCACATATTTTGGAGTAGCGATCTTCAGGGCTGCCTAACTTCCTCCTAAACCAAGCCAATGCCCCGAGGTCTGACCGGTGGCAGCATCCAGCCGATATGTAAAAGGTCTCTTCACCACCACCA
The DNA here is from genome assembly GCF_964211825.1 of Aythya ferina. Classification (NCBI taxonomy): domain Eukaryota; kingdom Metazoa; phylum Chordata; class Aves; order Anseriformes; family Anatidae; genus Aythya; species Aythya ferina. The sequence continues at coordinate 13,154,055 of NC_140304.1, forward strand.
CCACCCTACAGCCCAGCCCCGAGCCACCCCCTCTCCTCGCACACCGTAATTCTGTAATTTGCTGCTGCAGGAAGGGCTTGGTTGCAAGGAGGGAATGCCGGACCTGGAAACCTCTGGCTTCCAGCAGCAGCCCAAGGCGCACGGCAGGCTGTTAGCTGACTTGTGGTACGTTTTACTGTCTACAAGGCATGTAGGATAAAGGGTTAAAGTCCTAATTGCTCTCTGGTTATGAAGCTCTCATGCTGATTCTGACCTATTTAAAAGCCAACCAAAAAAGCACATAGGACTTGCAATTACTGAGCTTACCAGGGAGAGTTGTGTATTGCTTCAAAAACAAGCCTGTGGACATCAACAACCCAAAAGGTAACATTAAAATACATATATATATTTATATAAATGAGCTACCAAGTAACAGAATCCCCTAAACTATGTTTCCTTTACCAACAAATTGGTGTGAAGGCAAAGAATTCTTGAAAAGAGTTACTTGCTCAGCTCAAGCACCCAGCTAAAGCCTCGTCTCCACCGCTCTTACGCAAAACTGGATGTCTGCATGATTCAAACCGCTCCGGCACAATACCCGTGTGTTTAGAGACACTCCCCAAGATCAGAAAGCTGAATTCAATACTTAGCCACTCGCAAAGTCCCAGCAGAGAGTTTGGCCTCTAACGCAGTGAACTTTCTGCCCAGCGTTGCTATTCGGATCCCCAGCCCCGCTGGGCCGGACCCCAAGGTCGGCAGCATCGCCTGCAGCAGCAGTGCTGCAGCACCAGCCCTCCTGCCCCATGCACGCGTTCGTTTTGTAGACACACCACACCCTGCTTCGTGTCCCAACTGCCTATTAGTGAAACATCCTATTACTTGGTCAACAATTTGACAAGTCTAACCAGTTTTATTATTATTGGCTTTTTTGTTGTTGTTTGTTTGTTTGTTTGTTTTTAAATTGGAAATTTAGGGTTGTTTGTTTAGATGCAAGTTCAACCCAGCTGCAGTCGAACTCGGAGCTTTTTCCGAGCACATCTCTTTTGCCTTCTTTTGAGTTTCTGATCCGCCTTCACAAGGCCCTATGCAAAGCCTTGCTGCTTGAACCTCCCCTGCCTCCCTCCACAGCACCGCGTGTCCAGCGGGCACCTCCGGCAACGCGGCTGCACCCACTGTGAATTTCGCAGGGGTAATGTGCTCCCAGCCCTCCTGTAACCAGAAGTCTTTGCTGTTAATGTGTGAAATTCTTTTGTTTTGCTGGAGCCGAGATGCTTAACCTGCTAAGTTTCATGTCACTGCTAAGCGATATACAGGTGGGTGCTATGTGGAGGAGCCCGCAGCGTGCAGAAAAGCACTGGCCAGTAAGGAGCACATTTTTAAAAGGGGGTCACTGCAGCCTACAGTGGGGCCAAGGCAGAGGCTTGCAACAATAGGCTTTATGTTGAGATCTTGTTCAGTTTTCACTGGAAAACAAACAGCTGCATGAGGACTGAGAAAAGTGGCTGAAAGAAATATGTTCACCTCCACCAAAACAGGAGCAAGACATCTCTCTGGAAACAAACCACTCCTCCCTTCTCTCCATACTCCAGTGTGCAGATAGACACAGATATGCTGAATGAATGCAAGCTCTGACTGAGTCAAGCCTTGACAATGCATTGCATAATACAGATTTTTATCCTCAAGTCTCAAGCAGGATAAAAATTACCCACCTTTTTTGAAAACTGGGATTAAATTACAATGAATAAATAGGAAAACACAGCAAGATCTAGTTCTACCATTTCTACGACGGGTGCTATTTTCACACTGCAAAGAAGCAAGGAGGGAGGCGCGGGCACTTACCGAAAGTAGAAAAAGCTGTCGTTGGAGCAGCGATAGCGCTTCACCATGAAGCCCAGAGCCATGGCTACCTGCTTCCCTGCGACCTGCCGGAGCCCATCCTGAGCAAGCACAGAAGGGATCCTGTGCTCGACCACGACTGTCTGATAATGCCATAAAATGACTTTTAGTAAATCAGGAGGGCTCCCACGTGGCAGTAAATCCCAACAGGGCAAAACCCTCCCAGCTGTCTGCAGAGCTTTGCTGCAGTCGCTGAGACCGTATGCAGCCAGTCTCAACAATCTTTGCTCCCTCTCCATACACAGAACCAAGGTGAGATTTGTTGGACCACTTAGAAATACTCTTAAATTCCTGGCCCCCAAATGAAAAGATTCATTTGGTCTCTCCTTATATATTTTTTTAATATTTATTTTTATTGTTTTACATTCTATATGTGACTGAGAAAATGTTAAGAAAGAAATGTGTGGGTTGGAGAGCTCAAAGAATGCAGTGGGAATCCGGCTAGGAAAGCTGTGGAAGGTGATTTGGTAACACAGAGCCTCACAGTCAGCACCGCTGATAACCCAATGACATACCGTACTGGCCACAGATCTGAAGAGCTTCGTTCAAATCTGGCTTGGGTCACAACCAAGCACAGTTTAAGCATTCCCATGTTGGTGTCTTGTGAAGACAAACCACAAGTTTTCAAGTACAAGTGACAGAACCTGGAGTGATAAAGGTGGTGTGAACTGCAGAGGCTGTGGATTTGTGCAGGACACCTGGATACTGACCACGGTGGGCTCATTTCTGCAGGGGGACCACAGTTTTCTCTCCTCCCCATCCACTCAGTCACACTGAAGCAAAGTTTAAAACCCAGAAAAACAAAGTAGGCTGCCTGTGGTTCTTCCTGATGAAACAGAAAATCTGATTACAAAAAAATCTGCAACAATCTCCAGCACTCCCTTCTGACAACATTCCTGAATCCTTTCTATTTTAAATCAACTCCCAACAGACAGTATCCCTCCTCTGTCACCATGCAGTGTGACAGTATCCCAAACCAGGATAACCAATCTTCCTTATTCCAGAATTTTATAGGTTTTTTATCTATGGACATCTCCTGTTTCTTAATAGGACCCGAACACCACAAAAGCACGAGAGAAACAAACACGACAGTAGCCTCCATTTCTTTCCTTCTAACCTTTAAGGGTTTTAATTTATAAAGCTACATGGTGCTTTCTTTGAAGCTAGGGCTCTGTATTTGTCAGAGCACGAAAAGGTAGATGCTATCGGTCAATCCGGCCCTGAAAACCAGTACAGCACCATGACATCACCCAGCACCACCTGCTTAAAATGGGAAAGGGCTGACTCACTGAAGCAGAGGCCAGGAAAGTTTTTCCTGCAACAGACCAAACTCATACAGAAAGCTGAGAGAGCAGAAGGTGAGAAAATGTCAATTCCCACTCAGCTGCTGTACGTTACCTTCTTTCACGCACAAACAGTTGTAGCTGACTTGCTCCATTGGAAAAATCCCAAATAACAGCGTAATTCTGAACAAGAATAATTTTTTTTTAGCCTCTCTCTTCCCTCCAGCCCATCTCCTCCCAATACACTCATCTGTTCCTCATCTCAAGTGCTTCATTCCCACGTAGGTCTTGAGCTGTGTTTCCTATTAGTCTAGGCACCAAGTGCATTTTTTAGGCACCCTTAGGTAACACAGTGAAACATATGGGAAGGAAGGGAGAAATTACTGGCAAGTTTAACTTTACAGTGGAAATGAGCTTCCTTTAAGGCTTTATTCATAAAATTAGAAATACCCTTAGGAAAGTAATAGCTATAACCGTATCTTCCAAGTCGCTACGTTCAATTGGCGCGCCGATTAGATCACAAATGCAAACAGAACTCTATAAAGCCTTCAATCTTTTCAACAAAAGGTAGCTACAAGGTTGAGTAGTGCTGTTATGCTTTCTTTCCTAGAATAACTTATCAGCAACTCACGACCTGTACCTGCAGCACGACGCTTCACAAACATCGATGAAGCTAGAGGTGAGGCTCATGCTTCAGAGCAGCTACAGCCATGTGTGCAAAGATGAGCTCCAAATAAACTTCATCTTGGCTTGCTTTCTACATAGCTTGGCTGCTCTCAAATGATCTCCCTTGCCTCCACGCTGTGCCCTCTGTTCACTTCAGCACATGTAGCTCTGAAAGGCGGAGGCTCGCCTGGACTTGTTAGCAAAAAAGATCAGGTCCATTAGCAGCAAGTGCTGCTATCAAGTCACAAAACACCCAAACAGCCATCTCTGGGACTACAGCTGCAAGAGACACTGCTATAAGGCTAGCGTAGGAGGCCAGAGGAGAACTGTGGCAGGACAGAAAGCGCAGCCATCGCCTCGTCCCTGTCCAACACCCCGCAGGTCACTGATTGTCCTGGGCTCTGTCCCCCAAATCTCTGCATGGACTCTGCCACTGGAACTTCTCAGTTCTCATGGATCCTCCTTAAGTCCATGCCTAGGAGTCCAGAGAAGGGTTACAGAACCAACAATGCCTAATGTCACCTCCACATGTAGTGCATTTTATGCTCTCTGAACAGTCAGAGAAAACCCACAAGCCATTTGGGTCTAGCTGACAATTCATGCCCATACAGGTATGGGCAGAGAGAAGGTGGCTTTGCTGTGTATAACGTCTTAAACCAAAGTTGTAAGGATTAATTATAGCTAAATATATTGGCTATCCCAAAAAAATAGCATTTCCCTGACACTCCAATGGAAGTGTCATCCGTCTGGGTTTAGCATGAGTACCAAGTCAGGAAAAGACAAACACATTACTTATTGCAAAGGTACTTCTGCATTACAAAAATTCAAGCAAAGCTGGTTACAAACAACAGTACAAATAACAGGTGCATTATTATATGGTGGCATTTTTTCACATGCTCACTGAGCTTCTTTTTAAAGCAAAGTTCCATCTCCCTGAAAATAGGCATTTAATTAAAACAAACAAAAACAAAACAAAACAAAAAAATCACACCACCACCACAGACTTGACTCTAAACAGACCGGGTGGACACTACCATGACTAAAGAGCAACAACGTCCACACCATTAGTCACATTCGGTAAGCAGCAGTCTTTTCTGTAACTCCAGAAGTTAACAAGACCTCTTACATCCGAAGCCTTGCTATCTCCATGATTTTATGGTGCTGACTTTCAGATGGAGAAGATAGCACCACTGATTGAAGCAGCACAGCATGACAGATGCAGCTAATGAATTCAACTCAGCTAAAGAGAAGGGAAAATGCACTAAACAATGTAAAATCAGAGAAGCCTGTCATGGCCTTAAGTACAGGGCAACTTATTTTCCACTCAATCTAGTTCTCCTGCTGGGCTGCTGTGGAATGTAACACACAGCAATGTTTAATGAAGACAATCAAGACACTTTCCAAATAGAAAAAAAAAAAAAGCATATAAGCTCTTGTTTGCCTCACATACAATCCACTCAAGCCTGAATCACTAGGTGAAAGCAAAACAAGTAAGACTACACCAAATGGAGCACTAAGATGGACAGAAGTCACCAAGTTTTCCAGTTTTCTGAAAATCAGACCATCTGTTCCTTGTAGGACTCTGCACTGCAGCACTGTATGATCTACAGACAAGGACTTTTAACTGCACCACAAACCTTTGGGCTTTGCCAGTGCTAGCTGAACTGATCTGCTTGCACCAGCACAATCTCATATCAGCCACTGCACTGATCTGCAGATAAGTATTGCATTCATTAAGGCAAGTTCTTGTAAAAGCTGATCAAGCCAGTGGCTTTGTATCATGAAATTTAATGTCTGTACTTTATGTGAAACAGATGCAAAAGAAGGCATTTGAGTCCAGATGCCTAACCAGAACTTTTTATCAGCTGTTAAGAACAGCAGAAATTTTCAGTGGCGTGCCAGCGATGCATCGTATAGAAGGAAAAACAACTTATAAGATACAGTCAGCCAAAACCCATCCATCTGCCAGTTTAACAACAAAATTCCTTCCTTACTCTTATTCTGTGAGCACATATGCATGCAGATTTTGTGAAGTGCCTCTAGATAAGTAGAGATTGCTTTGGGAGATACACCAAACCTTACCTGTCATCAGCATTGCGGAGAGATGGGAGACGGAAACTTGTGTTCCTGTCCAGCTTGGACTGACTCTTTGTCCTCTTGATGGACCCTTTCAGACGTTTACTGAAGAAGCCCTAAAATGAGAAATCACAGAAGTGAAATGGGGAAACTGATGCCAGTAATAAATCAATCAATGCACCGCCACTGAGTCCAAACTCAGCAATAATTCCTGCTGACTGCAATTATGAGGAATGTGCTGTATTGGGATTCCTCTAGGCACGAAGGCAATACTAAATAGTTCCAGTTCATGACAGCCTCATATTGCAGTAATTAGCACTTCTCATGTTACAGGTGCACTTCACTGAATAACAACTACTATACAAATGGTAAGAAAACCCGTCATTTAATAAGGATGATCTTAGATATCGGTATTAGGTCCCATCTTCCCTTTACATGCCATGTTTCCAATTCTTGGTCAGATTCAGACTTGAAGATGTCTTTTTTTATGCACCCACAGTTGCACCTAGGTTCTCCTTTTGCACTTAAATACAGCAGGTCAGTCTTACAAAAATGAGTAATTTCAATAGCCTTTCTAGCCAAAACTGAAACTCTCAAAAGATTTCACACACCAGTGACTTCAGATACTAGTCCTGAAACTGATTTAAAGCAAAGATTAACTCAAAAATTTACCTATGCTCTAAAAATTCCAAATCTTCAACTAATCTCTCTTCTGAACTATGGTAGTTCACTGGACAATTGCAGACCAAAGACACGAGAGCTGCAGGGAACCTCTGGGGATCACACAGTCCTCCTGCTCAATGGGGGTGCCATGCCAACACCAAGTCAGCTTCGCTTTGACTTTGTCCAGCTAAACCTTGAAAACCTCTGGAGACAGAGATTTCTCCACTCCTCTAGGCAACTCAATCCAGTGCCGCGTGACTTTCCAGTGAAAGCGTTGTGGGTGTTCAACCAAACCTCCTGAGCAGCAATTTGCAGCTGCTGCCTCTGCAGAGCATCTCGATGGAGAAAAGTTTGGCTCCATCACCTTTGTAACTCCCCTTTACGTGGCAGTAGGCAGCCTTCTGTCACCCTTCAGCCTCTTCTTTCCCAGATAAACCAGAGCTCAGCCTCTCCTTGCAGTCATCTTCCTGCAGACATCAGCAGGAACGACAGCTGTTTGACCACCAGAGCGATACGAGTGCAGCTCACTACTGATACACAACAGCGCGTGCATCTGTACGGGTGGGGAGCTCACAGAAGTGTTTCAACACCTGCACGGCTGATTTTCTCCTCCAGCCCTTTAAATTACTTTATGCAATATGCAAAATCAAACGGTGTCAAAATATTTCCGGAGCTTGCAGGCATGCATGCACATACATTCTTTGGTATGATCAAAGCAAATATAAAGGTTCTTAATCCATAGGATTAAGCAACGTTTTACTGGCTGAATCTCTTTGCTCCTTCACGGAACAGCTGCACAGAGCACTGCCGTCAGGACGTTTCCCAAATGCACGTGAGCGAAACCACGTTTGTTAAGAGTATTACAGGCTGGTTGGTACAAGTTGCTCAAAATGAATTTTCTTTGGTGTGGACTGAACAGGCAGATCTAGAGCCCTGCTTTGGGACAGGTGTAGTGACAGCGATAGCCAGCTGGGGCTGGCCCTCTGTCCCACCATCCGTGCTCTGCTAGGACAGAAGTCAAGCACAGCGACTTTCAAGAGGTTTGCAAAGCAAGCCCCTCAAGCTGCCTTTGGGGCAGGTGACAGATGTTGCCCACAGCTGCCTCCTGTAACACAGAAGTCAGCAAATCGGAGACAACAAGGTCTTCTGTTCTCTCCTACACAGAACGCCGACAAAGCAAGAGGTTTTTTATTGGCTCCAGGTGACTCAACCAGATGGAAGCATCCAACCTGTTTGTTTTACAGAGTCCTAAGAATTAGGCCATCCCAGCAAAACAAGACATTATCTGTAATCTTTTAGCCTGAAAAATCTCACATCTTTCACCTCTTGAGGAAGAAAATTAGATTTATCTACTGTATTCAACGGAAAGGGCTATTACCTTCTTCTCATTAAGGGATGCCAGGTTAATTGTTGGAGGACAAAATCACTTCCAAACATCAAAACCAGCATTTGGTCCGGTTCATCTATAAGCATCTCCAAACCAATTTCCCAGTTCTGCTTTTTTTTTTCGGGATCTTTCCAGCACATGCAGATCACCCTCTCCCAAATACTTGTGTAGGAAACAACCTGCTGGCTCACATCAGAGCCCACAAAGTGCCTGTCTGTGGGCAGCACAGAGAGATCAGGGTGCCCTGCAGCCTCTGGGATGGTGCCGTGCGGGGCAAAGGAAGAAGGAATCTGATTTTTGCATCTGAAGGTAGTGCTACATTTAAGGCTGCCCTTCAGTTTCTGAGGCTTCCCAGCAAGCTCCTCCGAGATGAAAGCCGCTATTTTCTACTGAAACAAAATAAAGTGCAAAAGAAATGACCCTATACCAAGACAGTACCTCCCAAAACCTATCTACATAGTGTGCTGGGGGAAAAGGTACTGTCGAAAAGGAAGACGTGTTTTTAGCTGTGTATGCCACTCAAACTCTGCCCATGTTCCCACACTTTTCTTGGTCCTGGTATTGAAAAAATGCCTTTGAAAAAAACCCTGTAATCAATAGATGCTCTTGGGCTTCTCTTGGGGCCACTGCTGGAATTCAAGTAGAGGATGTAAAGCACTTTCAAAGGCACTTTCGTGTATTCTGACCTCTCAGCACAAAAGGTAACAAACCCAACTACAGGGATTCAGAGCTGGTGGACCCTGGCTTCATTCCAGTACCTCTCAGGCTACTCAGATTGCAAACGCGAAATGAAATGTTTTTCTCCCCTTAAGGACAAATAAGACAAAGCTGACCCAATTCAGCAAGGGTGAAAAAGTATTTCTATTGAATCAATCCAAAACCCACTCAGAGAGGGACTGTGAAGTCATTTCTGTGCACATACACAATTTTAAATTGGCATTGCTTAAACATCAGTGAAACATACTCTTGGGTTAATTGCACTTCATCTATTCCTTCACAGATCGTTCCTTATCTTTGATTGAATGAGGCTATGCAGGACTGACTATAACAAAAAAGAACAGAGAACACACTTAATAATAAAAAATATTCAAACAAAGACTGTGCTTGCTGGTGATCCTCAAAACACCTGAAAACATTTGTAATATTTGCTCCACACCTTGCTGGCAGCTCATGCAGGGCTAGCGCTTCCAGATGGACAACCTGGGAGCAGAACAAGAAATTCACATGTGCCAGAACTGAGCCGAGCTTTCGGACTTCTGTTTGCCAACAAAAATCCTTTTAAATGGAGATTGCAGATATAAAACGTATGCAGAGTTGAAAAATAAACTTCAGTCTGCAACAAACCGTCTAACTGAAAAAAAAAAAAATTCCTTTTCCTACTAAATAGAAGAAAACTCTGCCAATGCTACTAACTGTAGCTTGTACTCTTAAAGACACTAAAAGGCTTTACTTCTTATCTTATTGTCTAGATATTTCTTTTGAATACTTATTTTAACGCAAAATACACTGCTGTTTGGTTCTTATGCCTAAATGCAGTGATGATGTATCCAAGGTTTAAGAAAAATCATGAAACACTTTTATAAACAGCTGGAATTTTACTCCTTAAAAAAGCACCCACTGACAAGAAACATGTGAGCTTATTACCGAAACTGCCAGAAATGATGAGATTATCTCAGTAAAAAAATACAAAATATGTGGTAGGATAAATTATCTGCCATGTAATTGGGAAAGACCAGTCCCATGTAAATGTATTTTGAAGGGAGTCCAGGGAGAGAGCAACTGTAGGAGAACCATGCCTTAATCCCTCCCGAGACACACTGGATGGTCCACATCAAACAGGATACATCTCAGTACAAATCCCTCTCAGCACCATGGGTTTAGGGGAAAAGAGAGACAGAGGGAAAGCAGGAGCAATGCCACATGCTCAATGAGGCACGTGGAGGAGGTTCAGAGTGCACTCATCATCTCAGCCAAAAGCATCAAACCCAAGGCTTAGAAATCTCAATGATACAACATCTAAAAATAACCCAATTCCACTGAGAATTCAATTCATCTCATTTGGAAGTGAAGCAACCCATCTCACTCACAGTCAGACGAAAATGGCCACAGGAGAAGCGTGGAACCAGGATTTTTAACCTTTATTTTTATTTATCTACCATACAGAGCTGCGTAGGCAAAACATGTAAACCCTGACCCCTACGTATATTAAACTCGGGGCTGGTTACTGTTAAGGGCTGCTTTGCCTTTGGGAAATCTGTGCCAAAGATGAAAACTGTCCGTCTGTCCTTAATGTCAGCACAGCACCACACGAACTCTTCCACAGATTCAAAGACAGCCCAACTACAGACTGCTCAACTCTTCGACTGCTGCTCCCAGAAGACATACTGACTCTTCACTTTGGAGAGAACAGCCCATGCATAATAAATAATGGTTCTCTTTGTTGTTTCAGAAGTCAAAGGTTAATTCACCCCCGAACCAATAAAAATATACATAACTACAATATGAATTATCAATCAATAGCATGTAACGTTATTAGCGGAAGTTTCAAAGCAAACTGGAGTGAAATGGGTGACAATAAAGGTTCATTTCATGTGCTGTGCCGTGGTTTGCAGCACTGTTACCTATCTTGTGCGCTTCTGGAGGCAAACACGTTGCTTTTTGCAGGTTTGCAACACGTCTTGAACATTTATGATTCTCGATGAGGAGCACTAATGCATTATTAATCACAGCAGGTGGGCAACTTCATTTACAGAGCAAAGAAACTCGTCCTCTCGGAGGGGAAGGACTGGATGGGTTACAAAGATAACACTCAGATGACTACGGACGATGACAGAACTGCCTCCCAACTGCTGCTCATTAGAAGTACATGAAGCACCTCATTTCTTAAGTTGCTCAAAAGCAGCTACCAAGAAAAGAAACTGGAGCCAAGTGAAAATTCTCTGAGGTGCCAGTAATTTTGTAAAGCTATGGCAAGCGGGGGGAGATGGCCAGATCATTAAATGGAATGATATGACTAGCAGGATATTCCAAGAATGAGGAGCAAACACAGTGAAGTTTACTATCCCCTGTAGAACAAAATAAAAAACAAACAAAAAAAAACCAACACTGTAAGTAGCAAGGATGTGGAACAGTTTGCTTATGAGCCCAGTAACGCTCATTACTAAAATATTAGCAATGACTACCTTTGAAAAGGCTCTGAGCCACTCATGCAGTAGAAAAGCAGATGAAAACCACTATATATCCTCCTCTGTGGAGATATAAAGGACAAGACGGTGACTTGAGATGGTCTAAAATTCCACCATCAACTCATCCCAAAAGCCTGGCACTATGTGACTGAAGAGGTGTTTTGTGCCCAGGCAGAGGACAATAAGGAATATCCCCAACGTACAAACAAAGGATAAAGCACAATCAGAGGGAAGTGGTATTATGGAAATCCAGCATTGCTTTCACATTAATGCACCATTCTTTTCTGATCTTCTCATCTCAGCAGCAAAACCAGAAAAAAACTAAACTCCAGAAGTAAAAACTGATTAAAGGCAGGCAAGAGGGGGATTTCCAAAAGATATATTTTAAAAGACCGATTATTTATTTTAGAAATAAAAGCAAGAAAGGATTAGAGATGTATAAAACAAATAGAATGGGAATTAACTAAGCCCAGCATGCACCTTGTTACATAACAAAACCAAGGGGCAATTTCACATGAGAGGCAGCAAATTTAAATGATTGTCAGGAGACCTTTTCTAATGCTATCTATAAATCATCTGGTAGAATTCTCTTCCACAAGATATTATACAGACAAATTTTTCAGCGAGATTAAAAAAGGATTACGTGTTTATATAAGGAAGAACAACATATGTAGCTGCATTAGTCAGGTTTAAAAATAACAAGAGTGAGCAATTATCATGCTTCAGGACACAAGCTGATCAACAGCAAGGATCAGGAAGATATTTTTCCCCTGGTGGGACAGCACTGCAGATTTGGCCAGATTACAATTTTGACTTTCCAATGAAAACTATCTACTGCCACAGAAGGGACGCAGGGTAGAATGAACATGTTTAAGAAAACCAGAGGAACGGAAATGATACAACAGGGATACATTGATAATATATCTTTTAATAACATGTATCTGAAGATTGCCTGCACTCTGCATGATATGCAGTCAAAAGTACTAAAGGAATCAAATTTCCAAGTCACTGGGTATCATGCTGAAAAATTCATGAGGAAACAAGAGCTACCGGATAGCTGGAAAGAGCTACAACAGCCTTTCAGATCACAATTCAGCAAGGCATTTAACATGGTCACGACGGGGAGAAGAACCTGGGAGCTGTTTGCATAAGGCACTAGCATAAGGAAAGATCACATTTGAAAGCCCATAGCCTCGAATTGGGGAATAAAGGTCAGAAGTCTGCCCAAAACAATGATGATAAACAATAAATATTATGAGAAAGAAGTCATCTATCAACGTGTTTAATCAAACACCACCATTTATCAACAAATGGGCTGCGGCAGGTGAAGCACGTGGAGAGCAAGCGGTGGCCTTCAGCTCGCCCCAGCAGGATGCAGGCGGCTGCATTTTCGTCCTTCCCTTACGTCGGGAAGGAGGCAATAATTTCTGTGACCCGGGCTCTTTAGTGCCCTGGCACACTGCCAGTAAGCAGCCCAACACTTCAGAAAACCTTCTGATAACACAGTGTACATACTAATTAGAAAAATTAATGGAACTGAGCTTTGACAAAGCTAGTAGCACAAACCTGAGAACTGGCTGCAGGAATATCTAAAAAGAGTAATTATGACAAATGATAAGGTGTCAAGGTAGGAGAAACAGTCCAATGGGATGCGATGGGGATAGAGGCATGACTGCTTCTGTTTAACATCTTTTTTAATGATCTGGAAGAAAAGTTAAACAGCACATTAATTACACTGAGCTATATTAAATTAGGAGGTGAAGCAAGGGCCAGCAAGGACAGAGAAATAACACAAAGGGTTGTGAGCAATTAGAAACCGATAACACACATTCCTGTGAACTTCAGTGCAAGAACTACGTGAGTCAATTGAAGGGAATGTAAAAAAAAAAAAAAAAAAAAAAAAAAAAAAAGAAAAGGAAAGAAAAAGCAAGAAAAGTGATAAAAGGTTGAGAATGACTGATTTGCAGTGAAAGTATTAATTAAACTGCACATAACTTGACTAAGTTGTGATTTAGAGGTGAAGAGTTGGTACACACTGAAGTACCACTGAACCAAGGACAGACTGGAACATGACCAGGTGTTTAAAGCTATATACGGTCATAGCTCCCCTACACTAATTGCAAGTGAATTAGATAAAGTCAAGTTTATAACAAAAATTAGAAGAATGTTCCTGCAGCTGAGGTCCACCAGCCGGTGTCGCAGACTGGATTTACCCACCATTTGACCCAGCTCTGAACAGTTTGACATGATGAACAAATCTGGTTTGGCAGAAAGATGTTGTGAAGGTTACCAAGCCTATGAACGGCCTTTCTGCCAGAATAAGAACGCAGATGAGAGCTGGGTGAGCATCCTGGAGACAACCAATTTTTCCTTAAGACACAAAACCCATGGAGCAATAACCAACAAACCTAAACCATCGTAACAGCAGATGAAAAAGATTGAAGCAGATTTAAACAGATGTGCTATTGTGAGAAAAGATGGAGTGGGAAGTAGAAGGAAAAACGTTAATCTTACAACAGGGAGGACAGCTCTGAGCAGTTTTTTTCATGAAGGATGCCGTGATGCCTCACATTAATGTGAATCAACAGCTCCATCTCCGCATTGGCACTGTCGCAGAATTAAAAATATGTACTTGCAGGCCATTGAGTCACATGGCCAGAAAAGATCAGACTTGTCCTAACCTGGCAGCATGACGGTAGCAGAGCAGCGCTCTGGAGAAGCAACAATCTTGCTGACTGCATAAAAGATGAGGCTGGGCAGCCGTGAGATCTCATCAAGCTTTGACCTTCACTTAGGCTGGCTGCATTGTCTTCTGTTCCATTTAGCAGTACTCTTAAAGAGCAAAGAGGCAGACTGTATTTCTATAGATCCAATTATATTCTCGACTAGAAACAACCCAAGGAAGGCAACCCGTAAGTATTGGTCTTCCCATCACATTCACGCAGAGTTCCTATAAAAATCATTTTATTTACTCCAGAGATTGTTTTGGCTTTTCTATCTCATTTGCACTTGTTTTTCTGCCTCTTTCTTGTCCTTCTTTTCTGATAGCCAGCAGACATGGATGAATGATATATTGTTTGTGGTAACGATTCACTAAAGCCCTATGCCGAAGACGCAAAATTGGAGAGTGATGCGAGCCTGAAGAGTGGTTTACCAATAACCCCTCTGAGCCTGCCACTTCAGGAGGTCTGAAAATGCCAATAGTCCTCCTATTTACCCTGGTCCCTCAGTTCCAGTGGCAGAGAACACGGTGTGTTGCCGCAGTGCTACAGGGGCCCGACAGTGCATCAGTAGGGAACGGGATGCACTGAGACGGAGACACTGCCAGGACATAGCGTGTGTGGGAAGGGAAAAGCTGGTTTCTCGCCCACCTATGCGTCATGATGCCTGCTTCTAGCCGGTTCCGTCTGTCTTCCTATTTGCTCAGGCAAGTAATATTCATTATTAAAAATATGACTTTTCCTATAGATGAATCTCTATAAACAGCACACAGCTGTCTTTATGTGAGAGAGCACGCTTACACACTTCCCCCTTCACAATTTTCCTACCTTTTGTGCCATTCCACCCTCTGTCAGCATTCCCCACAGATACATT